>NW_004444020.1:11167888-11178610 GCF_000243295.1 Trichechus manatus latirostris
TCTCTGGTTTATGCGGCCCTTTCTGTCTCTTGGGCTAATATTTTCCTTGTGTCTTTGGTGTTCTTTGCTCTCCTTTGCTCTAAGTGGGTTGGGACCAATTGATGCATCTTAGATGGCCACTTACTAGCTTTTCAGACCCCAGACGCCAGTCACCAAAGTCAACATCTACTTCTTGTCATCACACTTGTATGCCATGTGCTCAGTATATTCTCCTTCCAATAACAGCAGTTACAGTGGATTATTATATAATAAAATAAATATGAATAGAGACACAGTATGTGTTGTTCAAGTCTAAATTACTACTTGTTGACTCCTGAAGTGCTTATTTTTCTAATGAGTTAACTATGGTTATCAACACTTATGGGGGAAAAAAAAACTTATGTAAAGAGTACAAAGTGAATCAACAATGGCTAAATGAATCAAAATCATTATGTTTTATTTCGTATTTGATAACTTTTCATGTCATATTGTGTAAAATTCCATGAGAAACAGCCTCAGCCAACCATAAATCAGTAGGAGCAGGGGTACATTTTACCATTATTTTATTAAAGCTGGAAAGAATACATGATAAAAGCAGAACTAAATACAGGACCCCTGTTGGTGCAGTGGTTAAGCGTTTAGCTGCTAACTGACAGGTCAGCGGTTTGAACCCACCAGCCACTCCAAGGTAGGAAGATGTGGCAGTCTGCTTCTATAAAGAGTATAGCCTTGGAAACCCTATGGGGCAGTTTTACTCTGTCCTATAGGGTCACTATGAGTTGGAATTGACTTGACAGCAATGGACTTTTTTATACTAATATAATACACATAATGAACACCACACCCGTATCTTGAATTTCCATGAGCAGGAGATGGGTTTTACACCATGTTTTTATTTTAGAACTCTGCTTCTTTGCAGGGAAACCACTAAGACTCTGTAGGGAGGTAAATTCAAGCATGCAGTTTCTACAGATAGCCTGGGGCCTCACTCACAGGAAACTGGGAAGGTTCTATGCAACTTGGTGATAAAATTGAGATGGCTGAGGCCTGCCAAGTTAGCCATCTGTAAAAACCACAGACACTCCACTTCTCAACAATTTCAGGAACTGTACAAACACTGGTGACAAGGGAAGGAGAAGAAAACTGGACTATGCAAACAGGAACATTTCAAAATATTTCAAATCTGAATTTCTTCTATGTTTGTACAGTTGGGAATTTTTCATGCCTCATCTAATTGCATTGCTATCCATTTCCTGGACAGTGTGCCATAAGTCAAATACTTCAAGTGTTTCAACACCTTGTCTTTTTATAGGTTTACAGTGCTAACAAAAACTGCCATGTAAAGATACAATCTTCATCTTGCTATGCATCAAAAAAAAAAAGAGAATAAGGACGATTTGCTCATAAATACATCACCCCTTTATTGTAATAAAAGTCAAGCTGAGGCTCCCGCAGAACCAAAAAAGTGTCCAGTGTAATTGGATCACATGAGTGCAGGAGAGAATGGTTACATGATGAAGTTGGACAAGTAGGGACTTGATTAAGTGGGCCTTACAGGCATTAGTAGAGAGTCTGGGTTTCATTTTCAATGCTACAAAAAATTATTGCAGAGATTTAAACAGGAAATGGCATAATACAACATATATTTTTAAAAGATTACTTTATCTAAAATCACATTGATTAAGGGTAAAGTTGCATAGCTGATTATTTTAACTGCTGTAAGTTGTACACCTATTAAAAAGTTGAACTGGCAAAAGCTATGTGATATATACATGTACAACACACACACACACACACACACACACACACACACACAGAGCAGCTGCTGAGGCTGCTCATGTACAACCAAACACCTCATGGGATTTGATTCCTTGGTTTGGAGGTTAAGGGTCATGGTTCCATGGGACATCTCAGTTACTTGGCCAAATAATGTGTTTAGTGCTTCTGTTCTACCTCCTAGTTTGTTGCACAGTGCCTGGGGTCTCAAAAGCTTGCAAGCGAGAGAAGAAAACAAAACAAAGAAACCAAAAAAAACCCCAAAACAAAAGCTTGCAAATGGCCATTCAAGGCACAACAACTGGTCTCTATCCACCTGGAGCAATAGAGGAAGGAGAGTCGGGAATAGGAGGAAGAAATGGATGTGTGACTAACCTCCTCTATGAACAACTGCCTCCTCTGCCATGAGACCAGAAGAAATGGATGGTGCCCAGTTACCATCACTGAACATATTGATCAAAGATTCGATAAAAGAATCCTGACCAAATGGGAGAAATGCTGAACATAATTTCAAATTCTCATGGAATCCAGACTTTCTAGAGTCATGGAGGCTGGGTGAACCCCGAACCTACTACCCTGAGATAATCTTTAAACCTTAAACCAAAACTAGCCCCCGAACTGTTCTTAAAACCAAACAACAGTTTAGCTTAACTAGTAAAGAATGTCTGCCTTGATCACTGTGCTCTTTTAAGATCTAGCTATATGAGATCAAACTGACAACAGCAACTTGAAAGATTAGATAGGAAACTTAGGGGTAGTGAGTTTATGTTAATAGGGGCGGAACAACTCACTGTGAAAAGAGGGTGTGAATGATTGCACAACTTGAAGAATGTAATCAATGTCATGAATTTTACATGTAGAAAATGTTAAATTGGTGTATGTTTTGTTGAGTATATTTTCAACAACAACAAAAATTATTTTAAAAAAAGATTACTTTATCCCCTGGGTACAGAATGTGGAGGGAGGAGCAAGAATGGCAATAAGGAGATAATCAGGAGGTTAATGAAGAAGTCCAGGTAAGGGAGGATAATGATTGGACTAGTATGGTATCCATGAACACCAAGACCTGGACATATGTGAGATGTTTTTGTTGTTGTTGTTGTTGTTAGGTGCCATTGAGTTGGTTTCATTTCATTTTTGACTATTTCCAATTTTCCTAGATTCACACTTCATACATTTCACATTCCGATTATTAATGCATGTTTGCAGCTGTTTCTTCTCATTTTGAGTTGTGCCACATCAGCAGATGAAGGCCCCAAAAGCTTGACTCCATCCATGTCATTAAGGTAGACTCTACTTTGAGGAGGCAGCTCTTGCCCAGTCATCTTTTGAGTGCCTTCCAACCTGAGGGACTCATCTCCTGGCACTATATCAGACAATGTTCTGCTGCTAATCACAAGGTTTTCACTGGCTAATTCTTTTCAGAAGTAGACTGCCACGTCCTTCTTCCTAGCTGTCTTAGTCTGCAAGTTCAGCTGAAATCTGTCTGCCATGGGTGACTCTACTGGGATTTGAATACTGGTGGCACAGCTTCCAGTATCACAACAACACGCAAGGCCCCACAGAATGACAAAATGGGAGGCTCATGGGGGAGATACATTTTACTGTCTACAAAATTACGGAAAATAACAGTATTTATCTCATTATATTGTTATGAAGAATAAATGACTCATTATTAAGTGCTGAATAAATGTTAGCTCTTATTACCATCATTATTGGGCTTTCCAGAGCAGGATCAGAGAAAATTGTTTTAACATCAATGAAAAATCCTAAATATTAAAAACATCTTATGGAAGCATATGGGGTTCTTCTGGTAATGGAAATGAGTTAGAAAAGTAGTAGAACTGAGAACTATTACAGGAATCTGATATAAAAACAAGGTGCGATACTAGAGAGGTACAGGAGTGAATGGAAGTTAGGAGTGGGAAAACAAAAGGCCTTCAAATGATATAGACAAGTTAGAAGAGCTTGCAACGTAGGGGAGCCTTTGCCACAAGGCAAAAATAATGTACCAGAAAGCAAAGCCTAGAAGACACTTTTTAATACTATGGAAAATTTTAATTAAGTAGATTAAATATACTGGTTTCAAGTTCTATCAGCTAGATGAAACTAACCTGTTAATACGTATCAGTCATATACACTTGTGCTCTGATGTTTACCCCATCACAATAAACTAGACAATAAACCTTTGGGCTCATTTCTTCAACAGTCACCCATAGACCTCAAAGAAGTTGATAATTTCCCCCAATACTTTCATCACTGCTGAACAACACCTGTGATATCTCCTCTACCGGAAAAACAGTCTCCCTCCATCTAGCTAATACCAACTAAACCTTTAAAAAAAAAAAAAGCCACCACAAGTGTCACTTCCTTAATGAGAAGTCTTAATGCCCAGGGCTAGACTTGGTGCCTCTCCTTTGCACTCCCATAACAATACTTCTATCATAATATTTAATCATTGATTTGTATACCTGCTCTATGGATTATAAACTCCCTGACTGAAGAGACAATAGCTACTTTGACTTCACATCACCAATGCCTAACACAAACCCTGGCATATATTTATTAAACCACGAAGAAAACCTACTGGTGTTAGGTTAGGTAATACTTGATCGGGAAAAATTTTTGCTAAAGAACAATAGCAGGTTGTTGGTATATGTGAGAAAAGAACTCAGAAATGGAAAGGCTGGAATGGAAGGCTGACTTCTCTTGGTGGCAGAAATGTTCTCATCCCACCCTTCAAGGTGACCAAGGACCCACCAGCAAACCAAGCCTAGGCCATGGCTATGCTTCACACTTGGGAGCCAGCTATTAAAAAAACATTACTATTTACAGATACTTAGCTGTCTAAACCAGGATTTTCTCAACATTATGAAACCAAAACAAAATACAGAAATAAACTGGATACTGAGATTGCAACTGTCAGCAATAACTCCAAATTTTGAAATGCTATGTTCAATAAATGAGCCTCATGGTTCTCTTATATGGCTTATGTTTTATTTTAGCTTTAAAAATACATTTATAATGTTAAAATGACACTACTGCCTATTTTATATATTGGAGTTATGTATAAGTTTTAATTAAAAAAAAGAGTTATGCTGCTAAAACAGTTTGGAAATTCCCAGCGTAATAAAAGGAACTTTAGCTATAGAGTTGGACAGACATAGGCTTGAAATTTACTGCTATCACTTATTAGTTGTGGGTCTTTAGGCAAGTTACTTAACCTCTTTGAACCTCAGTTTCTCCTTCTGTCAAATGTGTAGTATTGGTAACTACATGGGCACATTACAGAGGGGTAAAATAAGATAATGTACTTAAAACACTTCGTATGATCCCTGGCACATGGTAAGCATCTAATAAGTTACCTATTTATCATCAGTAACATCTCTCATAATTTGCAATGATTAGTACATGGGGGACTAAAGAGAATGAGGAGGAACTAGGGGAGAATATCACAATTTCAAGCATGTACACATAGTTTGAAAAAGCAGCTTCAGTATTCTAAATTCTAGAAACTGTAACACCTATGAACTTAGTTCTCAAGATCTTAGTCTAAAGAAGTGGCAAGGCATATGAATCATATATACTATATATTAACTGGAAAGAGTAAGTCAGGGATATGAAAAAACAGAACTGAAAGATTTTGTGAGCATCATTACATCACCATCAAACCCATCATTAAACATGTCTAAGTAGGCATATAAGGAACCCTGGTGGTGCAGTGGTTAAAGCGCTCAGCTGCGAACTGAAAGGTTGAACCCACCAGCCACTCTGTGGGAGTTAGATACAGCAGGCTGCTACCATAAAGATTACAGCCTTAGAAACCCTATGGGGCAGTTCCACTCCGTCCTATAGGGTTGCTATGAATCGCAATTGACTCAACAGCAACGGGTTTGGTTTTGGAAACAACAGAATTAAAATTCTATTGTATTAATGTAGAAAACAGGAGGAATCTTGACTATTATTTTTCAGGTAGCGTTCAGTTAATGTTCTGCATATTTGTTGAAATTTCATTTCTTAACTTAAATTTTGATAAAAGTATGTATTAATCAGGTTCAGTTATTGAAACCATTAATAATGTGATTAAGTAGAAATTGTTAAATTGTTGTATGTTCTGCTGTGTGTATTCTCAACAAAAACAAAAATAAAATAAATTTAAAGAAATAATATGATGGGAGAAATAGCATTTGGTATAATTTACTGAACACCATGTACCTAATTGAACATGAGATTAAAACAAGCTGATACCTGCTTGGAAAGCACTTTCATGTGGCCTACACTTCCCCGACAGTATGCTTCAAGGATGACACCAAATTGTACCGAGACAGCAGGAATGTGTACTTCTGACCTGTAGTAAGTTAATAATATTAAAACAGTTTGTTTATCAAACACTTCAGATCACCAAATAAGAAAACTGACTTTATTCTACTATGAAATAAATATATGATGCCATACGTTTGTCATATATATGATGTGCATAATTATTAGCAAGATGGTTGATCTTCTAATTCTTTAAATCTAAAAATACTTAAGAGTTCAAAAAATTATGGAAGATTTTATAATTAGTTAAGTCTTTATTCCAAGAAGTCCAAAATTTTTATTTCTCACTTGATTCGCTTTTTGGAGAGTAAAGGTGATTTTACCAATCTAAAGACAATTAAATGCAGAGGTCTATGAATTTAACTGACATCACACAATTAACTAATGACTCAATTAGCATCCATCAGTTTTTTTTCTCACTTTAAGAATGGTATACACATTTGAAAAAGGAAGGACAATCTTATCTTGTTATTCCCTGAAGGGTTTACTAACAAGGAGACTAAACTTGAGAAAAGAACGCAAGTTAAAAATAAGAAAACCTCTATGAATAATAAGGGAATCAATATTCAGAAATAGAACTCCTAAAATTAACAACAGATACTTTAGAGCTTACCTTCGTTAAGAAGCTTAGCAAAAAGAAGAAAACAATTTTTTTGCCTGACAAGCATTAGTATCAATACTCTAAAAGATAGTTGAGAAAACAAAAATGTCTGAGTACAGAGCCAGAAATGGGTAAGGTATGATTTTCCTTGGAAACATAAGAACAGCTTAAGTCCTTTTTCCTGGTTTTACACCTACACAAATTTGGTGAAATAAGGTATATGCATATCTGAAAATGGCCTCCTTAATAAAGGAGCCGAAAATACAATTGCTGTCTTTACCCAATGTTGCTATCTTTACTCAACAGCAGCAATGATGATAACACTACCCATAATCTTTTGGAAGAAACAACTATGTCTACATGTAGTCCAAATATATTAAAGCAACATGCACACCTTACTGGAAAACAGCAATACACCCATTATTATTTTCAGTTCAAAGTCAAGCAGGCATGGAGGGGCACTTATCTGAATTACTTTGCCAAATCATGAAAATGCAGAGTTAGGTATCAAGAAATAGAAGGCACCAAAACAATGTAAATGTTAAAGAAGGTTCAAAGTCAACAAAAACAGCTGACTATCCTATTAAATATCCTATATTATGCTAATTCATATTTACTAAAGCACAGAGTAGGTTCAAATTGAAAAATAAAAGACTTACCTAAGATGCCAAAACAGAAACTGCCCTATCCTCCGATTAGCAAGTGCTCTTTCTAATAGGAATCGAGAGAGGGCACAATCAAGAAAAGGCTCATATTTTAACACTTGCACCAGCTGTAAAAGATATTGAGAGAGTTCTTCATCACTGAAAGAAATGAAAACAGAGTTAAGTCACTCACCAACCTGTGGCAGAAAAAGATCCCTTCCTAGTAAACTATCAAATACTAACTTACTGAAACACAATGGCTCTTCTGGGCTAGACTGTTACATGTTTACATTCACTGTACCAATGTTACCATACTACCACAACAAAAAATTGAAGACTTCAAATGGTGATTGGCACAAAGAGCAGATATGTGGTATATTTTTATTAAATAAATTAGGTTGATACAATTATTGTACATACTTATAATCAGTCCAGAGTTAGAAAAAATTAGGTACTCTAATACTGATTTCTCATAACACTGAAAAAGTTATGAAAGTTATGCAATCACTTTTTCAAAATAAAAACAGACAATATTGTACAGGCTGTCCCTGGGCTATGAACAAAAGCTGTTCCTAACTGCGTCTTTAAGTCGAATTTGTAGGTAAGTCAGAATAGGTGCATACAATTCCTATTTAGCCTTACGTTAGTGCAAGAGGAGCCCTGGTGGTGCAGTGGTTAAGAGCTCGGCCGCTAACCAAAATGTTGGCAGTTTGAATCCACCAGTTGCTCCTTGGAAACCCTATGGGGCAGTTCTACTCTGTCCTATAAATAGGGCTATTACGAGTCGGAATCGACTTGACGGCAACAGGTTTGGTGTTTTTTGTTGTTCTTGTTTGGTTTTAGGCTCAAAGACTTTTCAGCGATTTAAAAGCTGCAGGTACAGCAAGTGAAGGTGACTGTGATGAAGAATTTGTTGCCAGAAGGGGCGGGTTCAGTCATTTCAAAGTGAGAACACATTTACATAACATTAAAGGGCAAGTAGGAGTTGTCCATTAAGTCCCACATTTGTAACGCAGGGACTGCATGTAATTAACTGGGCTGAATTATTAAGATTAGAGTTTCTCTGTGTTGTGTTCATCTCCAAACCATCCACTTGTAAACACACTTCCATCAGAGGCAATGACAGAGAAGTGGTGAAAAGTAAGGGATTTGGTATTAGCAGACCTGTATATGAATCCCAAGTCCACCACTTCCTGACTATACAGTCTTGGACAACAAATGGTTAAGGAAGTAGTCTCAAGCAGATCTGGGACTGAAACCCAGGGCACTAGATACCACAAAACAAAAACGCGTAATCAGAAAATTTAACATAGGAAAAAATAATCAGAATTAGTTACATGGAACATGGGAGATCACAACAATCTCCTCACAGGGATCAACGTATTTTAAGAAAAGCACTTGGCTCTGCCCAAGGAGAGCCAGGTGGCTCCTCCCCTTAGGTCTCCAATGCAAACTCAGGGAGACTGAGGAGCAACTGGGAGCTTCATTTTTTAAAAACTATCTATATAATAATTTTAATTACTTTTATTGTAAAATCAATGCCCTTTATAAACACTATAAATAGTGTAAAAAAAAAAATCCCTCCTCTCTCTTCCCTCACCCTTCTAATTTCACACCCCAGGTATAATCACTGTTAAAGAGTTTGTGTGGTTCCTATTAGAATTCACACTATTTAAAACATACATAATATAAAAAGGAAGAAAAGGGGGTCATAGTGTCCACACTGTTCCAAAAACGTTTTTCAAATATCCACATAGTATATAAAGACCTACCTTCTGAGCCTCATTTTTGAGGCTAGAAAGAAAATGGATAAACCTGAAAATGTCCATTGCCTCATACTACCTCACCAATGTCATTTCTTCAATAAATCTCATAGATGGTCACACATGTACTGCCCAATGAGGATTTATACAAGCATGTTCACTATAGCATTGTTTATAATAAGAAAATTTGGAGAAAATTTAAATGTTCCTTGATAGGGGAATGGGACAAATATGATATATCCATATAATAAAATATTGCACAGGAATAAAAGGAATAAATTATATTGTAATGGGAGAGACTGACCTAAAAAATCTAATGCTTAATGAAAATAAGAAAGACATAAAAAACATATGGTAAACATTTGAGCAATTTTAAAATTGCCAGTGGTATTCTGTAACTATATTTTTATAGACATACATATATGCAGTAAAAGTTAAAAAAAAGGTGTAGAAGGATATACACAAAATGCATAACAATGGTTCCTATGGAAAAGGAGGAAAGTAATCAGGACTGGGTAAGCACACTAGGAAGATTTCAACTTTACCTGTAATGTTTTACTTATTTTACCTCAAAATAAGTTTAAAAACCATGGCAACATATTAATATTTCTTAATTCTGGGTGGTGTACAGATTGTGTGAGTGAAGAGTTAACATAATAGGCCTGAACTACTATCCTTTGGAAAGTCTGCTTATGAGGTTGGACTTTGGCTGATGTCTAGGAAGTTAGATTTTGGAAGGGTTTCCACAACCCTAACTGATTAAGAGTGACTCATTGCATCTAAACCGTTTGTGCAAACAACATGTTTTATGCTAAACACCCACTGTCCCTCTGGGAGTCTGAAATTTTGCCCCATGCTAGGCAGAGGATGCTTACGTGACTAAACCCCAATAAAAATCCTAGGCACTGAGTCTCTAATGAGTTTCTCTGGTAGACATTTCACAGGTGGTGTCACAACTTGTGTGAATTAAGCACGTTCAGTGAGACTCCACTGGGAATGGACCTTTAGAAGCTTGCACCTAGTTTCCTCTGGACTTCGCCCCATGCACCTTTTCCCTTTGCTGATTTTGCTCTGTATTCTTCTGCTGTAATAAATCATAGCTGTGAGTATAACTATATGTGGAGTCCTATGAGTTCTCCTAGTGAAGTATTGAGCCTCGGGGTAATCTTCAGAACCTCTTCACCTAAGTTTTTGTTTTTTTACAATACTCTGTATATTCTTTACTTTTTCCTTTCTTATGAGACTTTCAATGAGACATCCCACTTCCCACCTACTCCCAAGCTATTCCTTGCCCCAAAGAAAGCCACTTGCAGGAGATACCTCATCTGTCGCAGGCAACTCACAGCATATTCCCGCACGTACTGGTCTGGATAATTGAAATCCAGAAGCTCCAGGGCCTCCCGGGGGGGCAATTTAGGCCAGATCTGAAGAAGTGCCTGAAGCTGTTTGAAAATTGAAACTTGTTCAGATATACTTGAGGAGAAAAGTAATCTATTTTCTCTTGGCACAAAGGTGCACAGGGGCAGGTCAAAAGAAAGAACATACTTTCAATAATCCATTACTGTTGACACAGAATAATAAAGATTATCTTTGTTATTCAAAAATTCTATTGATAAGCAACTGATAAAAAGCTACTATT
>NW_004444020.1:11178710-11181998 GCF_000243295.1 Trichechus manatus latirostris
GGGGGGGGAGTGGGAGAATGATACACTAAATACAAGGATTTTAGAATTACTAGCCATTAAACAACTTTTAAAAGGAAGGAAGGGAGGGAGGGAGGGAGCAAGGGAGGAAGGAAAACAGGCAAAGAAATAGCAAGCAGCATTTAAAAGTAGAATTAAAGGAACAAGTACAAGCTGCAAGGCTGAAGCTAATGACAGGCACTTTATATATAAGAAGTTCATTAATAAAATAAAATTACCTTGAGGTAATTTATCTTTATATTTTTAAGATTATCACTGAACAGAACTTTTTATTGACCATAATGTTTAAATCACGGCCACGAACTGGAATGGAACTGAAAACCGAAACAAAAAAAAAATTCAAATAAAATTTTTGCCGGAGTGAGTGAAACAAAAACCTGAATCGAAGAAAAGATTTTCTGAAACTGAATTGAAATCAAAAACTGTTATTTTTTTTTTGCTCCGTTATTTTCAGTTCAACAATAATTTTTTAAGTTATAAGCAAGATCATTGGACCATTTATGTTTGATATGCATCTGGCACCCATGTATGCCAAATACTTCTCTGGCACATGCCTTGTAAGAGCACAGTTCATTGCTTCGGCAAGCGACACTACACAGCTGCAGCTATAGGTGATGACTGTTACGCGAGATGATTCACAGGCTAGCTAGAGTTCGCTATTTCTGCTCCGTGCTTGACCTCTTTCACAGTAACACAAACTGTGCCTACCAAAGACATGAGAAACGCTCAGAGAATGAAAATACTTGTAGTCAGAGATCTGAAAGAGCTAGTTAACCTGCATCTAGTTCTGAACAGAGTTTCCAGTGAACAGAAATTTGTCGGTTGAGTGTAAACATTTTAAACACACATTATTCACATTTTTAAGTGTGATATTTAAATTCAAGAAATACAGAACAGTGTGTAATTTTTTCATGATTTCCTTCTTGTATTCAATCTGAACTTAAATGTATAATCACACATTGTTTGTACTTATATGTTTAAATTTGATATTTATCTCACAAATCGAAATGTTAAGAAACATCAGCACCTACTGGGAAGAAAATTAATGTTTCAGTGGTGATATACCATTATTTCACTGAAAACAACATGATGGCATCACTATGAAATGAGACTTTCCTTCAAAAGGTGCTGGATAAATGTATTAGAATGTTGAAAAGTGGGACTCTGAATGGAAGAAATCTGCAAACACAGTGAATGTAAAATCTAACTTACTGTGGATTTTCTAACATACTGCTGATACATGGCTAGAAACATTTCAGTACATACTGGCTCTAATTCATTTCTACAAATGTATTTATGCATTCTATTCTCTTTATGTTATCAAAGTCTAAGACCTGTTTTTACTGTAATGTAATATAAAAACAAACCAAACCCGATGCTGTCGAGTTGATTCCTTCATTCAAGGGGTTGTGGGTCTTTAAATTCGCTCAAGTCTGGGAATTGAGTGAGTGGCTGTCACTCTCTATTCTGGCAATTCGAGTTAGACTGCTGTTCACTTGACCTAGAATTCTTCCACTTGTACAGATCAAGTAAATATTTAGTAGATTTCCTGTCTATTTCACTCCTAGGGACATCATGACAAGTAGCCAACACCATAAGTCCATATGAGTTTGACTACTGCTTTGACTCTGCGTTCATTACGGTAACCACATCCACCTTGTCTTTGTTGACTGAGGGCCGCCACTTGGCCCCTACCACCACAGGGTCCAATCAGCAACAATGTAGTTATGTGTCTTAATTAGTTAGGGCAGCTACCACTGTCAAATCTGACTTACATAAAATAGCAATCACAGCAGTCTTCAAGGATGCTGGGGCTCCCTTCACAAATTTGTTCCTCACCGTTGCTGTAAAAGGTGTGTCCTCTGGGCACTCCATGTGTGGGTCTGTGGGCCTAACCTAATAAAATCCACTCTAACATGCCAATTCCCCTAAGCCTTTGGATATCTTCTTCTACAGTATACCAAGGCAGGTCTGGTACTTCAACTTGATCTAGGGTAGGTCACCGTGTAATCCATACATGAGCGAACCAAGCAAATAAGATATTAGATCCTTTCCTAACCTCTTGAGCTGAAACACTGAATGAAGAATCTGTGCTTAATGGGCTCATATCAATAAACCCACACTGATCCATCTTTATGCTCCTTGCACCATTATCCCACACCCTTACTAGCCATTCCTATACATATTCCCCAGGTTCCTGTTTGCACATATTAGAAAGGTCAAGCAATTCTTCTGGACTGTAGCGTACCTCCTCCTGGGTCACACTTTGTACGTCACCTTTCAGGGCTGCTGGGACTTAAGTGTAGTTATATATCTAGAAGCCAAAATGGGTGGTGAGGATGTGTTTTTGAGAACATTCAGCATTGTCTTGTAAGGCATCTGCCTGAGGTGATGCCTCAGGCAATGATTCAACAAAGGCTCTTCAGACACAGCTGGGTTAACCTCATCAGACTGGGGCAAAAGGGCTAATGGTTTTACTGGGGAGGGTGGCTTAGCAGACAAAGGTGGAGTAATCTCTTCAGATGCGAGTGAGAGGGCAGGTTCTTTTGGCAGGAGTGATTCGATGGAATTTAGGGGCTTAGTGTCCCCAGCTTCCTGATTATCTGCTCATATGTCCTCATCCCAAGTTTCAGGATCCCATTTCTTCCCAATCAATGCCCTCACTTTTAAGTTCAGACACCACTCGAGGTTGGGAATTGAGTTGCCATTGTAATTAAGCCACTCTTACAATAAGACTCTGAGTTTGGTTTTTGGCAGTATCAGCTCTGTAACTATAAGAAATAAGGCTTTCTTTCAAGGCACAAGTGGAAATTTTGAGGTCATTTATGTGGTGTTTAAGCTTTGACTGTGAAGCCCTGAGCTCATCTCTTTCTTTCACCACTTTGTCTAGTGAGAGTAGGACCAACCAACCAGCATCCTTATACTTCTCATTATGACAAAATTATAGAAGGTATCAAACATGTTCACCCAGAGCCTTGCCTCTCACCAATACTTGATCAATACATGGTGATATTTTGCATATTTCTACTGCCACCTCACACCATGGATTAGCAGTGCCCTCTTTACTACTGCAAGCAGAGTCATCAACAACTTTAAGACTAACCAGACTTGAGAACCAATTTAGAAAACTCATCCTTACAATTTTGTTTCTCTAGAACCATTCTCTGTACCAGATGACTTAGGCTGGGTTACCTAGAGAAGCAAAACCAATACAGTATATAAATATATATATATAGATTTATATCAAGGAAATGGCTCACACAGTTGTAG
>NW_004444020.1:11182098-11211842 GCF_000243295.1 Trichechus manatus latirostris
AAGGAAATGGCTCACACAGTTGTAGAGGCTGGAAAGCCCCACGTCCGTGGTAAGACTAGAGGCTTCTCCTGGCTCACAGGCTGTAGAGACTGATGAATCCCAAGATTGGCAGACAAGACAGCACGTAAGCTGCTAGCTCAAGTTCCAAGAACCAGAGATCAGGCCAACAGGAGAAGCTGCAGAATCCAGAGCGAGCAAAAGCCCTCAAGCAGTGTCAGAAAGTCCACCTATATTGAATGTGGGCCACATCCCCAAGGACACTCTCTTTCAACTGACTGGCTACTCAGAGCAGATCCCATCATGGAGGTGATCACATTATATCAAATCTCATCATGGAGGTGGGTCACATCGTTATACAACTGCTAAACTACACCATAACTGCCAAACCACTGAGAATCATGGTCCAGCCACGCTGACACACAACCTAAACGATCACAGAGACCATGCAGTGAATTTAGAGAGGAATCTGAAATGTCACCATATGGAGGAATACAATGTAGTGCAAAGCAAGAAGACTGAAGTAACTGCTGGAAGTGTTCCAAATAAGCAACAAAAAACATTAGACAAGTTTGCTGTTCCAGACTGCCTTAAGGTGAAATTAGATGAACAATCGATTGTTGATGCCTGTGTTCAATTAGTTACTGTTAACAGTTGTTCAAGTTGTTCGTTTAATTGAATATTCAGGATTCCAAAAAATTTTAAATCCAATTACTGCTTCAATTGGCAAAATTTTTCAATCAACTCAGAGAATATCAGGGAAATGGTACCTCATGTGTCCTTAAAACTTAGCTCCAAAATTAGCAGTAATCTAGAAAAAATGAATACTCTCTTTCAAAGTAGATGTTGCCAGTAGGTTGAGTTGGTCCATTCTAGGAATTAACACTCAGTTCTCACAAAATGGTAAGATACACCTGTCAACACTAAGAATGAAAGAATTAAAAGAAAGACACATAGGTCTGTACATAAAAAACACTGCATCAAATTTTAAAGTACAACATTGATTTACAACAGATTTATTCTGTAACCACAGATAATGGCTCCAATATGATTAAATTTGTTGATTTGCTCAGAAATGATAGTGAAATCAAATGGCAAATGTCAGGGCAAAAGGACAATTTTGAAGACTCTGACTTAGTGCACTCTGATTTGCAGACATTAACCACTGAAGACTGCGATGAAACTGACAAGGTTTGTTAGAAAAGGCTGACTGCTATAAAGGGTGCTACACACACACATTAGTTACTAAAGGCTCAATAAAGGATGCTGACCTGGAAGAATTTTTAGGAGAATGTCATGAACTCATTCCAATACTTCATATTCTGACATTGTCTACCAATTTTTGGGAAAATAACTTAAGGAAACCTGTACTGAAATGCTCAACAAGTTGGGCAGTATACACGCCATGTTAGAAACCTTACTTCAAACCAAACCTGTTGCCGTTGAGTTGATTTCAACTCATAGCGACCCTATGGGACAGAGTGGAACTGGCCCATAAGGTTTCCAAGAAGCAGCTGGTGGATTCAAACTCCTAACCTTTTTTGTTAGCAGCCAAATACTTAACCACAACCCCATTAGAAACCTTACAAGGATGCAAAAATCTCTGCGATGTATTAGCTGAGATTAATATGATTTCTAATGATTCTAATATGATTTCTATATGCTTCTAATGAATTCTAATATAATATGTTTCTATTGACAAACAGGCATATGTCAAATTAACTCTGGAAACTTTAAAACCTTAAAGGTGTGGTAAGATTGCAAAGTGAACAATTAACCATGATTGATGTTTTTGGTATGTGGGTGGACACTGAGCTAAAATTAAGAACTCTTAAAAATACATTTGGAAACACACCCGTTGAAAATTTTAACGACAAGGAAAAAACTATCATAGAAAATGACAGTTTATTAGGAGCAGTTTATTGAGTCCTTGTTACTAAATTCTAATTAGTTCCGAATTTAAGGTGAAAGCCGCATTAAATTTAAAAAGCTTCTGCGAAATGACAGAAAATCTGAAAAGGAGCAATACTGAAAGTGTAACAAACTAAAGCAATTCAGAAATACTCTTGATTCAAATGATGATGTTGATGAGACGGAATTATTTCTCAAAACCAAAGGAAAAAAGTTAAATCGAGATCAAATGATGTTATTACTGACTCTGTATTAACAAGCTCTGATGATGTACAAACAGTTGAGAGAAAAAAGTATTCTTGAATTTTGGGAAGAAAACCTTTTACAATATCTCCAGTTATATGAAATTGCTATGGTATTTCTGGAGCCCTGCTGGCACAGTGGTTATGCGTTCAGCTGCTAAGCAAAAGATCGGCAATTCATATTCACCAGCAGCTCCTTGAAAACCCTATGGGGCAGTTCTACTCTGTCCTACAGGGTCACTCAGTCGGATTGACTCAGCAGCAAAAGATCTGTTTTGTTTGTGTATGGTAGTTTTGGGTGCACCAGCTGCTCAGGACGGTGTTGAGAGAGCTTTCTGAGGTTTGAAATTCATCTTATGACACAACAGGGATAGCTGAAATACAGAAATACTAGAGGATATGCTCTTAATTAACTGTAATTATGGTTTATTGCAATGATGTTTTCTAAACGAACTGTATAACTGTATATAATTTAAATTTATATTTGTAACAAAATGTTTATTTTATGTAATGTTATGGCAAGTCTTCAGCTTAGAACTGAGGTGAACATTAAAGTATTAAATATTTTATTGCACTCTGTCTTTACGTATTGACATAATAGGTATGATAGCATACTTTGTATTTCTCGTATTTTGTAAATGAATTCTTCTCAATTTTACATGGCTATTAAGTGTTAGTAGTGAAATGTTGCCTATGTCAAAATTAAGCTTCTTTTCAGTGCATTTTATAGTATTCAGAATTTCCAACTAAAACAGTATTTCAAAACTTCAATTTAATCATTTATACAGTTTGTTATGAGTGTTTTTATCACAGTACTATTTTTAAACTGACTCAGTGCTACCGTGAATTCTAGCATATTTTAAAAAATGGAATTAAAATATATACATACATTTTGTAATCCCTGAAACTATGGCCCTTGGACATTCTGTTAACTCAGAACTGAAATCATTCCCAAAGCCCACTATTCAGACAAAGATTAGACAGGCTATATATAAGACAAGGAATGATACAAACAAGGAATGTGCTTCTTGGTTCAGTTGGATATATGAAACTAAATGGGCAGCTCCTGTCTGGGGGCAGGATCACCAGGCAGGAAGGGACAGGAACTGGTCTAATGGACACAGGGAACCCGGGGTGAAAGGAGGGAGTGTGCTGTCATATTGTGGGGATTGCAACCAATGTCACGAAAAATTTGTGTATTAATTTTTGAATGATAAAAAAAATTCCTTTTGGAATTTTCCTTAATATAGTTGAAATGAAACTGTAATATATATATTTTTACATCGTGTTTTTCCTTCTATGAAACGTTTCGAGACAGTGATTAAAACTGGACATCACTGTCATTTTAGATTTAATTATTAATCAATGTGAAGAAAGAAATAGTTTAATACTGCTACTTTCAAAACAAATTACAAAATCCTGGGATGAACAAAATTCGAGTTAATATAAAAATGCAATATTATTTGCAATATAAGGAATGAATGGTAGCTATATTTCCTCAGATGAAATTGCTTCAGGTTGTCCACTTGCAGAATATAAATTTGAGATTGGAGAGGAAAAAAACAAGTTCCAAGTGGTTCAGTCATGATTAATGAACTGAAACCAGAACAAAAACAAATTTTTAAAATTTAGTGAACCAGAACGATAACCAGAATGAAAATTTATGGTTTAAACTTCTCAAATCATAATAAATAAATAACCCGTAAGAGACAACCTAGTTGATTATTTTCTATAAGCCAGATAAATATAGCCAATTTCCTATATATAGATGCCGCTTAGAAACGATCAGGACATAGAATAACAAAGAATCCTTGGGATGAGCTGTGACAGCAGGTAAAGGGAAGGCTGGGGGTTGACGTAGCCACATCTTTGGAAATCACAGTTCCAGGGAGCCCAAATCTCTAGAGAAGACTCTTACCCACTTTCCAGTAGAGCCCTGTAAGACTCATTAGGGCTGTTACTGGAAAAAGTTCCTCCTTCCGCAATGGTTTTGATATGTTCACTGTATCACGTATTTTTTAAAATTGTTGTAGTTTAAATGAAGTTTACATTTCAAGTTAGTCTCCCATATAAAAATTTATACATACATTGTTAGGTGACCCTAATTGCTCTCCCCATATAGTGTTACAGTGACAGCACACTCCTCTATTCCACCTGATTCCTCATGTCCATTCAACCAGCTCCTAATCCTCCCTGCCTTCCCATCTGACCTCCGGACAGAGGCGGCCCGTTTAGTCTCTTGTATCTACTTGAGCTAAGAGGCACACGTCTCACGAATATCACTTTATGTCCCACAGTCCAGTCCAATCCCTGTCTGAAGAGTTGGCCTCAGAAATTGTTTCAGTTCTGGGCTGACAGAGAATCCAGGGGCCATGCTTTCTGGAGTTCCGCCAGTCTCAGTGAGACCATTAAGTCTGGTTTTCTTACTAGAATTTGAGTTCTGCACCCCACCTTTCTCCTGATCCATCAGAGACTCTCTGTTGTGTTCCCTGTCAGGGCAGTCACTGGTGGCAGCCGGGCACCATTTGGTTCTTCTAGTCTCAGGCTGATGAAGTCTCTGGTTTATGTGGCCCCTTCTGTCTCCTGGGCTAATACTTTCCTTGTGTCTTTGGTGTTCTTCATTCTTCTTTACTCCAGGTGGATGGGACCAAATGATGCTCTTAGATGGCTGCTTGCAAGCTTTAAAGACCCCAGATACCACTCACCAAAGTAGGATGCAGAACATTTTCTTAATAAGCTTTTTTATGCCACTTGACCTAGATGTTCCCTGAAACCACAGACCCCAGACCCTTACTGCTGCGACTCTGTCCCTCGAAGTATTTGATTCTATTCAGGTAACTTCTTAGCTTTGGTTTAGTCCAGTTGTGCTGACTTCCCCTCTAGTGTGTGCTGTCCTTTCCTTCACCTAAGATAATTATTATTTACTATCTAGTAAGTAAATAACCCTCACCCTCCCTCCCCACCCTTGTAACCATCAAAGAATGTTTTCTTCTGTGTTTAAATCTTTTCATGAATTCGTATAATAGTGGTCTTACACAATATTTGTCCTTCTGTGACTAACTAAATTCACTCAGCATAATGCCCTCCAGATTCCTCCATGTTATGTTTCATGGCTTCATCGTTGTTCTTTATCACTGCATAGTATTCCATTGTGCAGATATAACATAATTTGTTTCTCCATTCGTCTGTTGATGGGCACCTAGAGTTTCCATCTTTTTGCTATTGTGAACAGTGCTGCAATAAACATGGGTGTGCATATATCTATTCACGTGACCGCACTTATTTCGCTAGGATACATTCCAAGGAGTGGGATAGATGGATCGTATGGTACTTCTATTTCTAGCTTTTTAAGGAAGTGCCAAATCGATAGCCAACAATGTATAAGTGTTCCAGTCTCTCCACAACCTCTGCAACATTTATTATTTTGTGCTTTCAGGATTAATGCTAGCCTTGTTGGGGTGAGATGATATTGTAGTTTTGATCTACATTTCTCTAATGGCTAATGATCGTGAGCATATCTTCATGTGTCTGTTAGCCGCCTACGTATCTTCTTTGGCAAAGTGCTTGTTCATATCCTTTGTTCATTTTTTTTAACTAGGTTGTCTTTCTGTTGTTGAGGTTTTGCAGTATTTTGTAGATTTTAGAGATTAGACAGACGCTGATCAGATTTGTCGTAACTAAAAATTTTTTCCCAGCCTGTAGGCTGTCTTTTGACTCTTTTGGTGATGTCTTTTGATGAGCTGTTTGATTTTTAGGAGCTCCCAGTTAACAAGTCTCTCTTCTGGTGCTTTTGCATTCTTATTTATGGTTCGTATTGTGTTTATGCCATGTATTAGGGCTCCTAGTGTTGTCCCTATTTTTTCTTCCATGATCTTTATCACTTCTGATTTTATATTTAACTCTTTGATCCATTGAGTTAGTTTTTATGCATGGTATGAGGTATGGGTCTTGTTTCAGTTTTTTTTGCAGAGGGATATCCAGTTATGCCAGCACCATTTGATAAAGAGACTGTCTTTTCCCAAATTAACGGACTTTCGGCCTTTGTCAAGTATCAGCTGCTCACACGTGGATGAATTTATGTCTGGATTCTCAATTCTGTTCCATTGATCTATGTATCTGTTGTTGTACCAGTACCAGGCTGTTTTGACTACCGTGGTGGTATAATAGGTTCTAAAATCAGGTAATGTGAGGCCTCCCACTTTGTTCTTCTTCCATAATGCTTTACTTATTTGAGGACTCTTCCCTTTCCATATGAAGTTGGTGATTTGTTTCTTCATCTCATTAAAAAATGCCGGTGAAATTTGGATCGGGATTGCCTTGTATCTGTAGATCGCTCTGGGTAGAACTGACATTTTCACAATGTTGAGTGTACCTATCCATGAGCAAGGTATGTTTTTCCACTTATGCAGCTTTCTTTTGGTTTCCTGCAGTAGTGTCTTGTACTTTTCATTGTATAGGTCTTTTATGTCTCTGGTTAGATTATTCCTAAGTATTTTATCTTCTTGGGGGCTACTGTAATACTGATTTGGTGATTCCCACTTGGAGGTTCTCTTTGTTAGTGTAAAGGAATCCAACTGATTTTTGTATGCTTAGCTTGTATCCTGATACTTTGCTGAAATCTTCTATTAGTTTCAGTAGTTTTCTTGTGGATTCTTTGGGGTTTTCTACGTATGAGATCATATCATCTGCAAACAGAGATACTTTGCCTTCTTTACTACCAATCTGGATGCCCTTTATTTCTTTTTCTAGCCTAAATGCTCTGGCTAGAACCTCCAGCACAATGTTGAATAAGAGTGGTGATAAAGGACATCCTTGTCTAATTCCTGTTCTCAAGGGGAATGCTTTCAAAGTCTCTCCCTTTAGGATGATGTTGGCTGTTGGCTTTGTATAAATGCCCTGTATTATATTGAGGAATTTCCCTTCTATTCCTATTTTGTTGAGTTTTTATCATGAATGGGTGTTGAACTTTGTTGAATGCCTTTTCTGCATCGATTGATAAGATCATGTGGTTCTTGTCTTTTGTTTTACTTATGTGACAGATTACATTGATTGGTTTTCTAATGTTGAACCATCCTTGCATACTGGGTATAAAGCCCACTTGATCATGGTGATTTTATGTTGTTGAATTCTATTGGCTAGAATTTTGGTGAGGATTGTTGCATCAATGTTCATGAGGGATATTGATCTGTTATTTTCTATTTTTGTGGTGTCTTTACCTGGTTTTGGTATCAGGGTTATGCTGGCTTCAAAGAATGAGTTTGGGAGTATACCATCCTTTTCTATGTTATGGAATACCTTTAATAGTAGTGGTGTTAACTCTTCTCTGAAAGTTTGGTGGAATTCTCCAATGAAGACATCTGGACCAGGGCTTTTTTTTGTTGGGAGTTTTTAAATCACCTTTTCAATCTCTTGTTATGGGTTTATTTAGTTGTTCTACCTCTGTGTTAGTTTAGGTATGTAATGAGTTTCTAGAAACTTGTCCATTTCCTCTAGGTTTTCAAAATTGTTATTCTAACAATTTCATAGTATTCTGTTATGATTCTTTTAATTTCAGTTGGGTTTGTTGTGATATCACCCAATTCATTTCTTACATGAGTTATTTGCTTCCTCTCCTGTTTTTCTTTTGTAAGTCTGGCCAATGGTTTATCAATTTTGTTGATGTTGTCGAAGAACCAGCTTTTGGTCTTGTTAACTCTTTCAACTGTTTTTCTATTCTCTATTTAAGTCTGCTCTAATTCTTATTATTTCCTTTTTTCTGGCACCTGAGGGCTTCTTTTGCTGCTCTCTTTCTACTTGTTCCAGTTGTAGGGTTAATGTTTTGATTATGACCCTTTCTTCTTTTTGGATGTGTGTGTTTATTTCTATAAACTGACCTCTGAGCACTGTTTTGCTGTGTCCCAAAGGTTCTCGTAGGATGTGTTTTCATTGTCGTTTGATTCTATGAATTTCTTTATTCCATCATTAATTTCTTCTATAACCCAGTAGTTTTTGAGCAAGGTGTTGTTCAGTTTCCATGTGTTTGATTTTTTTCCTTGCTTTTTCTGTTGTTAATTTCTACTTTTATGGCTTTATGGTCAGAAAAGATGCTTTTTAATATTTCGATGTTCTGGATTTGGTTAAGGCGTGCTTTATGGCCTAATATGTGGTCTGTTCTGGAGAATGTTCCATGCGCACTGGAAAAGAAAGTATACTTGGGTACTGTTGGGTGGAGTGTTCGGTATATATCCATGAGATCGAGTTGGTTGATTATAGCATTTAGCTCTTCTGTGTCTCTGTTGAGCTTCTTTCTGGATGTTCTATCCTTCAATGAAAAGTGGTGTGCTGAAGTCTCCTACTACTATTGTGAAGCTGTATGTCTTTTCAGTGCTGTTAAAGTTTGTGTTATATATTTTGGAGCCCTGTTGTTTGGTGTGTGAATATTTATTACAGTTATGTCCTCCTGCTGTACTGATCCTTTAATTATTATATAGTGTCCTTCTTATCCTTTGTGGTATATTTTAAAGTCTTTTTTCATCAGAGATTAATATTGCCACTCCTGCTTCTTTTGAGTGTTGTCTGCTTGATATATTTTTTTGAGTTTTTTGAGTTTTTGAGTTTTAGTTTGTTTGTGTCTTTAAGTCTAAGATGTGTCTCTTGTAGGCAGCATATAGATGGATTGTGTTTTTTTTAATCCAATCTGCCACTCTCTATCTCTTTATTGGGGCATTTAGTCCATTTACATTCAGCATAATTATTGATAGGTATGAGTTTAGTGCTGTCATTTTGATGTCTTTGTGTGTTGTTCACAGTTTCTTTGTACCACTTGATTTTCTGTGCTGAGTCATTTTTCTTTACGCATTTTCTTTTCATCTGTTTCACTGTTGTTGATTTTGTGTTTGCTGAGTCTTTATGTTTTTCTTGTTTTTTATTTTTATGTGTAGGATTGTTAGTTTCCTTTTTGGTTACCTTAATATTTACCCCTATGTTTCTAAGTTTAAACCACTCTTTTATTTCTTTATATTGCCTTGACATTCTCTCCATATGAAAGATCTATGACTGCATTTTTTAGTTCCTCTTTTTTAATGTTGTCATCTTTTACATAAAGAAATCTCTGTTTTCTATTTTCAGTGTTTTAGCTTTGATTTTTGTGACTTCGCTATCTCAGTTGATATCTCGTTGCTCTGTCATGTGTTCTAGTCTTGGGTTGTTATCTGATGTTACAGATTTTCTAACTAGAGGATGCCCTTTAGTATTTCTTGCAATTCTGGTTTGGTTTTTGCAAATTCCCTAACTTCTATTTATCTGGAAATGCCCTAATTTCGCCATCATATTTGAGGGACAGTTTTGCTGGATATAGAATTCTTGGCTGGCAGTTTTTTTCCTTCAAGGCTTTATATATGTCATCCCATTGCTTTCTTGCCTGCATGGTTTCTGCTGAGTAGTCCGAGCTTATTCTTATTGACTCCCCTTTGTAGATGACTTTTCGTTTATCCCTAGCCGCTCTTAAAATTCTCTTTATCTTTGGTTTTGGTAAGTCTGTTTATAATATATCTTCGTCACTTCTTTTGGGATCTACCTTCTGTGGAGTTCGATAAGCATCTTGAATAGATATCTTGTCATCTTTCATGATATCAGGGAAGTTTTCTACTAACAAATCTTCCACAATTCTCTATTTTCTGTTATCCCCCCCATTCTGGTACTTCAATCATTCGCAGGTTATTCCTCTTGATAGGGTCCCACATAATTCTTAGGGTTTCATTTTTTTAAATCCTTTTATCTGATTTTTTCTCATATAAGTTGATGTCAAGTGCTTTATCTTCAATCTTAATTCTGACTTCCATTGCCTCAATCCTGCTCCTATGACTTTCTATTGAGTTGTCTAATCCTGCAATTTTATTGTTAATCTTACGGATTTCTGATTTCTGTCTCTCTATGGATTCTTGTGGCCTGTCAAATTTGTCATTATGCTCTTCTCTAATCTTTTTAATTTCCTCTATTGTGTGCTCTGCGTTTTGATTAATTTCCTTCCTAATTTCTGGAAGAGTTCCGTATATCAATCTTTTGTATTCTGCCTCCAGTAGTTCGAAGAAATTTTTCTCCTCTGGAAAATTTCTAGATTCTTTATTTTGGGAGTTTGCTGAAGCCATCATGGATTGCCTCTTTATGTGATTTGATATTGACTGTTGTCTCCGAGCCATCAATAAGTTATTGTATTTATTTATTTTATGTTTGCTTACTGTGTCCTAGCTTCTTATTTTGTTTTGATAGGCCCAAATGGGCTGCTCATATGAGCTAGTTTGATTATTTGCACCTTTGAAGCTCTAATGTCCTGTCACCAGGTGGTCAGATCTGTTACTAGGTATGTGAGCTCAGGAGTCCACCCACTCCTCCTGTATACATTCAGCTCAGGTGCCCAGGTAGATAGCCACCAAATGTGTGGTGTAGGCTCTCACTTACAGTCCTAGACAGGCATGGGTGACTGGTGTAGGCACAGGCATCTGGTTGCAGCAGGGGGACACACTCTGGGCAAGGCAAGGGGCTGACAGCCACCCTCAAGCATCCAGGAGGAAGGCGTGTCCCTGTTCCCTAGAGTGTGTAGGCGGATAGGTTTTGCAGCCAGACTACAAGCACTGAAGGCTGTTGACTGTAAGGACTGGGGGTACCTGTTGTTCATAGGCCCCTATCGCAGGTGGCTAGGTGGCACGGGTGCAGCCACCAGTCTTCAGGCCCCTGATGCGGGTAGGTGAAGACCCTGCTTAACAGGCAGAGCAGTGTCAAATGTCAAGAACTTACCGCTTCACAGCTGAAACAGTTGAAGTTAGAATTCCGGTATATACCCTGTTGTACTGCGGTAATGAGGGTCTTATAGCATGTATTCTTATCAGGGATGGTAATTGGGGTGGAAATGGGTTACTGGGGAAAACAAAAAAATCTTAGGTAATTATAGTGATTTGTGGCCCTCCCGAAGTTTGACACGACCTGAAAAAAATCTTATTTCTTAGTATTTAATTTCTCCCTTTGGTTTTGTGTGTGTGTGTGTATTGGATTAAGTTTACAGAGCAAATTAGTTTCCCTTTTGATAGACTGTACATAAAATGTTTCATGACATAGGTTTCATGTGCAGCAATCTCCCAATTTCTGTCCTGGGTTCCCGTTTTTTTTTTTCATCCTGATTTTCTACCCCCTCCTGCCTTCTTATCTTTGCTTTCCGGCAGATCTTGCCCTTTCAATCTGTATAACTGATTGCTCTAAGGAGTGCATCCACCACTTGTCTGTCAGTTTGATGTACTGTGGTGGCTTTCCTGTTGCTGTAATGCTGGAAGCTATGCCATTGGTATTTCAAATACCAACAGGTCACCTATGGTGGAAAGGTTTCAGTGGAGCTTCCAGACTAAGACAGACTAGGAAGAAGGACCTGGCAGTCTACTTCTCAAAAAACTGGCCAGTGAAAACCTTATGAATAGCAGCAGAACACTGTCTGATATAGTGCTGGAAGATGAGCCCCTCAGGTTGGAAGGCACTCAAAATAATCATATGAAAACAGCTGCCTCTTCAAAGTAGAGTTGATGTGGATGGAGTAAATCTTTTGAAACCTTCATTTGCTGATGTGGCCAGACTCAAAATAAGATGAAACAGCTGGAAACATCCATTAAGAATCAGAGCATGGAATGCATGCAGTATGAATCTAGAAAAATTGGAAGTTGTCAAAAATGAAATGGAATGCATAAACATCAATATTCTAGGCATTAGTGAGCTGAAATGGACTGGTATTGGTCATTTTGAATGGGACAATCATGGTCTACTATGCCAGGAATGGCAACTTGAAGTGGAATGGCATAATATCTATTATCAAAAAGAACATTTCAAGATCTATCCTGAAGTACAAGGCTGTCAGTGACAGGAAAATATCCATACACCTACAAGAAAGACCAGTTAATACAACTATTATTCAAAGTTACGCACCAAACATTAAGGCCAAAGTTGAAGGAATAGAAGATTTTTACCAACTTTTATAGTCTGAAATTGACCAAACATGCAATCAAGATGCAGTGATAATTACCGGTGATTGGAATATGAAAGCTGGAAACGAAGAAGGATCGGCAGTTGGAAAATTTGGCCTTGGTGACAGAAATGATGATGGAGATCACCAGGCAGAATTCCACAAGACCAATGACTTATTCACTGCAAATACCTTTTTCCAACAACATAAACAGTGAATATGCACGTGGACCTCCCCAGATGGAATATACAGGAATCAAATTGACTATATCCACGGAGAGAGATGATGCAGAAGCTCAATATCATCAGTCAGAACAAGGCCAGGGGCCAAATGTCGAACAGACCATCAATTTGCTCATATGCAAGTTCAAGTTGAAGCTGAAGAAAATTAAAACAAGTCTACGGGAACCATAATACAACTTTGAGTATATCCAACCTGAATTTAGAGGCCATCTCAAGAATACATATGGCACGTTGAACACTAACGACCGAAGGCCAGACTAGCTGTGGGATGACATCAAGGACATCATACACGAAGAAAACAAGAGGTCATTAAAAAGAAAGAAAAGACCAAAATGGATGTCTCAAGAGACACTAAAGCTTCCTCTTGAACGTAGAATAGCTAAAGTGAAAGGAAGAAATGATGAAGTAAGAGAGCTGAATGTAACATTTCTAAGAGCGTGAGATAAAGTATTATAATGAAATGCACAAAGACCTGGAGTTAGAAAACCAAAAGGGAAGAACATGCTCCGCATTTCTCAAGCTGAAAGAACTGAAGAAAAAATTCAAGCCTCAAGTTGCAATAGTGAAAGATTCTATGGGGGAAATACTGAACAACGTGAGAAGCATCAAAAGAAGATGGAAGGAATACACAGACTCACTGTACCAAAGAGAACTGGTCAATGTTCAACCATTTTGGGAGGTACCATATGATCAAGAACTGAGGGTACTAAAGGAAGAAGTACAAGTTGCACTGAAGGCACTAGCAAAAAACAAAGTTCCAGGAATTGACGGAATACCAATTGAGATGTTTCAACGATCAGGTGCAGTGCTGGAAAATACACAAAATGAGTTCATGATCAGTGCTACAAAATTATGGTGAACAGACGGCAGTGGCTGGAGGATTTTTAATCAACTGCTCAATCTCAAAGTCGTACTGTGAGAGATGACTTGAGTGTACCTACTGGCTGCCTCTTGATGTTACTCGGGCTTTGAGAATCAGATTTAAAATAGTTTCTATTTTATTATTTAATTCTAAAAGGCATTCAACCTATCATTTATTATGTCAAGTGCTGAAAAAAAGTCAGTCAACAATATCTGAATGAAAAGCTAGCAGCTAATAAAGTTTACTAGTACTGGTAGCCTTCCTTCTAGGAGTCCCTGCTTAGTCCAGACAGTTAATGCACTAAGCTGTTAACCAAAAGGTTGGAGGTTCATCCACTCCGAAGCACCTCAGAAGAAAGGTCTGGTGATCTACTTCTGAAAAATCAGCCATTGAAAACCCTATGGAGCACAATTTTACTCTGTCATGATCACCACTGAGTTGGAATCAACTAAAAGGCCAATGGTTGTACTCTTCTATAACTTGTCCACGTATGACTCATGTCTGTAGAATCAAGAGAACTCCCCATTTTGACTCTCCATTTCTCAAGGTAATAGATTTATTAAAACATAGTCTATGTTCTTTTGTACCAGTTCAATGTAACTGGCAATTTGATAGAGTGAGGACAGGAACAAAAACTCTTTACTTTCTATTCTATTATTATTTTCTTTTTATTCTAGATTACTAAAAATGGGCATTAAAATTGTAAAATTCATACTTTCTTACACCTGCTTGCATACACATAGCTAAGTGTTTTTCCTTGGGTTTAGAGATTCCACAACCAGTTTTTCTTCTAACAACAAAATGGGTGACCTTAAGTTCTATCTGAAAACAGCCCTTTAGATTTCCTCTTGCAATGACACAAGCATGCTAAATACCTGAATGTAAAAATTTCTGTCCTTAGGGGCCAAATTCACCACTTTTCTGTCAGTCTGTCGCACTCTGGTGGCTTCTGTGTTGCTGGGATGCTGGAAGCTACGCCACCAGTATTTCAAATACCACCAGGTTTACTTCAGAAAAATCTGGCCAGAAACACCTCATGAATAGCAGTGGAACACTGTCCAATAAAGTGCCAGAAGATGCAAGTTAAGGCTGGACAATGAATAAGGAAGACCGAAGAATTGATGCCTTTGAATTATGGTGTTGGTGAAGAATATGAAATATACTAAGGACCGAAAAAGAAACAAATCTGAAAGAAGTATAGCCAGAATGCTCCTTCGAAGCGAGGATGGCAAGACTCTGTCTCACGTACTTTGGACACATTATAAGAAGGAACCAGTCTCTGGAGAAGGACATCATACTTGGTAGAGGGTCAGCAAAAGAGAGGAAGATCCCCAACAAGATGGACTGACACAGTGGCTGCAATGATGGGCTCAAGCACAGCAATGACTGTGAGGATGGCACAGGAATGGGCAGTGTTTCATTCTGTTATACACAGGTTCGCTATAAGTTGGAACCAACTTGACAGCATCTAACAACAGGGGCCAAATAAATACAGTAAAACCTGTGAAAGCCGGAACCTGTGTAAGACGGAAACCTGTCAGAAAAGAAAAATTCAAATATTATCCAGTAAAATAAGCATTAGAACAGTGGCTGCACCCTGTCAAAGGCGGAAAACTTGTAAGAAATGGAAAAACAAGGCAGTCCTGTCAAGTTCTGGCTGTCAGGTTTTCCACTGTATTAAGCGGAAATTAGTCCATTTCATTGCCACATAGTTGATCTAAGGCAACTCTCTCTGAGATATCTTCAAAAGTACAGCAAGAAACCTTTCCTATTGTAATCCTAAACAAAATAATAAAAAAAACACATTTCTTGGATATGCACTTAGCACTAGACACTATGAAATACACAAATGGGCCACCTAAAAATTGCTTATATCTCATTTTCTACCATTACTGGGATATTTCATAGAAAGCTAACCTGGAACTTAGATAAATATAAATCAGTGGTTGGAAGATGATAACTATTTCAGGTTAATAGATGATATCTATTTAGATAACTATCCAAATGACATAAAACTTCTTTTTCAAAGCAGTGTTCATATGGTCTAACATGGAAAAGAAAGAGTTTAAATGAGGAATATATAATAACATAATTATGTAACCTAATTCCAAAAACCTTTAGACGAAGAAATAACATCAAAAGAAATCCTTTCTGCACTTAATTTGAGAGGTAAAACAATAAAATCAAACATTAAAAATAATGTATATGGTTAAATAAATATGTATTTCTTTGCTAAATTTTATAAGTCATTATAAATTAACTAAAACCAGGAAACCAGAGAGATTGAATGAATTTGAATAAGGTGAACAACCTAGTTATTTTAATATGTCAAATCTGTTTATTCTGATTCAATAACCATTTTAAGTTTCCTTCTTTTGAACACTGGTGATCAACTGAATTTAAGAAATGCCAGTTTTTGACAGGGCCTTGAAAATTAAATCAAGGGGCTAAAATTTGGTGGCTTTTTTAGAGCAAAATTATTTTCCTTTCTTTCCATTCTGCCTAAAGATATACATTCACTGATACCCATGAATGTCTGAAAATGAATGTTAAAATTGATCTAAATGGTTTATGATTTAATATGTCAACTTCTACAATAGAAGGTAATTTTCACAAAAGAAATAATTCATTTTAGAATAGTAATTGCAAAGGGCCTTAAGATTAAAACTTTGAAGTTCACTGATGAAACTGATTAACAGTTGCCCAGGTTCCAGCATATGTTTTCTTTGATTGATGACTGTCCAGGACCAATGTTTTCAATTGTCTTTAGCAAAAAGTATGGTAAGCTTACCCAGAATCTGAGCTTTTTAAATCTTAAAACTTTCTGGTCCATCATTTAAAGCCTGTAAGGGTTTAAATGCCAAAATTTATCCTGCAGAAAATTATCCATCCTACAGAAATATACCTACATAGAAAAGAAAAATTTAGCTCAAAAAAAGTAACAAAGTCCCAAAGGGAGTTACAGAAATGGCCTTTTCTTACCTGAGCAACATCTTCGAGTTTATTCCACTTGATAGACAGCAATAATTTTGGCAGTGACTGTGGGAAATTCTCTCTGCAGTCTTGTCGTAAAGTCCAAATAAGGTCCGTTTCATTCTCACATAGTTGAGATAAGGGATCCCTGTCCAAGATTTCTTTCAGTACAGCAAGAAACTTTTTTCCACCTCGACTCTAAGTAAAATTAACAGTTACAGAATTTAATCATGCAAACATCACTGGCAATCTTTCAGCAAACTTGTATACAGTATATTTATAGACAATAAATTTACACACAATTTATAAGTTTAACATGTGCGATACCAAAGATATAATATCTTAAGAAATGACAAAAAGACAGATTCTTTTTTATTACTTTTTATCGTTGAATATTAACTTTGTAAGGTAAGAATGGAGAAGAGTTACTCTAATGTAGGAAAAAACACTTTTAAAAATTCCATGTGCAAACACTAGGTGGCAATATTGCTTCTTGCATTAAAAACAAAGCTTGCTCAACGAAGATAAGAGGAGTGACCTTCAGACACTGTCCTACAGGGCAGACACATTACTGAGAAGCAAGACAGACAAAAGGCCAAACCTAACCAAAGCTGTACAACAATTACCTCAGCGAAGGTTTATTTTATGGGTGAAATACTTTGTTGAAATACAAGGAAAGATTAAATTAGTACTAATATTCTTTTTCACTCATCTCATTTGATGTGAAATTCACCAACACCAAACACATTTAAGTTAAATATTTTAAAGAAGATGTAAGGAAATTAAAATATCTGTTATATTTAACTGTTAGGATCTATACAGTTTTTTTCAGTCTTTAAAGAGTGAACTGTGAGAAATCAGTGTGGTCTCCCAAGTCCTCAGTTTGCCCAACTGTTAATACACATTTAAATATTTACTTACTTTCCTGTTAGAATGCCGATAAAGACATACATAAACATGGTCTGGCAACTTAATACTTTATGACATTTTCTAGCACGAACTTTCCCCCAGTTTGGCCAAAATGAAGGGTTGAAAAGCTGGAAATTTCATCCAAGAAGTGGAAAGAAGATAGTCTGCCACATCTTTTAGATTGCACAGCAGCAGACTTGAGGAACAAGTATCTCTGTCCTCAGACAGACACAATCATATCACTTTCAGCTTTTTGGATTATTTTCTCAGCATACAGATTGAATAAGTATGGTGAAAGGATACAACCCTGATGCACACCTTTCTTGACTTTAAACCACGCAGTATCCCTTTGTTCTGTTCAAACGACTGCCTGTTGGTCTATGTACAGGCTCCTCATGAGCACAAGTAAGTGTTCTGGAATTCCTATTCTTTGTAATGTTATCCATAATTTGTTATGATCCACACAGTCAATTGCCTTTGCATAGTCAAATAAAACACAGGTAAACATCTTTCTGGTATTCTCTGCTTTAGCCAGAATCCATCTGACATCAGCTTTGATATCCGTCGTTCTATATCCTCTTCTGAATCCAGCCTGAATTTCTTGCAGTTCCCTGTTGATGTACTGCTGCAACTGCTTTTGAATGATCTACAGCAAACTTTTACTTGCATGTGATATTAATGATATCGTTTGATAATTTCTGCATTCGGTTGGATCATCTGTCTTTGGAATAAGGCATACATTTGGATCTCTTCTAGTTGGTTGGCCAGGTAGCTGTCTTCCAAATTTCTTGGCACAGATGAGTGAGCACTTCCAGCACTGCATCCGTTTGTTGAAACATTTCAACTGGTATTCCATCAATTCCTGGAGCCTTGGTTTTCGCCAATGCCTTCAGTGCAGCTTGGACCTCTTCCTTCAGTACCATTGGTTCCTAATCATACGCTACTTCCTGAAATGGCTGAACGTCAATCAATTCTTTTTGGTACAGTGACTCTGTGTATGTGTGTGAAAGCTAGACAATGAATAAGGAAGACTAAAGAACTGACGCCTTTGAATTACGGTGTTGGAGAAGAATATTGAATATACCATGGACTGCCAAAAGAACGAACAAATCTGTCTTGGAAGAAGTACAGTCAGAATGCTCCTTATATGCAAGGATGGTGAGACTACGTCTCACATACTTTGGACAAGTTATCAGGAGGGATCAATCTCTGGAGAAGGGCATCACGCTTGATAAAGTAGAGGGTCAGCAAAAAAGAGGAAGACCCTCAACGAGATGGACTGACACAGTGGCTGCAACAATGGGCTCAAGCATAACAACGATTGTGAGGATGGTGCAGGACCAGGTAGTGTTTCGTTCTATTGTACACAGGGTCACTATGAGTCAGAACTGACTCGACGGCACCTAACAACAACAAATCCCTTTATAATCCTTCGGTTCCTCTGCCATTTTCTATAGCACACAATTCAAGCTTATCTCAGAGCATCCAAGGCCTCTAAGACCTGGTCTCAGCATACTTTTCCAGTTATCCTTCAGGTAACTCTAAAATCTTACAACTTATACTCTAGTAAGTCCAAACTGGTTAGAGATCCCTGCAGTCACCATGCTGTTTTATTCTCATTCTTTCTGACTGAAAAATTCTTTCCTCTCTGTTAGCCAGGACAACTCGCTTTCTCCTGAATAGCCTGCTTGGAGTCTCAGGATGGGTCACATCACCTGCTTGTCTGACTATCTGAATTCTCTAGCAGAATGCAAGCTTCTTGAGGACCAAAACCTATGCACACCCAGGGCCTAGCACAACTGTTTGGCATAGAGTAGCTTCTCCACAAGTCTTTGTGGACCTGAAATGACCTATAGACTACAATACTATAAATCATAAAATAGTTACGTTGCAATAGTTGTTTAATTAATTTTAAAAAAGTAAAATATAGGTAAACGATTCAGTTGAACAAAGGCAAGTTTAATTAATGAAGTCTGCTTAGAAAGTTCTCATTTTTTAAAATCTAGTTACTGTTCATATGTACTATTAATCAAATTAGAATTTATTTGAAACTCTAAAAGAATACTTCAAATACCACCCCCCACCAAATGATTAATTAGAAGTCAGAAAAAAGCATGTTAAAAATATAGCTAGCTCTTGTAATTTGCAGTAGTTATGTTCTAATCCACTAACACAGAGCAATAGAAAAGTAGTAACCTCCACACCCTGTCAAAGGCAGAAAACTTGCGAGACCCAGAAAACAATGCAGGTACTGGCTCTCACAGGTTTCGTTGTATATTGTTGATTTGTTAACACTGAACTCACAGCCAACAACACTATAATTCATGCCTGAAAGTAGCTTATCTTACACACATATTTCTTCCATAAGGCACATCACAGAGCCTTTTTCAAAGCTCATTAGAACACTACACAGCACTACAGAACTATGCAAGGGGTTTTTTTAAACAGCAAAACCACCAACAAAAGCACAAAAATGCAAAAACCATGTCACTAAATAGATCACAAAAAAGACACTTGTTTATAATATGAAAGCTGAAACAAGAAGGCAGAGCATCACCTTGTCTGACCTCAGCTGGGTACGTGTGTTTTGGGCAATTCAAATTTTTTGCCACCCTTTGCATGTCCTCCAATGACTGCAACAGCACTGCAGGTATTGATTTGGGGGCTACAAATAAATTTTAGCCAGTAGGTGAATATGCAAATATGGAATTCACAAACAATTGATGATCAGCTCTAAGTACCACTGTCCAATATTGTGTGAAATATGACAGCTGTATGCAAAAAAGGAATATAATTTTATTATTTCTTCGTACTCTGAAAAGCATGAGGTGAGACATTAAAGTAAATTAAAATGTATATTAGTTGCTATGTCCTCTATCGCACATTTTTCTTAATATACTGTGATTTCTTTGTATTTTTCTTGCTCTTGGATGAAGAACTCTCAAGGTGAAAATCGTATCTTCTTCCCATTTGTATTCCTAGCATATAGCTGAGACTCAATATGTAAACACAGAATTTTTAAAACATGAAAACAAATTTTTCATTAACATATTTACATTAAAATTCTGAATCAAGCTGCTTCGTCCAATACACAAATAATCCAAATAAAATTCAGTAACTGAACAAAACAGAATGAGTGAAAATTCACAAAATTACCTATATTAGGTAACTTTGGGAAGAGTTTAAGAGTATATTTAGAATCAAGGTCCATGAAAAACCCAATGGAACTAACCACTAGAAATGAGCCCAGTCTTGTGACTAGTGTACACCCAGGTCAAGTAGACAAGCACAGGAAAGCTGGTGTGCACATATGTGCATGCAAGCACGTGCAAACACATACATCAGCTATTTTGCCTACACTCTTCACTTTGAACTAATTATTGAGTATAATCAATGTGTGAACTTCTTCCAAGTATCCCAAGATACTAATTACCTGGGACTATTTAACATAAAAGTTGCCGAGGGGGGGAAATTACCAAACCCTAAAGAACTAAGTCAAAAGGAGTATGTTACATGTCCCCATGGCATTGAGATAAGGCAGAGAGTAGAAATGAGTTCATGGAGTTGACTTCTCACTATAAAATAATATCCATATTCTCCATTTAACTTTTTTTAATTTTTATATCACATTGTTTATTATGTGAATTTTTACAATACAAACAAAAAAAATACACAAATGCAATACAGGAATACAGTTAAATGCAGAATGGCGACTTTTTTTTCTCGTGAAGAGGCCACGATTCCCATTTCTAGTAAAATAAAGAGACTACACATAGGTAGAAACAGGTTGGTCGTTAGCTTCACAATTTCGCTTAGAAACGATCTATAAATGCATTTCCACCACCACCCCTGCTCCATAGAGTGTAAAAAGGAAGTTAAAGGAAAGTTTCCTTGTTGGTTCCTACCATATGAAAGATGCTATATTCTATTTTAGCAGGGCCAAAATATGGAAAATACTTAAATGTTATTACAAAAATGAAGCAGTAATGAGATTCTGGCTAAAGATGGTACTAAATGAGAATAATATATATTTAAAGAATCCAAAACAAAAAAAAAATGGTTGTTAAAAAAGGCTCTAGGTGCATTGTAAGCATATAGCTGCTTTTTTTTTCCCCATGTGTATTTTTAAACAATGGAAGTGTCAAAAATAGGGTCAACTGTGTTGGACTAAATTACATTATTGTATATGCTGCACTGAATGGAACTTCTTTATTATAATTATCATACAGAAGCACAGTGTGCATCATATTACAGCAATTTATCCTCAATGAAAACCTTCCAGAGTCCCTCTATTTTGGAATATACTGTAAACAAACTACCAGAACATAATTATACCACAGTAAAATGTTCTCTTGCATTAAATTGAAACATCTGCTTAATAAAAAAAAGAAAAAGTAGGAAAGATACTTAGAGCTGTTGCTTTCTAAGTACACAATAACCCTAGACAATTCAAGGTATCTTAATCTCCATCAAGAACAACACAAAAAAAATAGTTGTTAAATCCATCATTATGGATAAAACTGGTGCAAACTGGTCAAACAGATCCAACAAACACTGATGTCCATCCTGGCATATTGGCAACTAATACATAACTGGTGGTCAATAGAGGGTTTAAAAGATCTTCCCTTTCTTCTTGTTCTTCTCCAAAGTTCTCGAAGAGTTCTCTATTTCTAACACGTTGTTGAGCTTCCCAGTTTGCTTTCTCATCCTCAAACTGATGCCACTGGATGGAGCTCAGCTTCAGAGTCCTTCAATTTCTGAACTTCTTCTTTGATCTTCATTTCAAACACCTGCTCCATCTCCATCTCCATCTTGGCTACACACTCCCTTCTTTCTTCTTCCATTTGTGCCAGAGGGCTCTTTGTAAGCTGCCCTTTATTCTTGTTGTTATCAACTGCATTGTAAGTCACAGCTACCAGTATTCTCCTTCTGTAGTTCTCACAGTGTACATTATCAGTGACATCTTTCAAGTCTTGCATGTGTGTTCTTATCGACATATTTCTTAGAACTGTAAAATCACAATGTTCACTATTTTCAACTTCAGCAATGCCCCAAGGATACTGTCTTCCTCTGATCCTTTTGCCATTAACTTCAAAGATAGTATTACTACCTACCACAGCAAGAGGTAAATGGTCTTTTATCTTTTTAACAAGCTTATTTTCTTCTTCACCATGTTTATGAAAATTCATATATTTTATGTTCTTGGATTCCTTTCATTATCTGTTTTTTTAAACTGTTGGCCTGCCTCTGGTGTGAGTGTGTCTGCTTTGGCAATAAGTGGGATGATACTCACTTTTTCATGTAAGTGCTTCATAAAATCAATATCCAATGGTTTAAGTCCATGTCCTGAAGGAGAAATGAAGTACAACGACACTGCACTCTGTTGCCAGGCATCTGACGTCTGTTCACTCAAGATTCTGCATTTAGGTAGCCCTCAAATTTGCTATCAATGTAATCCATAACAGGCTGCCATCAATTACTATTATCCACTGCATCTCCAAATCCTGGGGTATCAACTATCCTAAGCAGTAACTGAATTCCACCTTCTTTGATTAAAACTTTGGATTGTTCCACCTGTACAGTCTTTTTTATACTATGGGAAGGACAAGGATACTCTGGAGAATACAAATCTGTGAGGGATAACGAGTTGATTAACATTGACTTCCACAATCCAGATTCACCTACTACCATAAGTGTGAATTCAAACCCTTTCTTCACTGATTTTCTGTATACTTGATTTCGGAGATTTGCAAATCCCACAAAGCCTTTAGGGTTCTTCTGTTAAGCTACCCTGGGGCTGCTGTTGACGCTCCTTTCCTCGCACTGACCGACATCCCCTCCCCACTCCACGACCAGCCCCAGTGCAGCGCAGCCCGCTGATTCTCCAAAGCCGCCTACACTGATTGGCAACCTAGCCGCCTGCGTTGCTGTCCCGCTTACACACGCCTATAGTGGGCGGACTCCTTCCCTGGCTCTCGCAGGACTCCCACTCCATTGTACTTTTTTTAAATAATCATCACACTGAGTCAAATCCACTGATCCTCTTCTTTTGCTCAGGATCTGTCTCTGACAAAAACACCAAGAAATGTGTGCTTATCAAACATCAACTTTACAGAGTAGGGATATGAACCAAATGCCCTCCCTTCCCTTGAGCAACATTATTGATTTATCTTCCACTACATTAGATAAAGTTTATAAAAGGGTTTTAAATTTTTCCTCTCATAATATGATATGTTTTCTTAATTTTCTTTACTCCTTTAAAATATGAACTTCTTTTAAAAAATGAAGTTTTTGTACTACTACACTGAAAAATCCTAATTTAGAATAAAATTATCTGAAGAGGACTGTTGTTATCGTTAGTTAGTTAATAATAAGTAAACTCCAAAGCCTTTGGACCTTGTAAGTTAGCAGATAAATGGAAGGTGATTTACATTATACTCAAAAAGAAAAATGATTATATATATAATTATAGTGGTTTTATATTCAAAGCTTCAACCTAAAAGAGTAATTTCTATTTTACAGACACTAGGTTTCTCTGAAAAATGAACATAAAAAGTCATCAAAATTTGAATATGAAATGCCTACACTTATATCTTAGAGCCAAACCTGTTACTTGCAAACAACACTGAGTGTAGACTGTTCATGTCAGAGAAAGGCAGGCTGCTGTTATTTCAAACTCTAGCAGACCTACTGTAATTTCATAGACCAAATTAGACTCTACAGACCTACTACAAGTAAATATCCTGAAGACTTAGGAGTACGTAAACTAAGAGGGGGGAGCAGTGGGTTAGCTGTATAATTGTACTGAGACTGTTTACTGAGCTATGGAAAACCCAGAGCTGAATAATGCCAGGGTAAAAACAACCAGCTACCAGAATTATGGGCAGGAAGCCTAACAAAACACACAAACTTAGACTCTTTTACAGAACTCAAGATAATCAGTAAAGAAGAATTACATCATACTGTGTAACTGGAAAACTTCTGCACATTTTCAAGTGCTTATACTAAGATAATGGAAATGGTTGAAAGTAATGAAAAATAGCACCTATATTCTTTCTCTACTTTGTCTTCCTTTATGCTTTTTTTTTTAATAAAAAATACACAATAGTGATCACTGAGAAAAATAAAACACCTTGCTGTAATCAAATGAAAAAGAGCATGGCTCCGTCCTCTTCTCTGCAGGGGAGACGCAAAGCTCATCTGTCATACACAGAGGGGCTGGAGACTCAAATGACATGTTAGCAATGTGCTTTCCAGGGACACAGAATTAACTGGAGTGTTGGCCAGACCGGGGGGCTTGATCTACACATAGCTTGGGATAAAGCAGACCATGGGGTCAGGACTGGCCAACCAGGGACTGGGAAGTCAACTGTATGGTTGGGAGACTGATTACAAATAGTGGATTGAACAAATATAAATATATTGAGGTTAATGGGAAAACAGGTTTTCACGGTCAGAAAAGGTAACTGAAAATATGGAAAGGGGAAAGGCTAGAAAAAAATTCTGTAGTGGTGGATACAAATTAGAGGCATTGGTGAGAACTCACAGTTTTTAATAGCTAGATAAATAAATATGTCTATATGGGTATATATACCCAAACATACACAGGCAAACACACATGTACACACATTTCCTAGCTCTGTCTCATGCAAGGGCCCAGAAGCAATTATAACTCAAGCAATGAGCATACACAGTGACTAGACTTTGGATTATAAATGCTTTTTACAAATCAGTACTCCCTGGATAAATGCCTGATTCCAAGGCTGGGATAGGGAAAGTACTATATGAGACTGAAACATAATTGTACTAGAAAGAAGATGCTCAAAGAATAAGGACATGTCAAAAAGACCCAGGAGACAGCTTGAATGAACACCCACTGACCAAATCATGGACAATCTGAACACCAAAGTAAATGACAGTAACTAATTATAAGTCACTGAATAAAATAGGAATCACGAGTCCATACTACTCTAAATAAAGAATAAGTAAATGAGGAAGAAGAAAAAGTTCTACCACAGAAAACTTTGAGTATATGCCACTAATGACTCCAAAAGGCAAAACAAAATTAGAAAACCAGCATTTGGCAACCCAGTGTAGTGACACTGATTCAGGTATAATGTAATAATAAATGGAAAAGAATTAGTTGAAAATCTGACATGGAAGAGGATGTTTACTTAGTCTCAAAATATAATCCCACAAAATACTTCATTCAATAACTTTATAGTAGAAAAATATATTAGACACTATCCTAATCAAGTGATAAGAGTTAACATCAACAGTTATGGGACAAATCAACATTGTCTGCCTCCTGATAAGATGCAATAAGAAGAAAACTTCATAACTTCTCTGGTATTTGTGCTAAAAATGCACAGCTGCAATTTAATCATGACAAAACATCAGGCAAATCCAAACTGAGGGACAGTCTACAAAGTAACTTACATGTATTATTTTTAGAACATCAGTCACAAAAAATTAAGGAAAGACTGAAGGAAACTAAGGATACATGACATTAAAATACAACAAGTAATCCTGGATTGGATCCTAGGCATACGAAGGGCATTACCAGGACAATTAGTGAAATTTGAATGGAGTCTGTGGATTAGACAGTAAAACTGTATCAATATTATTTTCCTGACTTTTATGAATGTACTGTGGTTATTTAGGAGAATGTCTTGATTTTAAGAAATACATAAAAAAGAATTAAGGGATAAAAGGGCATAGTGTAATTCATTTAATCTCAAATTATTCAGAAAACTGTATGCACACATAGAAAATAATAAAACAAATGCAGTTAAATGTTAACAGCTGGGGAAGCTGAGTAAAGAGTATAGAGGATTACAGTCTTCTTCAAAGTTTTCAGTAAGTGTGAAATTCTTTTAAAAAAAGAAAAAAGTATGTTTGATATGCTCTTTCCCCTAAAAGTGAAGGCTGCAAGGTCTCCAGATCATTCTACTAAGAAAACATTCTGGGTAGATCACTAGAATCTCTGAGCTAAAGGCTGAGGCACCACCTGCATTCTGCAAAGCCTGGTCTCTACAGTAAAAGGAAGAGAACAAGACAAACTTCACTTACAATTTAGATGTTTTGGATTAGAACATGGTTTCTCAAACTCAGTGCTATTGATATTTTGTTGTAGAGGGCTGTCCTGTGCATTGTAGGATGTTTAGCAGCACCTGTGATCCCAGGTTGTGATAACCAAGAATATCTCTAGACATTGCCAAATGTCCTGGAGGTTGGGGGAAGGGGAGGGCAAAATAGCCCCAGGTTGAGAACCATTGGTTAAGATGATTAAAAACTCCCAATTGTACAATTATAATTCACCAAAAAATAAAAAAAAATAACTTTTTTCTATTCTACAGACCTATGAACCTTGACAACCACCTGTTTTAAAAAATGCCAAGAACACGTTAAATCCCTTAATAAGTTGATAGTAAATTCATGTGATGAATTTATATACACACACAATTCACAAATTAATCTATCATCAACTTATTATATATATTAAAATGTGGAGAAATTGGAAACCTTTTGTCCATTCTGGTGGGAATGAAAATTAGTGCAGCTGCTGTGGGAAACATGTGGTGGTTCCTCAAAAATTTAAACACAGAATTACTACATAACTCAGCAATTCCACTCCTAGGTATATACCCAAAAGAACTGAAATTGGACTCAAACAGAAACTTGCACACCAATGTTCAAAGCAGCATTATTCACAATAGCCCAAAGGTGGAAACAACCCAAGTGTCCATCAACAGATGAAGAGATAAACAAAATATGGTATATACATACAATGGAATAATATTCAGCCATGAAAAGGAATGAAGTTCTGATGCATGCTACAACAAGAACGTACCCTGAAGACATTATACTAACAAAAGGACAAATAATTGTATGATTACACTTATATGAGATATCAAGAACAGGCAAATTCATAGAGACAGAAAGTAGAATAGAAGTTACCGAGGGGTGGAGGGAAGACGGCAGGAGAGTTATTGTTTAATGGGTATAGAGTTTCTGTTTGAGATGATGAAAAAGACCTGGAAATAGTGGTTATGGTTACACAGGAGTACCTAGGTGGTGTAAATAGTTAACATGCTTGTCTGCTAACCCAAAGGTTGGAGGTTGAGTCCACCCAGAGGTGCTTCAGAGGAAATGCCTGCTGATCTACTTCCGAAAAATCCACCATTGAAAACCCTATGGAGCACAGTTCCACTCTGACACACATGCGGTTGCCATGAGTCGGAAATCAACTCAATGGCAACTGTTTTTGTTTTTTTTTTAATATGTATAAAACAATCTAATATATATATTTTTAACAGATATAGATATTTAGGCATAAAGGTATATAAACGCATAGTGTTAGGATTTTGTAGAAACAGGCTTCAGTTTTGTAGAAACAGACTTCAGTTTTGGTTTCACAATTTGTTAATTCTACTATGTACCTAATTTAAAAAAAAAAAAAAAGCAGCATATCAGACCTGGGCAAGAACACTGCATCCTCAGTGACTTGGAAACCCTCTGATTTAGGTAAGGTATATAAAAATCATAGCAGAAATAGTAAGAATCAATTTATGCTTCAGAGAGATTCAAGAAACACTATTGACTCAACAACAAAATCAATAAATTAGAAAAAAGAAGAAGAAACATTATTAAGATAATGGATGGATAACTGGAGAGAGGCATTAGAATCTACACAACTATTATTTCCTAAACTTAAATTTTAGCAGCCTATTTCAGTAGCTGCCTGACAAGCTGATAAGTTTACTCTGTAATAAATTTGCTTTGTTTTCTTAAGGAGAACTTCCCTAGAAGTGGAGGCCTGGTGGCATAGTGGTTAAGAGCTCAGGCCTGGTGGCACAGTGGTTAAGAGCTCACCTGCTAACCAAAAGGTCAGCAGTTCAGATCCACCAGCTGCTCCATGGAAACTCTATGGGGTGTTTCTACTCTGTCCTAAAGGGTTGCTATGAGTTGGAATTGACTCGATGGCAACAGATTTGGTTTTGGTTTTTGGCCCCTGAAGTATCTGTAGTAGTAAACAACTTGCACCCAGAGGCTATAGAAAAATTTTGTGAACTCTAATGGCAAATCAGAAGACAACTTAGGCCAGACATTTCCTCAACTAGAGAACATTTAACAGTGCTTTGTTTCTGTGATAATGAGAAAAACACACATAATCTCCATTCTGCCTCCTGGCCTCAGTATCATTATCATTCTATGGTTAAAATGGCTTTGCTGAAGACACTTAAAAGTTGTAACTTGATGACAAGACAACAGAACATCATATTAGACCTCCACAAAGTTTTTGGACTAGAGTCAAAAAAATTACATTAATAAAATAAAAAGAAAGAAATACTATATTTAGCGTAAATCAAGTCAACAAAGTAATTAATTTTGTACTCTCTGGACAGAATCAATGAGAACAGTATGTACGGCAGAGACTGTTTGTCCCTCAATATCCGTTCTCCCCTTAGCAATAATCTCTTAATTTTAGCCAGCAACATGACTGTCCAGCTAAAGGCTGCATTGACCACCATCACTTGCAGTTAGGTATGGCCATGTGACTAAGTTCTAGCCAGAGGGATGTAAGCAGAAGTGATGCAGGCTAATGATATCCTAAAATAGAATGGGATGTACCCTCTAATCTTACTTTTCCTGCTCCTGCTGGGTGGAATGCAATAACAGAAGAAGCTAGAGCCAACAACTATTAAACCATTTTAAGCGTCCAAGAGCAACAAGATGGAAGAAATCTGGGTCCCCAACACTGTGAAGACTGGCATGATTTACACCTGCTCTGTTCCATGAGACAAATAAAATTATAGCCCCTTCATTAAACTGAGTAGAATTACAAATACTGTTAATCTATGAGGTACCATAGCATCCCTTATAGACTAGCTGCTCAACTTGTGTTTGTATTAAAAAGTTGAACACAGACCACTTACAAACTGAGCTGCCACTGAACAAAACACTGGTATGCCCATACTCATGTACACTCACATTGTTCTTGCATATAAGTTACGGTCTTCTATAAGTTCACTACCTCAAATAAGATGTTGTTAGTACGTACAACAGACCGAAACACTGCCCAGTCCTGTGCCATCCTCACAATCACTGTTATGCCTGTGCCCATTGTTGCAGCCACTGGGCCAATCCATCTTGCTGAGGGTCTTTCTCTTTTTTGCTGACCTTCTACCTTGACAAGCATGAAGTCCTTCTCCAGGGACTGCTCCTCCCGATAACATGTCGAAGTATGTGAGACGTAGTCTCACCATCTTTGCTTCTAAGAAGCATTCTGGTTGTACTTCCAAGGCACATTTTTTCCGTCTTTGGCAGTTCATGATATATTCAATATTCTTCACCAATACCACAATTCAAAGGCGGCAATTCCTCTTTGGTCTTCCTTACTTATCATCTAGCTTTCACATGCATATGAGGCAACTGAAAACACTATGGCTTGGGACAGGCACACCTTAGTCTTAAAGGTGACATGTTTGCTTTTAACACTTTAAAGAGGTCTTTTGCAGCAGATTTGCCCAATACAATGTGTTGTTTGATTTCCTGACTGCTGCTTCCCTCGGTGTTTTGTTGATTGTGGATCCAAGTAAAATGAAATCATTGACAACTTCCATATT
>NW_004444020.1:11211942-11264727 GCF_000243295.1 Trichechus manatus latirostris
AGTCCTCTTCACTTTCAGCAAGCAAGGTTGTGTCATCTGCATAACACAGGTTGTTAATGAGTCTTCCTCCAATCCTGATGCCACATTCTTCTTCATATAGTCCAGCTTCTCAGATTATCTGCTCAGCATACAGACTGAATAGGTATGGCAAAAGGATGCAACCCTGACACACACCCTTCCTGACTTTAAACCACGCAGTAGTATCCCCTTGTTCTGTTTGAACGACTGCCTCTTGGTCTATATACGGGCTCCTCATAAGCAAAATTAAGTGTTCTGGAATTCCCATTCTTCACAACGTTATCTTATCCATTATTTGTTATGATACACACAGTCGAATGCCTTTGCATAGTCAATAAAACACAGGTATTAACATGTTTCTGGTATTCTCTGCTTTCAGCCAGGACCACCTGACATCAGCAATGATATCTCTTGTTCCATGTCCTCTTCTGAATACAGCTTGAATTTCTGGCAGTTACCTGTCGATATACTGCTGTAGCCGCTTTACAATGATCTTCAGCAAAATTTTACTTAAGCATGATATTAACGATATTGTTTGATAATTTCCACATTCAGTTGGATCACCTTTCTTGGGAACAGGCATAAATATGGATCTCTTCCAGTTGGTTGGCCAGGCAGCCGTATACCAAATTTCTTGGCACAGACGAGTGAGCACTTCCAGCCCTGCATCCGTTTGCTGAAACATTTCAATTGGTATTCCATCGATTCTCGGAGTCGTTTTTCGCCAATGTCTTCAGTATCATCGGTTTCTGATCATATGCTACCTCCTGAAATGGCTGAACGTTGATCAATTCTTTTTGGTATAGTGACTCTGTGTATTCCTTCCATTTTCTTTTGATGCTTCCTGTGTCATTTAATATTTTCCCTGTAGGATCCTTTGATACTGCAAGTTGAGGCTTGAATTTTTTCTTCAGTTCTTTCAGCTTCAGAAATGTTGAGCATGTTCTTCCCTTTTGGTTTCTATCTCCAGGTCTTTGCAAATGTCATTATAATATTTTACTTTGTCTTCTAGAGCCACCCTTTAAAATCTTCTGTTCAGCTCTTTTACTTCATCCTTTTGCTTTAGCTACACGCTAAACATTAAAGAGCAAGTTTCAGAGTCTCTTCTGGCATCCATTTTGGTCTTTTCTTTCTTTCCTGTCTTTCTAATGACCTTTTGCTTTCTTCTTGTATGATATCCTTGATGTCATTCCACAACCTGTCTGGTCGCCGGTCATTAGTGTTCAATGCGTCAAATCTGTTCTTGAGATGGTCTCTAAATTCAGGTGGAATATGCTCAAAGTCGTACTTTGGCTGTCATGGACTTATTCTAATTTTCTTCAGTTTCATCTTGAATTTGCATATAAGCATTGACGGTCTGTTTCACAGTTGGCCCCTGGCCTTCTTCTGACTGATGATATTGAGCTTTTCCATTGTCTCTTTCCACAAATGTAGTCAATTTGATTCCTGTGTATTCCATCTGGAGAGGTCCACGTGTATAGTCACCGTTTATGTTGGTGAAAAAAGGTATCTGCAGTAAAGAAGTTGCTGGTCTTGGAAAATTCTATCATGCGATCTCTGGCATCGTTTCTATCACCAAGGTCATATTTTCCAACTACTGATCCTTCTTGTTTCCAACTTTCGCATTCTGATTGCCAGTAATTATCAATGCATCCTGATTGCATGTTTGATCAATTTCAGACTGCAGAAGTTGGTAAAACTCTTCTATTCCTTCATCTTTGGCCTTAGCAGTTGGTGCGTAAACTTGAATAATAGTTGTATTAACTTGTCTTCCTTGTAGGTGTACGGATATTATCTATCACTGATAGCGCTGTACTTCAGGATAAATCTTGAAATGTTCTTTTTGACGATGAATCGCCATTCCTCTTCAAGCTGTCATTCCCAGCAGAGCAGACCATATGATTGTCCAATTCAAAATGGCCAATGCCAGTCCATTTCAGGTCACTAATGCCTAGGATATTGGTCTTTCTGCACTCCATTTCACTTTTGATGATTTCCAATTTTCCTAGATTCATACTTCGTACATTCCCTGTTCCAATTACTAATGGATGTTTGCAGCTGTTTCTCCTCATTTTGAGTCGTGCCACATCAGCAAATGAAAGTCCCGAGAGCTTGACTCCTTCCACGTTATCAAGGTCGACTCTACTTTCAGGAGGTAGCTCTTCCCCAGTTGTATTTTGAGTGCCTTACAACCTGAGGGGCTCATCTTCCAGCACTATATCACACAACGTTCTGCTGTTATTCATAAGGTTTTCACGGGCTAATTCTTTTCAAAAGTAGACCACCGGGTCCTTCTTTGTAGTCTGTCTTAGTTGGAAGCTCAGCTGAAACCTGTCTGCCATGTGACCCTGCTGGTATTTGAATACCGGTTATACAGCTTCCAGCATCACAGCAACACACAAGCCCCCAAAGTATGACAAACTGACAGACGCACGGGGGCAAATAACATAAAGCTACCTAATAATGTTCATAACTCTACAACAAGAAAAAGCCATTTTAAATCCTTGATACTTACTGATACATTAGCACCATCACTGCTTGCAATCTCAGCTGCCTTTTCAATAATCTGTTAAAAAAATAAAATAAAAAATTTTTAAATTTTACCTCTTCTATTTGCGAAATTTTAAGCATAAATGACTACACCTACACTTAGACTAAAAGGGACTAATATGGCTTAGCATTTCTATGCTTTACAACAGAAAAGTAATTTAAAAAGCAAAATGGTATTATACAGTGTTTTCCAACCTTCGAACACTAGTCAACAGGGAAACAATGGTATTACTGTAAGGGATTGTGACTCCATGGGTACACTATCAATTACCTGTAGATAAAACAGTGTCTTGCATATGTCAAATGTTTTCTGAAATATAGGTATACGTATTCAGTTAAGAAAATGCAAATGTATTTAAGAGTTAGTAAATGTAGAAAAAGTTTTTGTCATAATGTTTTTCCTCAATTAACAAATACTGAAAGGAGAAATAATGTCAAACGAGAGTCCAGAAACATTTTTTACAATCACTATGTACAGAAAAGGGCTCTCTTCCTTGAAAATATGTGAACCCACTGGTCCACTGGAAAGAATGATGGGTAAAGAATCACAAGATCCATGTCCTGCTACTGAGTTATGCAATTGCAGGTAAATAATTTATCTTTATCCTCATGTGTAAAATGTGGTAATAACCCCCATCCTACTTCAAAGAGTTGTTGTGATAATATTCAATTATTATTATTAAAGTTAAGCAATAACCATAAAATTGACTTAAAAGCAAAATATACGTAAGTGATTACAGAAACAAACATTAAATTAAATAAAAAGACTAGGATTGGTGGAACTTTTACTTTTTACACATGTACTATTTGATTTTTTTTTTTTACAGTGAACATATATACCTTGTATGACACAAGGAAAACCAGTAAGTATAACGTATTTACACATTTATATTAAAGCATAAAAATCTCCATCCCAAACTGATTATCTTCAAAGACAGATTCTACAAGGGATAAGAAAGGTAAATAGAAAGATAAATGGCCAGTTGCAGATGACTAGAGCAATGCTGAAATAGAACATTTTAAAGAAACTTAAATTCTTCTGAAATGTTAAATTAAAAATACTTATATTTACATAGGGCATTACATTTCTAAAACCGCTTTAAAAAGCACATTTGATCTGAAAGAAACTATAACTGTTTACTGAATAGACACCATAACTGAATACCTTAATAGCCATCAGAAGCTACTGCATATGGATAAACCCCTATTTAAAGAATAATTAAAGCCATGGCTTCAATGTAATAGATGAGTCAACATGTACTTTTTCCTACTGGCTATATACTAAGACATATGGTTCTTGACATATTTGGGACTTAAATTTTAACAGAGCCCTAGTGGCACAGTGCTTAAAGTGCTCGGCTGCTAACTGAAAGGTTAGCTGTTCGAACACACCAGCAGCTCCTCGGGAGAAAGATGTGGCAGTCTGCTTCCATAAAGATTTACAACCTTGTCCTATAGGGTCACCATGAGTTGGAATCAACTCCATGACAGTCGGGTTTTTTTTTTTTTTGGGGGGGGGTGGTTATTTAATTTAGTTGGATATTATTGGTCAGGAAAACTTATTATAAAAGAACTTGAAATGAAAGCTTATTTCCTGAGACGATAAAATTCAACTGAAATGGAAGTGAAGAAAGAAACATTGCGTTATACAAATTTAATTTGCCTACTGCTTAAAAAACATCTACTCTCCAGATGTTTGGTAGTTCTGAACATTACAATATAATTAATCTTATAAGTAGATTAATTTAAACATTTAGTATATCAATTTTTAAAAGTAGCTTGTTCTCAAGTGGATTAAGGAAATATAAGAAACTCATGTTTAATTTCTGAGAATTTGTTCAAAGATTTCCTCATAAAAATCAGCAACAATTATACCTGAAACAAGGATACCAAACTTGAAGATAAAGCATTGCAAGAGCTTAGCTCTCTTAGCATGTAAATTATTACAGCCCCATTAGAAAATCTCCTATCCCTTGCATATGCAGATTGTACATTAATGAAATGTTTGGAAATGGAAGTCCTTCCTATAGATTCCACAAAAATAATAGTACTTAAGGATGCCCTACTACTAGTAATATTCAACATAAATCATTTGTTCTTTGAATCCAAACTTTAACACAAGAATGATTATGTTCTATAATCTCTGAACCAACATGCTAGCATGTTTCACTGAACATTTTATATGATCAGGGCAACATGTGAATACATATATAGCCTTTCTAGGTTGAAAAAGGCTTCAGAGAAAGATTTGGATAAATGAGGAAACTGAACTCCAGAGATGTCATGGTCAGTGACAAAGCTAAGAGTAAAGGGAATTTGAGGGCTCCCTACTCAGTGCTCCTTCACTAAACCAACCTGTCAATGTACGTGAAGTTTTAAGAGAGAAACAGACATATAGAGCTTAAAGTATGAACATATAAAGTTAGGAACTAATAATTCAATTATTTCATGCATAATGGCCTTTTAAATAACTAGCTTACCTTATCGAAGGGAGGGTAATAATAAGGTTGTTTTTTATTCTCTGGGAATTTAATATGCAAAGCTGTTGCATTTTCGGTATACGGATTTGTCTGAACAGTTCCCATTGGATTCAACATTTCTTCAAGTTCATCTAAAACATGCAAATGATTTTGACTCTTAAGAAAATGTTTAAAACTTTAACGGATTTCATAAAATTACTTTAAAAGTATGTTTCCAAAGGGAAGTCTGACAATTATATCAGTAAAGCTCTAATTTTCTGTTAATGCTTAGCATAAAATTTGAATGTGAGTTTCCGTACATCTTTAAAATAAGAAAGTTAACAAAAATTAATGGTTACTTAACCTTTCTCTTCAAATTTAATGTGTATTCCCAATATGGAAAAAAAAATTTAATTAGAGCTGCTGTTCCTCCATCAAAAGTAGGTGGCCCATAGGAACTGTCATTATTTCCTCACAGTCTATGGATTTTTTAATCACATGTAATCTGGTTTTTATGGTCATCAAAGTACCTAAACTGATGTTCTGATAGTCACCAATGACATTCTTCTCAACAAATCTAATGCTGTTAATGCTTCTTTATTATCCTGTAACTGCTGATACAGTTACAACTTCATAGGTAGTTTCTGTTAACACTCCATTCAAGTGATATTCCTTTTACCTTACCAACTGCTTTCTTCAAGTTATTCCTTCCTCTTTCTTCTCCATCACCCTAAAGATGGTTCAATCACAGAACTGTACATGAGATCTTAGAATTTCAGTGTTGTCAGAAAACCCTGGAGCTCATTGTCTTAGTCATCTAGTGCTGCTATAACAGAAATACCACAAGTGGATGGTTTTAATGAAGAGAAGTTTATTTCCTCACAGTCAAAGTTGGCTAAAAGTCCAAATTCAGGGCATCAGCTCCAGGGGAAGGCTGTTTCTCTCTGTCAGCCTTCTTCTCTTCAGTGTTGCCCCGGACTAGGAGCTTCTCTGAGCAGGGACCTTGGTCCAAAGGATGCACTCTGCTCTCGGCACTGCTTTCCTGATGGTATGAGGTCCCCAACTCTCTGCTTGCTTCCCTTTCATCTCTTGAGAGATAAAAGGTGGTGCAGGCCACACCCCAGGGTAAAGGTCATGTTACAATCCCACCCTAATCCTCTTTAACATAAAATTACAATCACAAAATGGAGGCCAACCACACAATTCTGGGCATCATGGCCCAGCCAAATTGATAACACACATTTTTTGGGGGACATAATTCAATCCATGACACTCATCTATTATAACTTTCTCATTTCATAGATAAGGAAATAGATATTAAACTCAAAGTGAGAGAACAGAGTTAAGAGTACAACCTAAGGTCTCCCCTCTCCAAACTAGTTTCTCTCTTTCTTACATTGATTTTTACCACAGCTGATCTCTCTGCACCTTCTGGGAAAAAAGATAAAGTCCATTCTGTCTAGGCCTAGTGTTCAGAAAATAAACATACTCAGAATTATCTCTCAAAGCTATCAAATGTTACAAAGTATTTACAAGTTTCAGCTTCTTAATCCTTTGCTTATCTTATTTAATACTCTCATTTCACATATTTAATGGTCACCTGGAGGGAGGCAACGCTCACAATTTATTCACCTCTAGAGGTGATTTCTCAGCAAATTAAAATCCCATACTGTGCTATGCAGTAGCATTATACTTACTTGTTCTAAATGCAACCTATCTAAAGTCAGATGTTAGCATTCTGGCCCTCTTATAAGCCCCAAACATAGAGGTAATCTTGCTCAAAAATGATCACAACAAAGGAACTTATGTGTATTAATTGCTTAATGAGAAACTTGTGTACTCTGTAAACCTTCATCTAATGTACAATAATTAAAAAAAAAAAGAACTTTAATAGGCTGTAAGTGGAGAGTATAAAATTGGTAAAATCTCATTGGAGAGCAATATATGATTATCAAAATTTTATGTTTTTGACTCAATAAATCCACTTTTGGGAATTTATCTTAAAGATATACCTGCCCATAAACAAGTATATTCATTATGGCACTGTTGGAACTATCAAAAGATAACTCTGCTTTAATAAAATGAAACAGTTCTATATGCAAATAGATAAGGTGAAAAAAGCAAAGAGCAGAATACTGTACATTATATGCTATTTCATACAAATAGAAAAATAAAGATTTAATTTGTATTTTCTAGTGTATACATAAAGAATTTTGGAAAGATACACAGAAACCATTAAAAGTGATTATATATCTTATAATGATGGCCTGGGTACCCTAGAAAAAAGATTATTTATAGTTCTTTGTTTCTTGCTTGCCCCTACTCGGATAAATGTGACAATTCTAGAGCTAATACACGTAGAGCTCATTGTGTTCATTTGTTACTTTTCATCTTACAATTTCTTAGAAATGAAGTCAGGTTGATGGTATGCTAAGTTAAAACAACCAAACATTGTCATTTTTACAAAAATTACTAGTCAAGTTGCTTGACTAATTCTAGAGAATATTAAAGTGTGAGTCTAAATTAAGATTTTTCAACAAAATATAGTACTGAACTAACCAATTTTTACTCTACTCTGAAACTACAGTTCCTCATGAGAAGTGTGCTGAATGTATACAGTTCTCCTATATTTGGGGTATAAAATGATTAAGAGCAATTTACTGAAAGTATATGAAGGAGATGGTAGGAATGAGAGAACATACACACACACACAAAATATTAGAATGTAAGGATTTCATATGTCAATAGATAATTAATTTTCCCAAAATAATTCCTCATGAAACACTGCTAACATATGGACATATGGACATTTTCAAATATTTTTCAGTACCAAAATAATTAATTTAAAAATTCAAATAAGTATACAACTTTATTAAATATATTAAATTTTGAAGACAGAGAAGAAAAAAGAAAATCACGGTTATAATGCAAAGTTTAAACTAAAAATTCCAACATCTGGGAAAGCAGTAAAGAATAATGGAAAGAGTCAGGCAGTCCTTTATTCAAATCCTAGGTTTGAACCAATTGTTTGGATAACTGACTTATTTATTCTCTCTGATCTTTACTTTCCTCACCTGTAAAATGAGAATAAATCCATCTACGTCATAGGAGTACTCTGAGCATTATTTGAGAAACACAGGCAAGTAGGAGGTACTCTACTTGCCTCAAACTTCAAGCTAAAGCTATCTAAAGAATAAGTGTTTTTACTACTCCTACTATATTAGTCCCTGGGTGGCATGGACAGTTAAGTGCTCGATTACACTAGCTGAAAGGTTGGTGGTTCGAACCCACCCAGAGGTGCCTCAGAAGACAGGCCTGGTGATCTGCTTCTGAAAGGTCACAGCCTTGGAAACCCTATGGAGTTCTACTCTGCACACATGGGGTCACCCTGAGTCTGAACTGACTCAATGGCAACTAAACAACCACCACCACCATTTTAGAGAATGTTCCATGTACTAGTTTACTAGTAAAAAAATTTGGTACAACTAGGATTATAGAAATTGTTACAAAGAAGATATTGTTCCTTAGGAGAATTTGTCAAAGAACAATAAAAATAAAATGCTTAAAGCAGAACACATTCATTGAAATTAGAAATATATTCAGATACAAATCACTTTTTAAATATATTTTAAATAATTTGTGGGAACATATTTTAGGATAAAGAATAAAGGTATGAAATGCTTGTTTTCCTCACTGAATTGAAAGAATGGGTGAGTCAAAAAGAAACATTAAGCCGTCAATATGCCAAAAGTAACTCTTTAACACCAAGGATTAGGATATAAGTCTTACCAGGAAATGAAGACCAGCTGTGCAATGTTATGTCTCCAGACCTCAACTGTCCTTTAAAGTCAAAAACCATTGTATTTACCCAGGCTACAGGATAATGCTGTCAAAAAAAGATAACATTGCATAAATATGTTAATAAACTTCAAGGTGTAAACATGTTCATGCACTTTGCTCCAAAAATGTTAGCTTTATCAATAACTTCTAAAAAAAAGTTTCACATTTGTAATAGAACACTTACAAGGTAGCCTTTATTAAAATACATTTGCTAGAAGAGGAATGAACAGAACACAAAAAAATGGAGATTTATCGTCTTCTTAAAGTCAGTTTTTAGTTACCACAGTTACATGATATAATTTAACTTATATTCCTCAATTATTTCAAAAGGTCTTAAAATTATTCCATTGTATCAAAAAAATTTCATAAGTTAATATATCATTACCACTTTTCCAGCTTTCCTGATAGTTTGATATTTAGAGGGATTAATAGTTTTAGTTGATTTCTTCGTTTTTACTTTATCCAAAACTGCATAAACAGCAAAACACAATCGAGCCATTCTTGGAAGGTCGCAAGTATTAATATCAAATTCCAGTAGTTCATTCCAAATGTGATCACTTTTCCCTGATATCTCTGCACTTACGATGGTTTTACACAAGAGCTCAGTACCATGAAAGAGACCAGCCCTGACGTGAACCTATACCAGGGGAGACAAAAACAAATATAGAATTATGGATACTGCACCACTAAAACACCTCTGTTTTAAAGAAGGAAGAACTATTTAATGGGAAGAAAAGAACACCAACTCTTGAAAAGCTTATTTGTACACAGAATGACCATACTGAGTTAATCAGTATATTCATTTAAATTGTAGTTAGTTTAGTCTGTTTTACACATACTAAGTAGACAACCCACAAAATCCCATACTGGTCCAAATGCCGGGGCCTCGAAGATACAAATAGGGTCTAAAGAAACCAAGATAACAAGGACAGAAACTACTACTATATGCTCATTCCCACTGACTTCATTTACTTGGGATCTTGTCTTGTTCTTCTGCGTAGTAGGTGAAGAAAGAATGGATGAGAACACTCCAAAGTCTCTCTCTACTTCTAATTACAATTCAATACACATTTAAGGATATGAATGCTTGGAATTTACTCCCACAGACATAACATCAAAATGCCCAAAGTCAACCCAAACTCACTCAATTTAATGACAGTATAAATGAAAATAGAAATAAACCATTCATTTATCTCCATTTTTAAACAGGCAGTTTTAGGACTGTGTAGCTTTAAGCAATTTTGTTTAAGTACATTTCTTCAAACTAGTTTAAATGTTATTTCACTGTGTTCCCAGAAATTAGGCAAAAAGTCTAGGACTTTCATTTTTAGTTTGTAAATACTATGAGCTAATAAGAAAAATTACAAAAAAGGATTTACAAATAAACAGCAGAACTTTTAGGAAATCTCTGTATCTACCTTATATGCTATACTCAAAGCATCTAAACTATAAGAAACTGACAGTACTAGTATTTTTAATATCCAATATGGGCCACTAGACAGAATAGGAATAAGGGAAAGCATATCGACACACACTTCATTTTCCTAAAAGCTTTATTTTGTAAATAAAATGCTAATTGACAATAAGAACCATAAAACAATTTTCTCTTAAGCAATTAAGAACCTGCTCCATTATTAGTTTTTGTTATCATCACTAGAGGAAGTCTTTCAAGGTTGAAAAAAGATCAATTTCACAGCTTTAAATACATTAACAAAAATTCTGTATGACACTATACTATTTGTCTTCTGGGATCCTAATATAAGAAAATTTTCATTACAACATACATACTCAGCATTCCATACGATGAAATTTCGATTCATTTAAACTAAACTCACATAAACTACCAATTCACTCTGCAAAACACTGAACTTAACTGTAAAGACAGAGAGAGGCAGTTCTGTAAAGTTATAAAGAAAATGGCTTTTACAGACAGACCTGAATTTGAACCCTGGCTCTATCACTTTCATATATTATGACCTTGGCCAATGTCATCTCATTAGATTTATTTATTTTTTTTAAAATGAGAATAACTAAACTTAACTAACAGATCTGTTGTGACGATTAAACGAAATAAGACACATAAATCTTTTAGTGCAGTAACTAAGCCCTAGTAAGTACTCAACCAACCACATTAAGTGGTCATAAAATTGCATGGAAACAGTATGGTGGTTCCTCTAAAAACAGAACTACCATATGACTCAGCAATTCCATTCTTGGGTATATACCCAAAAGACTTGAAAGCAGAGACTCAAATAGAGACTTGAGCACCAGTGTTGATTACAGCACTATTCACAATAGCCAAAAGGTGGAAACAACTTAAATGCGCATCAACAGATGAATGGATAAACAAAATGTGGTACATACATATAATAGTAATACTACTCAGCCAGTAGGAGAAATGAAGTCTTGATACATGCTACAATGCGGATGGAGTTAGAAGACGTTATGATGAGTGAAATAAGTCAATCACAAAAGGACAAATATTGCATGACCTCACTTACACACCAAAAAAGAGAAGACAAATGTACAGAAAACAAAGTTTATCAGTGGTTACTAGGGGCAGAAAAGAGACGGAAACGGGGGTAGTTAATGGTGATGGAAATATCGTGCTGAATAAGGGTAGGGTTGCACAGCCGATTAATTACTGTCAATAAGTTGTACACTTGTAAAAAGTTGAACTGGCAAAAGTTGTGTGATAGCTACATTTACAATAATGACAAAAAAATAGAAAAAGAGTAGCTGCTGAGGCTGATGATGTACAACCAAACACCTCATGGGATTTGGTTCCTTGGTTTGGAGGTTTAGGGTCATGGTTTCATGGGACATCCCAGCTAATTTGTCTAATAACATGTTTAGTGCTTCTATTCCACCTCCTAGTTCGATGTCTAGTGCCTTGGGTCTTAAAAGCTTGCAAGCAGCCATCCAAGGCACAACAACTGGACTCTATTTGCCTGGAACAACAGAGGAAGAAGGTAAGTCAGGAATAGGAGGAGGATATGAAATGTGTGGCTAATTGCCTCCATGAACAACTGCTACCTTTGCCATGAGACCAGAAGAAATGGATGGTGCCCAGCTACCATTACTAAATATTTTAATGAAAGATTCCATAGAAGGATCCTTATCAGAAGGGGGAAAATGCAGAACACAATTTCAAATTCTTATGGACTCCAGACCTACTGGAGCCATGAAGATTGGATAAACCCCTGAAAACTATTGCCCTGAGACAATCTTTAAACCTTAAAACAAAAATATCTCCTGAAGTCTTCTTAAAACCAAATAATAATTTAGCTTAACTAGTAAAAAATGTCTGCCTTCAGAATTTAAGAACTATCTATATGGGATCATATTGACAACAGCAACTCAAAAGATTGATGGGAACCTTAGGGGACAATGAATTTCTGTTAATGGGAAGGAACAACTCAGAAAAGAAGGGTCAGAATGGTTACACTCGAATGATGTAATCTATGCCATTAAATAAGTAGAATCTGTTGAATTGGTGTATGTTTTTCTGTGTATATTCTCCACAACAACAACAAAATAAATTATGTTTTTAAAAGGAGAGAAAAAAATTATGCAGAAGGTAGGAAGAGTACAAAACTTCACCCTTTCTCAACCTGGATTCATAGGTTTTCTTTTCCTTCCTAATCTACATTAGGAAAACTGAGTATCAGTTAAAAAGAAAAAAAAAAAATGGGAGTTTTAATTTATCAGAGGACTATGAAAGGTTCCACCACTGCTGTACGAACCAAATCTTAAAGGGAGTTCCAAAGGCAGAGGATGAGAAGGAAGTGCCTACTGCCTGCACAAAGACATATCCCTGGCATTCCCTAAAACTGAAAGCAGTCTGGTATTATGGCTACAGGCACATGAAGACCTTGGGAATGAGCAGCTCGACAGGTGCTTGGGTTCGAGGGACCACAGGCAAAGTTAGTGCCATTTAAGACTACAAAGTTAGAATATAATGAAACAGCATGCTTGGGTCTAACGTGGAGTATGAAACCAGAGGCAAAGAGAATAGTGGGGAGGCTGTTGCCGTAATTCGAACGAACAGGAAAGCCTTGAACTATGACAGTTTCAGGGACGACCAATAGGAATGAATAGACAGTAAAGGATATTAATGAGGTAGGATCAACAGTATGTGATCAACGGATTAAGCATGGAAGGTCAGAGAGAGAGACAAATTTAAGATTCCTACTTTACTAAATATGAGGAAAGGCAGTCAAAGGGAGAAAGAATGAGTTAAGGATGTTGAATGTGAGTTGGTTTTAGGAATGTCATAGCACGAACAACTGAGATGTTTCAACAAACAGATGCAGTGCTGGAGGTGCTCACTCATCTATGTCAAGAAATTTGGAAGGCAGCTTCCTGGCCAACTGACTGGAAGATATCTATATTTGTGCCCATTCCAAAGAAAGGTGGTCCAACAGAATGTGGAAATGATCGAACAACATCATTAGTATCACACACAAATAAAACTTTGCTGAAGATCATTCAAAAGCGGTTGCAGCAGTACATCTACAGGGAACTGCCAGAAATTCAAGATGCATTCAGAAGAGCACATGGAACAAGGGATTTCATTGCTGATGTCAGATGAATCTTAGTTGAAAGCAGATGATACCAGAAAGATGTTTAACTATGTTTTATCAGCTATGCAAAGGCATTCGACTGTGTGGATCATAACAAATTGTGGATAACACTGTGAAGAATGGGAATTCCAAAACACTTAACTGTGCTCATGAGGAACCTGTAAATAGATCAAGAGGCAGTCGCTTGAACAGAACAAGGGGATACTGCGTGGTTTAAAGTCAGGAAAGGTATGCGTCACTGTTGTATCCTTTCACCATACTTATTCAATCTGTATGCTGAGCAAATAATCTGAGAAGGTGGACTATATATATGAAGAAGAATCTGGCATCAGGATTGGAGGAACACTCATTAACACCCTGCATTATGCAGATGACACAACCTTGCTTGCTGAAAGTGAAGAGGACTTGAAGCACTTACTGATGAAGATCAAAGACTGTGGCCTTCAGAATGGATTATACCTCAACATAAAGAAAACAAAAATCCTCACAACTGGACCAATAAGCAACATCATGATAAATGGATAAAATATTGAAGTTGTCAAGGATTTCATTTTACTTGGATCCACAATCAACATCCATGGAAGCAGCAGTCAAGAAATCAAAGGACATATTGCATTTGGCAAATGTGCTGCCAAAGACCTCTTTAAAGTGTTAAAAAGCAAACATGTCACCTTGAGGACTAAGGTGCACCTGACCCAAGCCATGGTACTTTCAATCGCCTCATATGCATGCGAAAGCTGGACAATGAATAAGGAAGACAGAAGAATTAACAATTCGATTATAGTGTTGGCAAAGAATACTAGATATATCATGGACTGCCAGAAGAATGAACAAATCTGTCTTGGAAGTACAACCAGAATGCTCATTAGAAGCAAGGACAGCAAGACTTTGTCTCATATATTTTTGACATGTTATCAGGAGGGATCAGTCCCTGGAGACGGACATCGTGCTTGGTAAAGGAGAGGGTCAGTGAGAAAGAGTAAGACCCTCAAACAGACAGACTGACACAGTGGCTGCAACAATGGACTCAAGCATAATGACAACTGTGAGGATGGCACAGGACTGCGGTGTTTCATTCTGCTTGTACACAGGGTCGCTACAAGTTGGAACTGACTTGACGGCACCTAACAACCAACAACATGCAGCATGTGAAAATCAAGAGTCTGATTCTGAAGAGACTCCAGGGCTAAAGACAAAGGATTGGGAATCAATCATAAACACAGGTGGTGCAGTTTTTCAAGTTTCTTACGAGGAAATTATTAGTAATTGCTTTCCAAGACCTAAAGAACGTCAGTTGAGAGAAAAACCATTAAGAGGTGTCGAGGAAGGACGCACAGGCATTTAAGTCACTTAAATTCAACCAGATAACTATGTTTGCATGGGTGCGGGGGGGGGGGGGGGGGCGGAAGCAGATAAAAGAGAGAAAGACAACAAGAGAGATTGATGAGGCAAGGAGGGGTACTTTAAATAGTATATGTCATTATGCCTGTTACTCCTCTCTGTGCACATGACCACAAACAATAACATCAGTCCAGCTTGAAGCAGCTGATGGAAGTTGACATTGAAAACTAACCTAATCTCTTTATCTTGGATCACAAAACTATTCACTTAATTTCCTGCCAAACAAAACAGGGGAAACGCATGCTTTACACTTTCAGATGAAATGCCTTATTAGGTCTTTATTTAATTGTACGGGGTTGTGTAATAAATTTCCATGTGTTAACAACTTGTGCTCTATACTGTACTAATCTATTTTCTTCCAGGAAATGGTATTACATTTTCTCTGTGTTCAGCAAGTTTAAAAGAAGAAAGAATTAAAAAAAAAAGAAAAAAGAAAAAAGGCTGAGCGAGGAGGCTGAGTGTAGCTATGAGCAAGGCTGAGAGAGGAGGGTGAGCTTGCATTGAAATACTATTTGCCTCCTAGTTTTGGCTTAAATTTCACTTGCTGAATTTCTGATCTAAAATACAGCAATTTCTTCTACATAAATATATACTGGAAAAAATATGTCAATCTTTCCAGCAAACCTCTAACTATTAAAAGACTACTTCAGAACAAAAATTCTGAATAGTCTTACAACCAATTGCCATATTCTATATCATATAATTAATCGAACGGGGTAAAATTTCATCTCCTATGTGACATTACTGAGTTTATCAGCGAGTTATTCAAATAATGGAGTAGATGGCAAATTCAAACCTTAGCAAGTACTCACTTTTACGGTTTCTTCTGTGTTAAGTTTATTTCCCTTAACCAAGACAATCTGGAAAGGGTGGTTATTTTCCCAAACATGCTGTAAAAGAACGAAAGTATTTTATTGAAAGAAATGAATATTCTGTAATAGCAATGAAATTGTCTTAGCAGTTCTCATGTCTATTGGCAAAATGATGAAAGCTGCTCTGAACTAACAACTGAAAATCACATATATTAAGCATCATATCCACTGGGACTTAGTTTCCATGGCAAAACATAAGCAGTATTCCACTACTGCTAAGAAGTATCACTAAAATAATAAAGAGTAGAAATGGATAGTATTAAAAGATTTGGATAAATTAAGAGTTGACTGTTTAATATAGGGATAATATCTTAATTGTCAAGGAACGGTTAAACATACAATTTGCTGAGATTAAAGAACTAGTTTAAAATGTTAAAATAACTGTTCCAATGAACACAAGCTTAGAACTGTTTTATACAAATATATTACATTCTGGAAAAGGTGGTGGCTTTGATATATTTAAAGTACAGAAGGATTCAATAGTATGAAGAAAGGGAAATTATACCAAAACCACTGCCATGGTTAAGCTGATAGAAATGAAATATACTGGTAAATCAACTAATTCTGCACATCTAATTTTTCTACTAGTCCATCTCAAACTGTTCACTGAAGTCCTGTGTTTAAAAACTAATCTCAAAAGTCTCTAATTTGATGGTATTTTTCTTTGTCTCCAAAAGAACACCAAAAACATACATGCTCTCTCTCTATATATATATACATACATACATATATATGTAGTTGGAGTAAATAAAAAGAACAATAGCTAGAAAGATAATTTTTAAATAAATGGTGATGGAATTTTGGCAAGTATGCATTATTCTTAACAAAAGGAGAAGTGAGGAAAGAAAATATGTGTGAGGCTTAAGCATACAATTAACAAAATCACATGCCTTTGGGGTTATCAAAGGTTCACCCATGAAACCTACAGAAATAATTCGTGTTTTCTTTGGTGGTAAAGGAAGAGGAAGGTTAGATGAATTTCGATTTATGGCAGCATCTATGGCAATCATTTCCTGCTCATACATCTTCTTGATCTTACAGCATTCCACGAGTGTAAAATGGGGCAGGGTCCTGTTCATTACACAGTTCCTGATATACTACAGTGGCAAGAAAGAAAGGTATTGTTCATACTTTCAGATATAGATCGTCAATCAAACATTTAAATCAACGTAAGAATAAAATCAGATTGAATTCAACAATATATTAAATTCACTGTGAACATATATCTTAAGGAACACCTTAATGTCATGAATATGAGAATCTAGAATTACAGTACATAAAATAAAAATCCATTGCTGATGAGTCAATTCCTATTCATGGTGACCCTACAGGACAGAGTAGAACTGCCCCACACGGTTTCCAAGGCTGTAATCTTTACGGAAGCCAGCTGCCATGTTCTTTCTCCCACGGAGCAGCTGGTGGGTTCGAACTGCCAACCTTTTGGTTAGCAGTCAAGTGCTTAATCACTGTGCCACCAGGGCTCCTTACAACACATAAAATAGCTACCCATCAATTGAAACCAGAATGCCTAAAAACAGCTAGCTTTTATAGGTATAACATTCCTTATATGTTATAGTTACTCTTCATAACAGCTCTGTAAGAGAGATTAACCTGACCTGTTGCCATTGACTCCAACTCATAGTGACCCTATAGGACAGAGTAGAACTGCCCCACAGGGTTTCCAAGGAGCGGCTGGTGGATTCAAACTGCCAGTCTTTTGGTTAGCATCCTGAGCTCTCAACCACTGTGCCACCAGGGCTCCATAATAAGATTATCCCCCATTTAATAAAGAACTGAAGCTCAGAAGGATTAAGTTACAAATCTAGTATCTACAAGACCGGACTTCAAATCCACTTTTGTCAGACACCAAACCCATATTTTGGCCTATAAGCTAGAAGAAGGCAAATACGTGGTATATGTGTGGCCACTGCCTAATGTCCTGAGATGGCGAACTCACACTTTCCCACTGATCCCCGAGGTGGTTCTGACACCTTCACAGTACAGGGTTCTAGGTGATCATTACCAACTGTCTCCCCAGGAAAAACCTACTGGCCATTACAACTTTATGCTCTATTTTATTTCCACTAAACCAGGAGTACTCTCTAAAGGCATATTAAAAAACACAGTACCAAGATTCCTAACAAACTGAATGGGAATCCAAGGTGTTCCTCAGAAGAATAAATTCCCCATATAGATATGAAATATGTTTCAATATATTGTATTCAACTTGGAATTTCAGGATGGTCAGACCTAATGCTTGCAAAATTTTTACCATATATGAAAGTAACATAAAAGGGGAAAAATGGGATTATATCCATAAATATTGCCAACTGTAATCAAAAAGTTTTCTAATTTGCAATGAAAATTTATAGTATTACTTTACCTAGCTAACTGATAATCACAAATAAGTTTTTGTACAATTCAAAGACTGATCATTTAATCAGAAATTTTTATGATTTTAAAGTTTAAAAATTAAAATTTAAATTATGATAACACTAAAAAAAGCATAATGCATACATAGACAACATATATACACATACACATACATAATCATTATGCCAAAAATTTATACAACTGCAAAGAAAAGTGACAAAAATATGCTAAAATGTTAGCAACAGTTATACTGTGGTAGCTAGGATAATGGATGCTATTTAATTCTGTATAGTTTTCTGTAGGTTCCAAATGTTCCGCTACGGACACACATTTTTATGATCAGAAATAAAAAAAGTTAAATACACACACACAAACACACACTTCTCTGGTAAACTGACCGTTAATACACATACCTGGAACTGAATTAGTGGATGATCACCAAACACATATTCTATTCTCCCACTGACTTGCAACACATAGTCATAGGGGTTAACTTCATCTTCTTTCCCATGAATAGTCAAACGTTTTTGGACTGCCAATTCATTTATTTTTATAGGATTCATATTAGGAGACACTTGAAAGCTAAACACATCCTTAAAGAGGGGATATAAAAAAGCAGCAATTAAATTTTATACTTGTGCCCCAAAATAACATTTTCTTATAATACTTATATCTACACACATTATTTACTCTTTACATTTGTATATATTTACATCCTTCATATTTTATATTCCAGTAGATTTTCCTATTATCTAAATACAATGTGTTCATTTAAAATTTAACATTTCTGATAATCTGCAAGTCATCTTACACTATAGAGTGCCATAGTTTCCACAAATTAGATTAATATTTAACTAACATTTACTAATATTTAACCATTAGGTAGTACATCACATGTATTTCCCAGTGAACAACTTTCTAAAAAATGTTACAAAAAATGCCTGTAGCTGTTCAAATTTAGTCTGTATTAAGAAAAGAAGTATATATTGGTTACTGTAAGAAGAGAGTTATACTACTCACTGAAAAAACCATAAATTGACAATTCTGTTCAATTTTAACACGTGAAGAAAAATATAGATACAAATTTTAAATCAATGAACAATGAAGATACAGTTGAGATGGAACATTCTTAAATCTGTTCATCAGAAAATCCAATGGTACAGGTTTTAAAGATTATCTAATAACACCTGAATCCTCTCATGATCTAGCAACATATATAATTTCCTACCATATGACCATATACCAAAGGTATGAGACACTCACTACCTCCCAAGGCAACCACCTGCTACTCTGGACAACTGTGATTGTTAAAAAATTCTCCATATACTGACCATAAATCTACTTTGCAGTATTTTCCACTACATTAACTCACCTCTCTTTTCCATGAGGCATCTCAAAATCAAACTTTTTAAACCTAAACTTACTAGGTATTCCAAATCCATTCTTTCATGTATTTTTCATCCTTTTTATCCTTTATTTTCTGTATGAGTTGGTACCATCTGCATCAAAGCACACAAGCTAAGATTCTATGAATCATTTCAGGAGTCACATAAGTCCCCTCACTTCCTCCCCCACCTTCACTTCTAACAAGATACTGATCATCTTATATCCTAATGATCTACCAATCCATTTCCTTCTCTTCAGTAACACTTTCCTGGTTCAGAGATTCTTTCTATTGCTCCTAAACAGCAATAAGAGCTTCTTATCTGGTCTCTTGTACTATTTACCTCAAAACTAACCTTCACCCACCTTAGAAAGTGTTACAGATTGAACTGTGTCCCCCAAAAAGATATTAAAAAATCCTACTCCCTATCCTGTTGAATGTGACTTTATTTGGATATACGGTCTTTCTTTGAAGATGTAATCATTAAGTTAAGGAGGTCATACCAGAGGAAAAAAAAACAAGAACAACAAAACAAAGGGTGAAAAAATAAACCAGATTATTGGGAGAATATGTATGCAGCAGTTATTAATGACAACGGATTAGTATCCCCAAAACATCAAGAACTTCTACAAACCAATAAAACATAACCCAATTTAAAAATGGATAAGTACAAATGCTTCATAAATATGTGAAAAGATATTAAACTTCGTCAGTTACAAGGAAGATGTAATCAGTAATACAATGGATAAATAAACTGCAGAACATATATGTAATGGAATCCTATATAGCACTGAGGGCTTTACAATTTTCCTGAAAGGCCTTTCTCAATCCCTTGAGAGTCAAACCAATCTCTTCTGAACCAACTGGTGTGTCATTATCATCCTTTTAATTTTCTACATTTTAACTGTTAACTGGACTAACTCTGTCAGAACTCAGCTTGACTGGTTTATCCTGTATTTCAAGCAGTTCTCCAATATTCCTTTCAGTGACTTTATGAAATACTGTATATTTTATAAGACTTCTAATTTTACATGATAATTTGTATTGTATTGCTCAATGCTTACAAATAGCTATAGACTAGAGACTGTTCAACAAAGACAATGAGCAAATGGATGGGGACAGACACTTTTGTTTAGCAGGGAGGGATACAGTCCATTAGTGACTGTATCGGTATTGTGACAACTGTGGTAATTCAGATAATGACTACATAGGTGAGGAAACACTTATTCTGGAGAGTTTTACTCTATGTGCTTCACTCTTTCTCACATTTCTGTCCTTGCTTCTGATATATTCTCTGGTTGCCCAAAAAATATACTCTCTACCTCCTTCCACCCCACCCCAATAGGAGACTATACAAATTGCATGCACCTTCATTTATTGATCAAACTACTTCATATCCCCTATGCTGGCTGAGGTAGAAACCAGGTTTTTAAAAAGATTTTTTAAAAATGCTTAGGTTTATCAGTATCCTTTACAAACTCCAATTATTGGAGTTAAAAAAAAATACATCTGTGATCTTACCAGTAGATATGTGCTTGGATTGTTCTTCTGCAAAACTGAGACACATTAGGTCTATCTATGATTATAGTTAACTTGTCCTAAGGTTGGCTGATATTGACTATGTGGTCCTCTAAAATTTCTGATCTTTTTCACAGAAACTGCTGTCTAGCTTTCCCTTTAACAATCCCAGGGGAAAAAAATTTTTTTTTTTAAATCCTAAAAGGGCAACTTGCTAAGAAGCCCTGGTGGTGCAGGGGTTAAGCATGTCGCTGCTAACCTAAAGGTCAGTGGTATGAGCCCAAAGGTCAGTGGTTCAAGCCCAAAGGTCAGAGGTTCGACCCAAAGGTCAGGGTTTCAACCCACCAGCCACTCTTTGGGAGAATGATGTGGCCCTCTATAAAGATTTACAGCCTTAGAAACCCTATGGGGCAGTTCTATTCTGTCCTATAGTGTCACTATGACTCGGAATCAACTCGACAGCAAGGGGTTTGGTTTGGTGGTATGATGTCCCCTACTTTCTGCTCACTTCTCTTTCATCTCTTATAAGATAAAAGGTGGTGCAGGCCACACCCCAGGGAAACTCCCTTTACATTGGATCAGATATGACCTGAGCAAGGGTGTTATATCCCACCCTAACCCTCTTCAACATAATCCAATCTTGCCTTATTAACCACAGGCAGAGATGAGGATTTACAACACATAAGAAAATCACATCAGGTGACAAAATGGTAGACAATCACACATTACTGGGGATCACGGCCTAGCCAAACTGATACACATATTTTCTGGGGACATGATTCAATCCATGACAGGCACCTTGCTAAATTTCATCTTATTTTTTAGTTTAGTGTTCCCTCACGCTGCTCCCCATAGACTACTGTTGACTTTAGCAGTTGATGATGACATGACCAAATGAGAATTTCACACAAGTGAGAGAGAAGAAAAGAGAGACAATGTATGTTACAGTAGTTGTAGCAGTAGTAGTTGTTGTTAGCTGCCATCCAGTCAGCCCCTGACTCATGGCAACTCCATACACAACAGATTGAAATGCCGCCCAGTTCTACATCTTCCCTGTGATCAGTTGCAGATTGGATCATTATGATCCATAGAGTGTTCACTGGCTGATTTTCAGAAACAGATCACCAGAACTATCTTCCTAGTCCGTCTTAATCAACCAGCTCCACTGAAATTTGCTAAGCATCATAGCAACATGCAAGCCCCAACTGACAGGTGGGGGTGGTGGCAGCGCATGAGGTGTATTGGCTGGTAACCAAACCCAGGTCTCCTGCACAGTAGGCAAGAATTCTACCACTGAACCAGCAGTGCCACACAGAGTAGGCTGCCAGCTGTTCTTTATTCTGAGGTTGTATCATTCTCTTTTTGGTGGTAAAATATGTTTTAATTTATGACACAGTGCTAGTAATAAATTATGGTTTTGGCTTTTAAAATAAATACCCTTACTTGCCTAAACAAAAAGTTGTAAACCCTAGACTTCTCAAAATTCTTTAACAATGTAACAATTTTACTGGCCTATGCAATCCAAAAGTCTAGGAACTATTGGTTTAATCCCTGGGGAAAAGTTTAGCCTAAAGAAGAGGAGGCTAGGGAGAGAGATGATAGCTGTATTTCAACTATCTGAATATCTGGCATGTAAACGAAGAGACGATTGGACAGATAATTGTCAGAAAAAGAAAACTCTACCTAGATGGGCAGAAGTCATAGAAGTAAAGTTTAAATTTAAAAACTTTTTAAATTCAAATTTTAAATGTGTGTTTGCCCACGGTGAAAATATGCTGCTTCAGGAGGCAGAGCACTTGCCCTAGCACTGGATTATTATTATACTATATAAAGAGTCTGACTAGATGATCTCTAAACTCCTTTCAGGTTTAAATGCTATGACTGCCTAGAATCCAGTAAGAGTTCATGATGTCTCCGTCTCTCCTCTGTATTCAAAATACCTCACATATAATTTGTTACAATGACAATTACATTAACATTTGTATATCCAGTAGAGATGTGACCCATCTGTAATAAAATTCACACTGACCCAGGCAGGGAAATTACCCTGAGCCAGTGTTTTCAGGTTGAATTCTAATCACCTTGTAACAGTAAACTTCATTATTCCACCTCTCCTCACATTGCAGAATTCCCTAAATAGGATTTTGTATTTGATCATGACACTTTGATACCCAAATCTTGGCTTTACTTGAACTTTAGTCTCAACTTAGCTCAGGATAGAGTGACAAATGTTTTCTTCTCTATATTAACTTCTTTTGTAAAATGCCAAAAGGTAGAATCATTTTTTCACATTTCTTCTAACAAATACTTATCAGCATGTTATCTGAAAGGAGGCAGACCTGGATAAAAACAGAGACACCTGTATAAAATCCTGCCTCTGCCACTGACCAGTAATGAGCCCTGGCACAAGCCACTGAACTTTTCTCTTTCAGTTTCTTAATCTGTAAAATCGAGATAAAATAACAACACTCTCTAGGGATTGTGAGAACTGGAGAATATATGCAAAATACGTTGCATAGTTTCTGGCATATTGTAAGCGCTCAATCATGATAGCTACTGCTATGGTTGTTGTCACTGTTATAGCTATCATAGTAATTAAAGAATAAAATGAAAGATCTCTGAATTCCTACCCTAATTTAAGGCTAGACTATAGATGATAGAGTGAGTATACATGATAAAAAGATAGCAGCATAATCTAGTGAGCATAATTATATACACTCTATTATAATGCCCATTCCATATCAGTATTTAATTCATATACTCACAGAACGCAATATAAGAATGTAGAAAAAAGAGATCATTTTGCACAAACCTTTCATTGTATAGACAAAAGAAAATCAGATGAGAAAAAAAATCTACAATTAAAAACACCATCTAACTAGAGGCCGGCAAACTTTTTCCATAAAGGACCAGAGAGTAGATATTTTAGGCTTTGCTAACAACATACAGGTCTCTATTGCATATTCTTTTTTTTTTTAATCCCTTAAAAAAATCTTTAAGTTTTTTATATCCCTTTAAAAATGTAAAGACCACTCAAAAACCATGCAGCTTGCCGACCCTGATCTAGACTACCATGCCATTGCACTAAAACATAATATATGTGCAAAGGATGCATATTAATGTCACTTTAGACTACTATAAATAATCCTAAATTTATTTTCAGATTTAATCCAAAATATTCTTTATAATAGTGTTTACCAGGTAAGCCTCGTCTATGACTGGAACTACATTCAGGTGAAAATCAGGAATTGTTTACAAGCTATTTCTTAAAATAATATAACACTACCTGACAATTTTCAAAATGAACAGCCACAATAAGCTTTCCTCCGTAAAGTTTATCTTCTAAGTTCTCAAGGATGGATGGTTCGTGCTCTGGTGGATATGTATGCTTTAGCCAGTCCATCCAAGACAATCCTACAAGCGACTGAATCTTTTCCTCACTGAATTTGCGCATTTTTCTTCTGAATTCATTCACTTCAGGATCCTTCAAGGCATCAAATTCATGCAGACCTAAACACATTTTTTAAAGATGTTATTTTGAGTGCTAATAATAATAAACTAGAGTATAAAATATATTCAACAAATACAAATTTCAATGTTTGGTTTCTCTGAAGTAAACAGAACCGGGCAGAAAAATACCATGAAAGATCAAAATAATAAACCAGGTAAAATAATAAATCTCACATACAGAAGATAAACATATAGTTAGGTTTTTATAGAATTAAAAACTTGAAATCTCTGAAAGAAATGTAGTTTGGTTACTAGTTTTATTTTAAAAAATCATTAAAATTCACAGTACACACCTTAAAAACCACAAAGAAATGATCCACAATTTTTTCTTTACAAACCAAGTAAATCAAGTTTAAAATCTCTGGAAAAGGTTAAGAATGTGAAAATTTCAAATAACATATTAGAAGAAACCAATTAAGTAACTTAAAACTTTCAGTTCAAAGGGTAAGACAGTACACAATACTGGGGAAGCCAGCAAAACCTGACCAAGGCAAAGTCATAGACGATTCAGACACATCCAAACTCCCACAGGTATCGAATTACTGGGCTGAGGGCTGGGGATCATGGTCTCAGGGGATATCTAGCTCAATTTGCATAACATAGTTTATAAGGAAAATGTTCTACATCTTACTTTGGTGAGTAGGGTCTGGGGTCTCAAAAGCTGTGAGTGGCCATCTACGATGGTCCCACCCACCTGGAGCAAGGGAGAATGAAGAAAACCAAAGACACAAGGGAAAGATTAGTCCAAAGGACTAACAGAACACAACTACCACAGCCTCCACCAGACTGAGACCAGTACAACTAGATGTTGCCCAGCTACCACCACTGACTGCTTTGACAGGGATCACAACAGAGGGTCCCAGACCAAGCTACAGAAAAATGAAGAACAAAACTCAAACTCAAAAAAAAAAAAAAAGACCAAACTTACTGGTCTCACAGAGACTAGAGAAACCCTGAGAGGTTGGGCCCCGGACATCCTTACAGGTCAGTACTGAAGTCACACCTGAGGTTCACCCTTCAGTCAAAGATTAGCCAGGCCCATAAAACAAACAATAATACGCATAGCTCAACCATGTATAGGAAACTAAATGGGCACACCAGCCCAGGAGCAAGGACGAGAAGCAAGAGACAGGAAAGCTGGATAAATGGAAATGAGGAACCCAAGGTTGAGAAGAGGAGAGTATTGACACATCGCGGGGTTAGAAACCAATGTCATAAAACGGTATGTGTGTTAACTGTTTAATGAGAAACTAATTTGCTCTGTAAACCTTCACCTGAAGGACAATTAAAAAAAAAAAAAACAACTTTTAGTTCATTGTTGTATTTTGACACTATTAGTAGTGTACTATATGAATTAATCAAAAATATACAAATTTTTTTCTGATATACTTAATTTTGAAGGAGACCTGGTGGCACAGTGATTAAGTGTTCAGCTGCTAAACAAAAGGTCAGCAGTTTGAACTCACCAGCCGCTCCGAAGGAGAACGATGTGGCAGTCTGCTTCTGCAAAGATTACAGTTTTGGAAACCCTTAAGGCGGTTCTACTCTGTCCTATAGGGTTGCTGAAGCCCTGGTGGCGCAGTGGTTAAGAGCTTGGCTGCTAACCAAAAGGGTCGGCAGTTCAAACCCACCAGCTGCTCCTTGGAAACCCTATGAGGGCAGTTCTACTCTGCTATAGGGTCACTATGAGTTGGAATCAACTCGACAGCAATGGTTTTTTTGGTTATACTTAATTTTGAACCACTTATATCATAATGACAACTATATATAACAACTTTTTCATAAACTTATGATTATTCTAGTAAATAATTCTGGAAATCTAAAACAATGAATTAACGAGCACCCAAGAATATATACATCTAACATCAAACTCCTTACTTCCCTTCATCTACTACAAATCATGTCTCCTAAATGTCTCTCAACTACCCACTTCTCTCAGTTACTGCAGCCATTAACCTAATCCTGGCCATCATCATCTTCCCTTGGATTACTGTATCAGTCTTTCACTGATTTCTCTACTACTAGTCTTAACTCCTCCAATCCATATTTATAAAATGTAAATCTGATCATATTGCTTCTCTATTTGAAAACCCTTCAATGGCTCCCAAGTGCTCTTAGGAGCAAGTCTCTACTTTGTATGGACTGGAGCTCTGTATGCTCCTGGCTTAGTTGCCTCTCTTGTCTTGCTGCTTGTCCTAGCTGTCCCCTTAAACCAACCACAATGAATCATGTTTATTTCCAGAATAAGCCATCATATACACATACCCTTCCCTTCTGCTTTCCGTTCTCCAACCCCCTTCACCTGCCACACTCCTAATAAGCACTCAAGGCTCAGTTTAGCTGTGTGTACTTTAAGAGGGTGTCCCTGACTCATGCAGGTGATTCAGGTGACCCTCCTTGACTTATTGCAGCAGTTCACATGCTCATTATACCTGTCTGTTTATTCACTGTCGTAGTTCTCTATTGCTGCTATAACAGAAATACCAAAAGTGATGGCTTTAACAAACAGAAATTTATTCTCTCACAGTTTAGGAGGCTAGAAGTCTGAATTCAGAGTGCGAGCTCTAGAGGAAGGCTTTCTCTCTGTTGGCTCCAGGGGAAGGTCCTTGTCTCCTTTAGACATCTGTGACCCTGGCATCCCTTGCAGATCTACATGTGTCTTGGCATCTGTCTTCCCCTGGGGCTAGTAGGCTCTCAGTGTAGGGACCCCAGGTCCAAAGGATGCACCACGCACCCAGGTCTTCTTTCTTGGTAGTAGTCAGGTCTCTGCAGCTATGTGAGTCAGAAGAAGCCTCCAGCCTGACGCCTGACGCGTGACCCACGGACTTGGGACTTGCCAGCCTCTATAATCATGTGATGCATTTCCTTGAGATAATACACACACACACACACACACACACTTCAAAGTATTATACGGACACACACACACACACACACACACACTTCAAAGTATTATACGGACATGTGCAAAGACCTGGAGATGGAAAACCAAAAGGGAAGAACACGCTCGGCACTTCTCAAGCTGAAAGAACTGAAGAAAAAATTCAAGCCTTGAGCTGCAATAATGAAGGATTCTATGGGCAAAATATTAAACGACTCAGGAAGCATCAAAAGAAGATGGAAGGGATACACATAGTCACTACACCAAAAAGAACTGGTCGACGTTCAGCCATTTCTGGAGGTACCATATAAGCAGGAACCAATGGTACTGAAGGAAGAAGTCCAAGCTGCACTAAAGGCACTAGTGAAAAACAAGGCTCCAGGAACTGACGGAATACAAACTAAGATGTTTCAACCGAAGGATGCAGTGCTGGAGGTGCTCACTTGTCTATGCCAAGAAATTTGGAAGACAGCTACCTGGCCAACCGACTGGAAGAGATCTATATTTATGCCTATTCCCAAGAAAGGTGATACTACCAAATGTGGAAATTATTGAACAATATCATTAATATCACACACAAGTAAAATTTTGCTGAAGATCATTCAAAAGCAGTTGCAGCACTACATCGACAGGGAACTAACAGAAACTCAAGCCAATTCAGAAGAGGACACGGAACCAAGGATACTGCTGATGTCAGATGGATCCTGGCTGAAAGCAGAGAATACCAGAAAGATGTTTACCTGTGTTTTACTGACTATGCGAAGGCATTTAACTGTGTGGATCATAACAAACTATGGATAACATTGGGAAGAATGTTAAGAATTCCAGAACACTTAATTTTGCTCATGAGGATCAAGAGGCAGTTGTTCAAACAGAACAAGGGCTACTGCGTGGTTTAAAGTCAGGGAAGGTGTATGTCAGGGTTGTATTCTTTCACCATACCTATTTAATCTGTATGCTGAGCAAATAATTCGAGAAGCTGGACTATATGAAGAACAGGACATCAGGACTGGAGGAAGACTCATTAACAACCTGCGATATGCAGATGAGACAACCTTGCTAGCTGAAAGTGAAGAGGACTTGAAGCACTTACTGATGAAGATCAAAGACCATAGCCTTCAGTATGGATTACACCTCAACATAAAGAAAACAAAAATCCTCACAACTGGACCAATAAGCAACATCATGATAAACGGGAAAAAGACTGAAGTTGTCAAGGATTTCATTTTACTTGAATCCACAATCAACATCCATGGAAGCAGTGGTCAAGAAATCAAAAGATGCACTGCACCGGGTAAATGTGCTGCAAAAGACCTCTTTAAAGTGTGGAAAAGCAAAGATATCACCTTGAAGACTAAGATGCGCCTGACCCAAGCCATGGTGTTTTCAATCGCCTCCTATGCATGTGAAAGCTGGACGATGAACAAGGAAGACTGATGAAGAATTGATGTCTTTGAATTGTGGTGTTGGAGAAGAATATTGAATATACTATGGACTGCCAAAAAAACGAACAAATCTGTCTTGAGAAAGTACAACCAGAATGCTCTTCTGAAGCAAGGATGGTGAGACTATGTCTCACATACTTTGGTCATGTTGTCAGGAGGGATCAGTCCCTGGGGAAGGACATCATGCTTGGTAAAGTAGAGGGTCAGCACAAAAGAGGAAGACCCTCAATGAGATGGATTGACACAGTCGCTGCAACAATGGGCTGCAGTATAACAAAGATTGTGAAGATGCCACAAGACCAGGCAGTGTTTTGTTCTGTTGTACACAGGGTCACTATGATTTGGAAGCAACTCACTGGCAACTAACAACAACAACGTACACTTCACTGGTTTTGCTTCTCTAGACAACTCAGTCTAAGATACTGACCCATATTTCCCACTGAACTGTGAGCTCCAAACAGACAAAGACCACATCACTCAAGTTTACAGCTACAGTCCCATGTATAAGCATTCAACACATACTACTGAACTGCAATCACTATGATTTTGGTCATTTTTTCAATGTATTATAAATAAGGGACACTGTTAAAAGATCTGTCAGAATCACCTAAAATAAACAGATTTCTTTAATTCACCCCAGAGTGACTGAATCCAAATCTCTGAGAATCTGCTTTTTAAGAAACTGGTGCAGCCTGAGTTTGGGAAACACTGCAAAGATCTCTTAAAAATAGAAATTCTGCTCAAAATAAGAAGAACTTAGGCTAATTAATTTTAAACTTAATTTCCTACATGCCTTCTGGTGAAAAAAAAAAAAAAAAAATGATGTTGTTAGGTGCCGTCAATTTGGTTTCGACTCACAGCGACCCTATGTACAACAGAACGAAATACTGCCTGGTCCTGGGCCATCCTCACAATCATTGCCATGATAAGCCCATTGTTGCAGCCATTGTGTCAATCCATTTCATTAAGGGTCTTCCTCTTCACTGACCCTCTCCTTTACCAAGCATCATGTCCTTCTCCAGGGACTGGTTCCTCCTGATAACGTGTCCAAAGTAAGTGAGACGAAGTCTCACCATCCTCCCTTCTAAGGAGTGCATTCTGGCTGTACTTCTTCCAAGACAGATTTGTTCATTCTTCTGGCAGTCCATGATATATTCAACATTCTCTGCCAACACCATAATTCAAAGGTTATCAATTCTTCTTTGGTCTTCTATATTCACTCTCCAGCTTTTGCATGCATATGAGGCAACTGAAAATACCATGGCTTGGGTCAGGCACACCTTAGTCCTCAAAGTGATATCTTTGCTTTTTAACACTTTGAAGAGGTTTTTTGGAGCGGATTTGCCCAATGCAATACGTCATTTGATTTCTCGACTACTGCTTCCACAGGCACTGATTATGGAGCCAAGTGAAATGAAATTCTTGATAATTTTGATATTTTCTCTGTTTATCATGATGTTGCTTATTGGCCTAGTTGTGAGGATTTTGGTTTTCTTTATGTTGAAGTGTAATCCATACCAATGGCTGTAGTTGACTGTTGCATACTTTATAGTCAAATATAATTTCTGATATTAAAAAAGTAGTAAGTGAACAATTTCCTCATGCTGAAGACATTGTTAAAATCCTGCAGACTATATATTTCATTCACTTTAAGATATGCTAAGCATCAGGTAGGTCAGTGGAAATAAGGGAGTTTTCAAATACTTTTTTCAGGATGCTAAAAAGATCCTCTGATCAAGACTCTACTACTTTGTGTTTGGAGAAATTAATGCATGGTGGCATTAACTTCACTACAGAAAATAATCAGAACCTGAACAGAGGCTCTGAAAATAAGTATTTGAAATAAACATAAAAAATAAAATGATCAGGGTAAAACATCTTTCAGGAAAAGATATTTTTAGCCCGGTCAGGGAAGTTATTTCTGTAAAGATTCTATTGTTTTCTTGAGAAAGGAGGAGGCAGCAAACTTGTTCCTGAAGTTAAACTGAGGTAATTGTTTACTGTTTTCCCAAGAGGTATGACCTCACCAAGCCCTGGTCGTAGTCATCCTGTACAAATCAGCAATTGCAAAAAATGACTTGTTAGGTATTTAAAGTGAAAATTCATTCTAAAATACTGAAATAGACTCAGTCTAACTTCCTAAATGAATGTTAACACTTAAAATTGTGTGTATAATCATAATGCCAGCTGTTCTATACATGCTTAAGATCTAAACTAAAAACTCATTGTCCTCAAGTCAATTCCGACTCATACAGACCCTACAGGATAGAGTAGAGTAGAGCTGCCCCATAGGGTTTCCAAGGAGTGGCTGGTGAATTTGAACTGCCAGCCTTTTGGTTAGCAGCCGTAGCTCTTAACCACTAAAGTACAATTAAAAAACAGTTAAGAGCTTTTAACTTGTTTGATTTAATGCAATAAAATGTTCCTTACAACTTCCACAGTCAAATTTCAGAGCATACTGCATTAAAAAACAAAAAACAAAACCTGTATGCAGTAAGCCTTCTGATACTGCATGAATTATGGCACTCTCTTTATAGAAACAGAAATCAATTTCTAATGTACACTAGACTCTTGCACTGTGTGAGGGTAGAGGTAGGGTTATCATATTAAAAAACAAAATGCCCAGTTCAATTTGAATTTTAGATAAACAATGAATAATTTTTTAGCTTAAGTATGTTCCATGTAATATTTGGATCTCCTGTATGTTTACTTGCTAAATCTGGCAAGCCTTGGTGGAAATAATGGTAGTGAATGTATCAAGCAGCTCTGGTGGCACAGTGGTTAGTCACTCAGCTGCTAACCAAAATGTCAGTGGTTTGAACCCACCAGCTGTCAAACCCACCAGCTGCTCTGCTGGACAAAGTTGTGGCAGTCTGCTTCTCTAAAGATTACAACCTTCGCAAACCCATGGGGCAGTTCTACTCTGTCCTATAGGGTCGTTATGTGTCAGAATAGACTCGACAGCAATGGGGTTTTTTTTTTAATGTATTTCCATCCACAGAAAAAACCGTTTGGAAAGAAATACATCAAAATATTATCAGTAGATACTCTTGTCCTGAGTGATAAGACAATGAGTGATTTTTAAAATTCTTTCTACTGTTCTATATTCTTTAATTCCTATGGACATGTAAACAAAAGAATTTTTTTTTGAATGGGTGGATAAAAAAAGTATAATAAACAAAATAATTTTTTAATGGATAATTAAAAATCTATAAAAATATTTGTAGCCCTAGAAAACAGAAAGGAATTCTTTCTACTGAGGCCAATAATAATAAGCAAAAATGTGTATGATATATAATTACAAAGTTGTTTAATGGGGAAAAATTAATATTGCCAAAAATAGACTAGCCTCCCTCTTAAGTTACCAAACATTTTTCAGTACTAGGGTATTACTTAGTAAACCAACAAAGTTCTATGCTTACGTACCCAGAAGAAAGAGTTTAGTTCCATAGTATAATCATTAATTAGCAAGAATTACTATAGGTCAAAATCAAAGAATAACATCTTAAAGGGGATAGTACTATACTATCCTGTTAGCTTGTGAATTTGTTCAATACAGGAAGCCAATCTAGATCCAAAAACTTCCACTGGATTCTTTGGCTTTGTATTTAAACTTCAAAGTCTCCTCCTCAGTAACTCCTTATAGTTCCTAACTCAATTGGTGTCTTGTCTAATGCAGGACAGAACCTAGGACTTCTAAGATTCCTACAGCAAGACAGACGCCTCCATGTTCAGTTTCATTACTCACGATTTTTCCCTAGAATTAATTCACAATGAATAATGTGGACATAATGTATCCTGTGACTATATAAAAACAACTTTTACTTAAACACAATTTTACTTAAGGAGTAAAATTTGTCAATAATATGGGTTATTTATGGGATCATACCAATCAGCTTAAAGTCTTGGTTGGCACAGAGAGCTGTGTATAAATTATGTTCATACTTTAGGGGCAGTAAATTAACAACTAGGGATGAGTCTCTGAGAAAAGGAATTCTCAAACTATCTGATCTAAAGGAACAGTTTTTTCTTTCCAATCTATCAAAGACTGATATTTTTGTAAAATAAAAATAAATCACTGGAAGAGAAAAAGACATGCAAAACATAAGGCTTTCTATGTTGTCTCAATGTCACATTGCTATAGCAGTTTCTAAACAATCACTTTCAATTTCTATACTTAACTTATCTCAGACAGATAACAATCTATAGACCAGCATTGGTCTATGGACCACACTTTTAAGAAGCAATGTTATAGAACATACTTATTACATGTTTAAACATATGACAAGACATACTAATAATTCATATTATTCATACTAAGAAGTTTTTAAATTACCTTTTCCTATAAGGACTCCAATTTTTGAGTCTAATTTATCCCCTGGGTCACAACTTCTTGTCACTAATTTGAGAACTGGAAGAAAAGGTCTGACATCACATAGTCTTCTGGTTTCATCTTCAAGCTCCTCATATACAGCAGTTTGATTCACACATGCAAACATATAGGAGTCAATTTCCATAAGGAGGTTAAACATTGGGTAATTGTGAACTTGCTTCCATAACATCTGCAGGAAAAAATGGTATGACATTTTGTGGAATGGAAACACTTGCTTAAGTGTACAAAAATGTATTTTCAAGAATGCTGTTACAGACTGAATTGTGTCCCCAAAAAATATATGTTGTAAATCCTAACCCCTACACCTGTGCCTATAATCCCATTTGGGAATGGCTTTTCTTTGTTATGTTAGTGAGACAGTATTAGTGTAGGGTGTGTCTTAAGTCAATCTCTTCTGAGATATCAAAGAGATTAAAGAAGCAAGTGAGCAAACAGACATGAGGGAAGACAGATGCTACACCACATGAAGACCACCAGGGAACCAAAGAACAAGGACCTTCCCCTACAGCCAACAGAGAGAGAAAAAAACACACAAAGCTTTCCCCTAGAGCTGACATCCTGAATTTGGACTTTTAGCCCCCTAAACTGTGAAAAAATAAATTTGTTTGTTAAAGCCACTCATTTGTGGTATTTCTGTCACAGCAGCACTAGATAACTAAGACTGATGCTCACTGCAGAACTGTTTGCAAAGACAAAAAACTAGACAAATCAAATGTCTAGCAATAAGTGATTGATTAAATGAATTACATATAGAACTGAGAAAATAAAGTAGCAGTACATTCTGACATGAAAAACTATAAAAGCTTTATTTGTTTTTAGTAGCAAGTTGCAAGAGAATATGTATGTTATGAACACATTTTTGTAAAGTAATGTAATGGTATATTAAACCCCAAATGCATTTTTAATAAACAAAACTAGTAAAAGTGAATTATCTATGAAGAGTAAGAATCAATGAGGACTTCCATATTTAACATCTCTGTAAACATAAAAATAACTTCTAATAAGAACAGAATTTTAATTTATCATCACTCCCACACAAAATTTACATTATTTTTGCCCTGCATTCTTTTCTATTCATCAGGAGTGCTTTTACTAACGCTGCACTTTGCGATGAGTACAGTCAACCTCTCATTACCTCTTCCTGTGTCCTCTGGATGGTAAAACAAAGCCACCATACAAATACAAAATGAGATTACACATTTTGATAAGAGCCAAACATTGGAAATAACAGACCTGTGGTAAAAAAGCTTAGTCAATCCTAAAATTCAGTTACATAAAACAAACAGGAAGGTATCAATGGTTAATCCAGTCTCAGGCAAGCCAGAGACATCTGCACCTGTCACTCCCAAAAGTCAAACCTGTTGTCATTGAGTCAACTGCGATGACAGTGCCCTATAGAGCAGAGTAGAACTGCCCCATAGGGTTTCCAGGCCATAATCTTTACTGAAGCAGACTGCCACATCTTTCTCCTGAAGAGTGGGCTGGTAGTTCAAACCGCCGACTTTTTGATTAGCAGCCAAGCGCTCAACGACTGCACCACCAGGGCTTCTTATACTTGTCACTAGCAACTATGAAAACAGGCACCGAACACCTATGGGGCACCTAAGACAGATAATTCTCTGTCTCTCTCTCTTTTTTCCCCCTCTTCAAGGATCATGTAGTTTTAAAATTTTCATGTCTCCCAGACGAAGAAGCTTGCAAAAGAGTTAAGAAACTTGTCCAAAGTCAAGAGCTTCAAAAAGGTTTGTCTTAAATACTTTTTCTTAAAAATAGCATGACCCCTGATTTTCACAAAAGGTTCAGCTATTTGAAAAGCATTAAATAGAAAGTTTCAAAATCTAATTTCATTTGTATTGTGTAGTCTCCACAAATCAATGGCACTCATCAATTCATATGAAAAAGCAATTCAACGTAACAGGCAAGACTTATTTTGTAAAAGAATTTGCTTCCAAATGAAGGCATATCATTTATTACTGAAGGGAAAAATCTAGTGAACAGCAGAAAACTCTTCCACCAGAGTCACAATGAAAGGGAAGGGGAAGGAGGTCTAAGAAAGGAGAAGAGACACCAAGCAAAAAATATATGATGAAAAAAAATCTGTAACAAACTCAAAGACAATAATTACAAAGATTTTTAACTCAAAAAAAGTTTTGACAAAGTTAAATTCCTTTTAATCACCTGAAAAACCATTTCAAATTAGCTAATGTAAGTCAATTTTTCTTAAGTCAACTCTCACATATGGGTTAAAAACAAATTAAAGTTGAAATGAGAATGAGTATGTTATATATGCCCATAAAAGACAAAGCATATATCAAGATCTTTATAATGTAATTACCTGTAATTACTTTCCTCAAATTTACCATATGATTTACATTAATAACATTTTTTATAATAGAATCACATTTTCCCCTAAATGACACAATAAATCAAGTTTATAGAAATCCCATCTATTTACATACCTGCTTAATATGAGAAATGGTAGCTTCCCGAGGTACCTCCAACTGGATATAGATCCCAGTGGGCAAAAGGAAATCCACAGGTACGGAGCCATCAGATGCTATCTGTGAATCCACTGCCCAGATGTCAAGAATGTCTGCCATAGCAGGAGGCATTATGAAACTGAAGCACATTCATAACCACAGGGCCCTAGAATTCAGTAAGTAGAACTTAGCAAAAACAGATTAGCCAAATTTTACACTAAGATATGAAAAAGCCCACCAATACTTCAATATAGCAAAAATCTAACAGAACAATTAAATAATATGATATTTAAAAAAAAAAAAAACAAGAGTAAGGCACCAGAAACAAATTATTTAAATATATGTTTGGTCATTGCTACATTAATTACATATATATGAATACATACCATACTGATTCAAATTCAAGATAAGTGTATCACACCTGAAAGAACTGTAGGTTTAAGGATTATAGGGCCCTGAGAAATTTAGCTAATAACGACTCAACTGGTGATTTCACTCCTGACTTTATTTTAGAAAGTATTAACTTATTCAGCTGAGTTTTTCTTTGCAAAGTTCAATGAAAATGGCATTCAAGAGGGTTCACTCTAGAGAATAAGTTTCTATCAATTTCACGTGAGATATAACATGTCACATAAACTTTCAGTCCATGACCTGAGTATTAAAAACCAAATCCCTCAACCTAGCTGGCAAGGCCCTTTATGCTGTATCTCTGGCCTAGTTTCCTGTGTTTGTTCCCTGCACCACAAGGCCCGTGGTGTCACAGCTACCCTTTGACTTCCTGCTCCTGAACCTATTTTCACTCAAGGAATATACATCACTTCATCAAACCCAAATCCCAACAAATACATCCCTCAACTGTGCTGTTTAAGTCCCATCCATTCCTTAGGGCTTTCTTCAAGAAGGCACAACAGTAATAGGTGGAAGAACTTGAGCACTGAAGTTAGATAAACTAAGGTTCAAATATCATTTATTCAAAGAATAAAAGTGACATTTCAAAAGAAACAAGAGCCAACCTGACACATTTTTGAGAATCAAAAACAATAATGACTTCCATGGATTAAAACACATGAAATATATAAAAATACATGAGTTAATAATGCCACAAAAAGTAATCTCCTTGGTCACCACCAGAGATTGCTAAATCCAACTCATTATTCTGAAAATTGATAAAGAATAAGGAAGGAAACTGAACATTTAATCTGCTCTTCTTGTACTAACTTAACTGTATTTCAGGCTAATCAAACAATTCATGAAAGTTCTTTTCTTTTTTAATTTTTAGAACTTCAGCTAAAAATGCAAGAAACAAAAAATGATGTTATTAGAGAATCACCATTCTGCAATCTCCAGTGAAATAATGGATCTAGGCAATGATCATCAATGGATGTTAAAAAATCATAAAAGGAAAGGAAGATTACGAAGGTTACAGTAAATATATCAGGTTGACACCATCCGAATCCTCTGATCAATATTAGCATCACTAAAAGTGGGACAACCAGACATTACATGCCTCCTCATATAATGCAATAGGAAGTTCTTACCACCACCTATAGGTAATTCTTGGCTTAAGGAAAAAAGAAAACTGAAACTGAATCTAATCAAGCCTCTAGATCTACTAGCAAACAGGGGAAATAGAGAAAGAAGTTAAACACTTTAAGGAAGTAATCAAGCAAATTTAGAGTGTGGGACTGTCAACAGAACAAATGATAAGATTTCTCCAGGATATTAATGACAAGAAAAAAGAGAAGGGATGGTGGAAGGACTGCTAAATAAAAGAACACATAGAGGACATAACCAAATCCAATGTTAACTTAAACACATCAGCTATAAAAAACTATCTTTGAGAGGATTCTAGGAAGATGGCAGTGTGACCAAGTCTAAGATCCTGACACTTGCCACACAAACATCAAGAAAAATAACTAGAAGTCTTTAATCGGTCCTATGAGAACTCTAAAATGGTGCGCAAAAGAACACAGCAAAGGAGCTGCAAACTGTATCAAGAAAGGGAAAAATCTCTTTAGGTTGAAAAAGTGCTTCATCCACTAGTCCACCCCCTACTCTTCCCAGAGCAGCACATGGATGGTTGAAGGGGAGCCTCAGCCACACTGCACCCCCAGCCAATGCATGGCTCTCCTATGCAATGGGAAAGGCTCTGATGTCTGGTCCCAAAATAAACAGGTTAGATTTCCATGCAGAACAATTCAGGATGCCCCCACCTTCCCTCCTCTCTAACGGGAAGATGGCTGCAAAGGAGCTACAACTATAAGCGCACCTCCAGCCAACATGCAGCTCTCCTGTGCACTGGGAAGAGTCCCAACCTCTAGCTATGAAATAAGTAAGCAGATCTTGCTGGCAGACACTTCAGAGTGCATATTCTGACTGGTCTGGAGACAGCCTGAAATACTGAAACTGTGGTCTAACTAGAAACTGAGCACTAACAGAGTGGGGGATGAAGCGGTAACCAAGAACTGAGGGCTATACCCACCTGAAGATGGTTTAACCAGTGTGTGCTTTCTAACTGGTTTTAGAGCTGCTAAAGACTGAATCTTGGTCTGGCAGGAATTGGGAGTCCTCACAGAGTGGGGCTGGGGGTGATAATCAAAGACAAAAGACTTCCCCTGGGAGAAGGGGGACAGATTGATTAGTGTTTTCAGATTTGTCTGAGAGCTGTCAAAGATTTGAAACTAGGGTCTGGCCTGAACAAAAGATATCATAAGGACTGAGACTGAGCAGTAAGCAAAATATGAATTTGTCTGCCTAACAGTGTATCCCAAAAATGCACACCATCAAAAACATCGCATAATTGGGGGAACTGAGAGAGCTAACACCTTGTAAAATTCTAAGGTTCCAACCCTCTGATCATAGCACCATCAAAGTAGAAATTAATAACAGGAAGAACAAGGGAAAAAAAAATCAAATACATGGAAACTGAATAATACCCTGCTTATCAAAAAATTCCTAGAATCAAATGAAAATGAAAACACATCACACCAAAACCTTTGGGACACAGCAAAGGCAGTCCTCATAGGACAATTTATAGTAATAGATGCACACATCAAAACAAAGAAAGGGACAAAACCAAAACATTAACTACACAACTCAAAGAAACAGAAAGAGAACAGCAGGAGAAGCTAACAGCCACCAGAAGAAAGGAAATAATAAAGATCAAAGCAGAAATAAGTGAAATAGAGAATCAAAAAACAATAGAATCAATAAAACCAAAAGTAAGCTCTTTGAAAGGATCAACAGAATCAACAAACCACTGGACAAATAAATGGGAGAGGATGCAAATAACCCAGATAAGAAATGAAATGGGGGACATTACAACAGATCCAACTAAAATAAAAAGGATCATAACAGAATACTATGAAAAACTATACTCCAACAAATTTGAAAACCTATAGAAAATGGACAAAGTTCTAGAAACACATTAACCACCCAAAAATAAAACAAACTGAAGTTGAAAATCTGAACACACCCATAACAAGAGATTGAAAAGGAAAAAAAAAAAAAAACTCCCAACAAAAAAAAAAGCCCTGGCCCAGATGGCTGCACTGGAGAATTCTACAAAACATTCAGAGATGAGCTTACACAAGTGCTACTCAAACTATTTAAGAACACAGAAATGGAAGGGATACTTCTGAATTCATTCTATGAAGCCAGCATAACCCTGATACCAAAACCAGGTAAAGATACCACAACAAAAGAAAATTACAGACCAATACCTCTCATGAATACAGATGAAAAATTCTCAACAAATTCTAGCCAATAGAATTCAGCATCATATCAAAAAAAAAAATAATACACCACAACCAAGTGGGATTCATACCAGGTATGCAAGGAAGGTTCAACATTATAAAATCAATCAACATAATCCACCAAATAAAAGAATCAAATCACATGATCATCTCAATCAACACAGAAAAGGCATTTGACAAAGTCTAACACCCTTTTCTGATAAAAACTCCCAATAAAATAAGTATAGAAGGGAAATTCTTCAATAAAGGGCATCTATACAAAACCAACAGCCAACATCATTCTTAACAGAGAGAGGCTGAAAACACTCCCCTTGAGAACCGGAACAAGACAAGGATGCCCTTTATCATCACTCCTATTTAACATTGTGCTGGAAGTCCTAGCTAGAGCAATAAGGAAAGAAAAAGAAATAAAGGGCATCCAAATTGGTAAGGAAAAAGTAAAACTGTCCCTTTTTGCAGAGGATATGACACTATACATAGAGAACCCAAAAGAAAGATTCAGCAGAGTAGCAGGATACAAGATAAACATACAAAAATCAGTTGGATTCCTATGTGCCATAAAGAGAACTACAAAAAGGAAATCGTAAAAACAATACCATTTATAATAACCCCTTAAAAAATACTTAACAAATATATCTAACCAGGGATAATAAAGACCTATACAAAACAGTACTGCAAGAGACCACAAGAGATCTACATAAATGGAAAAACATACCATGATTATGGATACGCAGACTCAACATTGTGAAAATGTCACTTCTACCCAAAGCAATCTACAAATACAATGCAATCCCGATCCAAATACCAACAGCATTCTTTAAACAGATGGAAAAATTAATCATTAATTTTATATGGAAAGGGAAGAGGCCCCGGATAAGTAAAGCACTAATGAAGAAGAAGAAGAAAGTAGGAGGACTCGTACTACCTGATCTCAGAACCTACTATTATAGCTGCAGTAGTCAAAACAACCTGGTCCTGGTACAACAACAGACACAGTGACCAATGGAACAGAATTGAGAACCCAGATGTAAATCCATCCAACTACAGTCACCTGATCTTCAACAAAGGCCCAAAGTGCATCAAATAGGGAACTGACAGTCTTTTTAACAAATGGCGCTGGCAAAACTAGATGTTCATCTACAAAAAATTAAAACAGGACCCATATCTCACACCATACACAAAAACTATTCAAAATGGATCAAAGACCTAAATATAAAATAAAAAACTATAAAGACAAAGAAGAAAAAATAGAGTCAATGTTAGATGCCCTAATACACAGCAGTAACAGGATCCAAATCATAACTAACTATACACAAACACCAGAAGACACGTTAGATAACTGGGAACTTCTAAAAATTAAACATTTATGCTCATCAAAAAACTTCACCAAAAGAGTAAAAAGAGAACCTACAGACTAGAAAAAATTTTTTGGCTATGATAAATCTGACAAAGTTCTAATCTCTAAAATCTACAGGAAAATCTAACACCTCTACAACAAAAAGACAAATAATCCAATTCAAAAATGGGCAAAGGTAGGACTCTGAGTTTAAAGAGCCTGCAATGGCCGCCATCTAGGAGCTTGACTAAGTCCAGGTATTGATCATCGATGTGTTATCTCCAATCACTGATCAAAAGGAGGGAATGATTTAGGAAATAATATTAGAATCATTTATTCCCTCTCCTTGAGCATACAGAACGTGACCCAGCTGGAGTGAGCTCACAACTATTCACAAGGACTCACAAGGACACATCAGCTGGGCCCTGAGGTATAAAGACAAGCTAAGATAATCTTGGAAAATATCTTTTAGGGAAACTTTCACATAAAGCCGATCAAACACAACACAAAAGACTTGCCACTCTTATCTTTTTCTGTTAGCATTTAGTGAACAGAAATTTGTTGGACCAATGAAGACCCTCCTGACTCTCTCTACTGAAACCTGTACCAATGATTGTGAAGAAAGACAATTCAAAATGTAGGATCACAGTTTCTAGCCAATTTGAAAAGGCTAAGCTTTCAATGGTTTTGCCCATTTGTAATGTTAACGTATACTGATGACTCTGTAATGGTCTTTGGACTCGGGCAGACATGGCTGTGGCAGCATGCTTGTCCGTTTTCCCATTCTCACCTATTCTGTAATATTCGTTGGACTCAGGCAGACATGGCTCTAGCAGCATGCTTGTCCGTTTTCCCACTTTTGTCTGTTCTGTGATATTTCCTTGGATTTGGGCAGACATTCTAGCTCTGGCAGCTTACCACTTTTGTCCTTTTGAATATATGCTGAATAAAACTTTATGTTTGCTTTACAAAAAAAAAAAATTAAAAATGGGCAAAGGATATGAACAGATACTTCACCAAAGAAGACATTCAAGCGGCTAACAAATAGATGAGGTAATGCTTGCGATCACTAGCCATTAGAGAACTGCAAATCAAAACCACAATGAGATACCATCTCATCTTGACATTACTGGCACGAATAAAAAAAAAAAAACTCAGAAAATAACAAATACTGGAATGGCTGCAAGGAAACTGGAACTCTTATGCACTGCTGGTGGGAATGCAAAACTGTACAACCATTTTGGAAAACGATATGGCACTTCCTTACAAAGCTAGAAATAGAAATACCATATGATCCAGCAATCTCACTCTTAGGAATATATCCTAGAGAAATAAGAGCCATCACACGAACAGACATATGCACACCCATGTTCACTGCAGCATTGTTCACAGTAGCAAAAAGATGGAAACATCCTAGATGCCCATCATCGATGAATGAATGAACAAACTATGGTATATACACACAATGGAGTATTACACAATGATAAAGAACAATAATCAATCTGTGAAGCATCTCACAACATGGATGAATATGGACGGCATTATGCAGAGTGAAATAAGGCAATCACAACAAAACAACAAATACTGTATGAGACCACTACTATAAAAACTCATGAAAAAGATTACACACAAAAAGAAACAATCTTTGATGGTTACAAGGGTGGGGAGGCGTAGGAGGGAAAAACACTAACTTGTGTCTTAGACAACATATAAGCGGTAACTTTGGTGAAGGGTAAGACAGTACACAATACTGGGGAAGCCAGCACACTTGTATAAGGAGAGGTCATGAAAGCTCCACAGACACATCCAGACTCCATGAGGGACTGAACTGCTGGGCAGAGGGCTGTGGGGACCATGGTCTCGGGGAACATCTAGCTCAATTGGCATGACATAGCTTATAAAGACAATGTTCTACATTCTACCTTGGTGAGTAGCGTCTGGGGTCTTAAAAGCCTGTGAGCAGCCATCTAAGATACTCCACTTGTCTCACCCCTTTGCGAGCAAGGGAAAATGAAGAGAACAGGATACAAGGAAAAGATCAGTCCAAAGGACTGATGGACCACAGCTACCATGGCCTCCACCAGACCGAGTCCAGTACAGCTAGATGGTGTCCGGCTACCACCACTGACTGCTCTGACCAGGATCACAACAAAGTTTCCTGGACAGAGGTGGAGACAGATGTAGAACAAAGTTTTAATTCACAAAAAAAGACCAGATTTACTGGCCAGATAGACTGTAGAAACCCCAAGAGTATGGCCTCCAAACACCCTTTTAGCTCAGTGGTGAAGTCACTCCCGAGGTTCACCATTCAGGCGGGGACTGGACAGCCTCATAAAACAAAATGGGACTAATGAGGCACAGCAGTCCAGGGACAAGGACTAGTAGGCAGGAGGGAACAAGAAAGCTGGCGATAGGGAACTCAAGGTTGAGAAGGGACAGTGTTGACATGTCGTGGGGTTGTTAACCATTGTCACAGGGCAACATGTTTACTAACTGTTTAATGAGAAACTATTTGTTCTGTAAATCTTCATCTAAGGTACCAAAAAATAAAAAAAATTATCTATATGAGATCAAATTGACAACAGCAACTCAAAAGGTTTGATGGGAAGCCTAGGGGGCAGTGGGTTTGAAGATAATGGTGATGGAATAATTTGGAAAAGGATAGTAAGAATAGCAGCACAACTGGAAGAATGTAATCATTGTCACTGAATTGGACATGTAGAAACTTTTGAAATGGTGTAACTCTGGCTACGTATATTTTCACCAAAAAAAAAAAAGGTCCTCCAAGGTCAAGAAAGGGGAGTGTTGACTTGTCATGGGGTTGTTAACCAATGTCATAAAACAACATGTGTATTGACTGTTAAATGAGAAACTATTTGTTCTGTAAACCTTCATCGAAAGTACAATAAAAAAAAATTTTTTTAAATAAAGAAATACCATATGATCCAGCAATCCCACTCCTAGGAATATATCCTAGAGAAAAAAAAAGTCATCACATGAATAGACATACGCACACCCATGTTCACTGTAGCATTGTTCATAGTAGCAAAAAGATAGAAACAACCTAGATGCCCATCAACAGATGAATGGATAAACAAACTATGGTATATACACACAATGGAGTATTACACAGTGATGAACAATGATGAATCTATGAAGACTCTCACAACATGGATTAATCTGCAGGGCATTATGCAGAGTGAAATAAGTCAATCACAAAAGGACAAATACTGTGTGAGACCACTACTATAAAAACTCATGAAAAGGTTTACACACAAAAAGAAACCATTTTTGATGTTTATGAGGGAGGGGAGGGGTAGGAGGGAGAAACACTAACTTTTGTCTAGACAACATATAAGCAGTAACTTTGGTGAAGGGTAAGACAGTACACAATACTAGGGAAGCCAGCACAACTTGTCTAAGTGAAGCTCATGGAAGTTCCATAGACACATCCAAACTCCCTGAGGGACCAAATCACTGGGCTGAGGGCTGTGGGGACCATGGTCTCAGGGAAAAACGAGCTCAACTGGCATAACACAGTTTATAAAGAAAATGTTCTACGTTCTACTTTGGTGAGTAGCATCTGGGGTCTTAAAAACTTGTGAGCAGCTATGGAAGATACTCCACTGGTCTTACCCCGTCTAGAGCAAGGGAGAATGAAGAAAACCAAAGATACAAGGGAAAGATTAGTCCAAAGGACTAATGGACCACAACAACCACGGCCTCCACCAGACTGAGTCCAGCATAACTAGATGGTGCCCGGCTACCACCACCAACTGCTCTGACAGGGATCACAACAGAGGGTCCGTAACAGAGCTGGAGAAAAATGTAGAACAAAATTCTAACTTACAAAAAAAAAAAAAAGATCAGATTTACTAGTCTGACAGAGACTGGAGAAACCCTGAGTGTACGGCCCCCGGGCACCCTTACAGCTCAGTAATGAAGTCACTCCTGAGATACACCCTTCAGACAAAGATTAGATAGGCCCATAAAACAAAACAAGACTAAATCGCACATCAGCCTAGGAGCAAGGCGAGAAGGCAGGAGGGGACAGAAAAGCTGGTAACGGAGAACCCAAGGTTGAGAAGGGGAGAGTGTGGACATGTTGTGGGGTTGGCAACCAATGTCCCAAAACAATATGTGTATTAACTGTTTAATGAGAAACTAGTTTTCTCTGTAAACCTTCATCCAAAGTACAAGAAAAAAATTTTTTTTTAAAAAAGCTACAGCCTAGGACCAGACAAGAAGTATCATATCAAGTTGTTTACAGCTTACCCAGAAAATGTCAATCAACCTAGCAAAACTAACAGACCCTCTGAGGTAGAAAACCAGGGCAAAGGTAACCCTCAGGGCTTAGGGGGAAAATCTCTCAAGCTGTTTTTCCAAAGAACCAAGGCAAAAGGCCACATAAAAGGACTCAATTCACCGCAAGGATGCTCACTCTCACCAGTGCTATTCAATACTCTACGGGAAGTTCTAGCCAAAGGAATTAGGTAAGAAAAAGAAATGAAAGGTATACAAACTAGGAAAGAAGAAGTAAAATTATCCCTTTTCACAGATGACATAATCCTATACCATGTTTTTACACAAATAACATGTGCATTCTACACTTGTTTGCCATTCAAGTTCTGCCCCCCTCTGCAAGGTATTTTCATAACCATGCTATAATTTTTAAACATTTTTTTAAATTTTAAAAATTAAAATTTTTTTAAGTTAGCACAATGCACTTATGGAAATACCTTGCGTCGGGGGGTGGGGGGCATGGTTGGCAAACAAACAGAATGCAGGTGTTATTTACTTAAAAATATGGTAGATAGATGACCTCAAAGAATCTACAAGCAAGCTACTAGAGCTAATAATGAATTTACAAAAGTGTCAAGATAGAAGGTCAAAACACAAAAATCAGCTGGGTTTATACACCCCCACCCCCCAAAAAAAACACTGCCATCATGTCAATTCTGACTCATAGCAACCCTATGGGACAGAGTAGAACTGCCCTATAGGGTTTCCAAGCAGTGGCTGGAAGATTCAAATCGCCAACTTTTTGGTTAGCAGTTGAACACTTAACCACTGCGCCGTCAGGGCTCCTTACATATACACCAGCAATGAATAATCTAAAAAGAAAATTAAGATAACAATTCCATTTACCAGAAAATCTAAAAGAATAAAATACCTAGGAATAAATTTAACTAGCGAAGTGAAGAACTTATACACCGAAAAGTATAAAACACTGCTGAAAGAAATTAAAGATCTAAACAAATGGAAGAACATTCTATATTCATGGACTGGAAAACTTAATGTTAAGGTGTCAATATTACCTAAGGCAATCTATAGATTTAATGCAATACCTATCTTGATTTCCCGAAATCGTAAAAAAAAAAAAAAAAAAAAAAAGTAAGTACCTCATAGCGTACTTACAAAAATTGAGTTTTTGTAAAAAATTAAGAAAAGAATGCCAAGCATTAAGTCCAAGTAAGTGTTTGCTACTATTTTATTATTGTTATTTAAGCTGTAAACTATATATTTTCAACTGTTTTTGTTTCCCCAAGAGTGAGCAGCACATAGTAGTCACCTAGCAATTGTTAAATGAATTTAAGACAAAATATTATTCTCTTTACTCTTACAATTAAAAAGAAAAGTTCAGAGAATAACGGAAATAACAGCTATAGGTGAGTGCTTAGTATTTATCAGCAGTCTACCAAGCTGTTTACATGCATTTACTATATTGTATCCTTACAATCACCCTTTGGTAATATTATTACTCCCAGAGGAAGCACGTTTGGCTTAGAAAAGTTGAAAATCTCATGGCTCATCAGTGGAAGTTCTGGAATATGAACTGGGTCTAACTCCAAAGGGTGAGCCTTTTATCACCCTCTTAACAGGTGGCGCAGTGGTTAAGAGCTTCGCTGCTAACCAAAAGATCGGCAGTTCGAATCCACCAGCCACTCATTGGAAACCCTATGGGGCAGTTCTACTCTGTCCTACAGTTCGCTATGAGTCGGGATCGACTTGACAGCAACAGGTTTGATTTTTTTATAGTAAGTATACGGAGCCATATGGTGGCAAAAACGGTTGAGTGCGCAGCTGTTAAATAAAACATGGGAGGTTTGGACCCACCAGCCACTCTGCAAGAGAAAAGACCTGGCAATTTGCTCCTATAAAGATTACAGCCTAGGAAACCAAGTGGGGCAGTTCTACTCTGTCATATACGGTTGCTATGAGTCGGAATTGACTAAACTGCAAACAACAACAACTAAAGCACCAGAAAAATGGCTGAGACATTATAATAAACTATGTTGTGTTGAATGTAAGCTTCTTGAGGGCTTGGACTGTGGTTTTTAAATCATTATCTTTCACCACAGCATATGGAGAAGTCCCTCACTTAGGAACTCTACATTGATAAACTTTCACAGATGTGAACAAAACTACACAAAGTCTCCACAGATGTCATTAACAGTCACTGGTCCTGGACTTGGTTTAGGCAAATCACTTCAGAGCAGGCTTTGGTGATCTAAACTTGTTTTTAGTGGAGGAGCACTTCAACCTGGCAAGTAATGAGCATTTGATAAGTAATTGCTGAATGAAAACATGCTACAGTGAAACCTGTGAGAGCCGGAACTCAATGGGACTGCCTTGTTTTTCTGGGTCTTCCAAGTTTTCCACCTTTGACGGGTGCTGTCTTACCACTTTTCTACTGCTCTCTATTAGTGGAAAATATTTGAATTTTCCTTTTCTGACAGGTTTCCACCTTACACAGGTTTTGGCTTTTGCAGGTTTTACTGTACATCAAATTATAAAGACCATACTTTGCTTATACAAGCAGTCCCCAGGTTATAAACGTCCTGCTTACGTATAACCCGCAGTTACAAACCAACCCCCAGAAAGCCTATTAAAAATTCAAGGTACATACAATGGTTCAGAATAACAAATGGGTGCTACTTTGCGACATGCATCAAAACATTATTATTACTCTATTATTATGTTAAGGATGTTTCTGTCTATCTGGAAGTGTTTCTTTAATGTTTTTAATGCATAGAAAGGTACACTATATACTATATACTAAGACAAACATTTGACTAACGTTAGATATGAACCAAACTAACTGTTCGAACTTACGTACAAATTAGACTTAAAAGAGAAAGGAATGGAACTCGTTAGGAATCTGGGGACTACCTGTATTCAAATACCACCATGAGAAGACAAACAGAGGCGAAAGCCGGCTTTTGAACAAGCCATAGTAAATAATATGTATTAATCAGGAGGTGCCAACAAAACTGAGAGAAGGAAAACAGAAGTTAGCATTTAATCTTGAGAAGGGTTTATGAAACATTAGCTGTCCATCACAGAATTAGAGTCATGATAAACCTGTACACATCCCTGGTTTCTTCAGCATAGTTTTTGGCAAGATTCTCACAAGTGAAGCCGAATCTCCCAATGAATAACAATAGTAACACGAGAGCATGAAATTAAAAAAAAATAAATCTGGGATCTCATCCTTACCAGACATTTAGAAATAATGAGGCTTCCTGAGGCATAGAGCCTAGAGCAGCACTCTTTTCAAAGAGACTGATTATACCTCACCCACTCCCATCCTACACCATCAACTCCCAGATGTAAAATACTAAATTTCTGGACTATTAGAGGGAAAAGCACAAACGAAGATTTAAGAATTTTTTGATAAAGTGGTTTTATCTAAAATGAATTGTGAGAATGAATTCACTGTTGGATTCAACCTTCCTCTATAGATCGGTATTCAACACTTTCACATGTACAATCTTCAGTCCAGCCATGCTGAATCACTGGTATTTGACAGCATATCCTATACTCTCTCCTGCCTTCTACCTTAAACATATTATTCCCTCTCTCTAGGATGTCCTCATCTCTGTATCTCCTGATCAACTCCTACTCTCTTGAAGACTCCTGGAAACCTTCCCTGACACTCCTCTGTGCATCTTAAGCAACCAGAACATACCGGTATCAAAGCAGGAGCACACTATATTGAGGCTCACTGCCCACTGATCTCTCCTCCAAACGCCTATTATTTCCAGCTGTCTGTAGCTCCTGGCACATATTAAGCTCTCAATAAATATTTACCCATGACTGACTGAATGAATAAATGAAATTCTATGGAATCTTCTAGTAGAATAATATATACTGAATATAAATAATGTGATTTAAATCATGTTTGACAGGAAAAATTAAACTAGGTGGACTTTAATGCAGTCTTTCCGTGTTTAGTCTAAGAAATATCATTAAATAGCCTCCAAAGGTGAATTTTTTTGTGAAATCAAAGTAATATTTTATCATACACTGGTACAATGCCATACACATTTTAATGTAATACAGTTTATAAGTATTAGCTGTAAGTACATATTTACACTACCTGAAACTCCTTAAATAAAAAAACTGAAATGATTTAACTCAGATATAACTCAAGTATATTCACATACGGCTTTATAAAACCTCAAGTCTATACTTTGTAGTACATGTATCTTTCCATAAAGAATAAACAGGATGAGGGATTCTGGGAAGACAGTGGTATAAAGAGACCATCGTTCCGACCCTCCCCAACAAACACAACAACGAAACGGTGCTTGGCTTTGAGGGGCTCTGAATCACGGAGCAGAGGACAGTAACAGGGAACTGCAGACAGGCAACAATCAACGAATCCACAACGAGTTGCATACGGAAGGAAAATCAACTTCTGCCACCATCCCTGCCCCTCCCCCAAGCCATGTGGGTCATCGGCTGCTGTAAAATGGGGAAGCAGCCCCAGTAAAAGTGCCTGCTTCCCTAATCACTATATGCCCCTGCCTGCACAAAAGACAGGATCCCATGCTTCTGCTCTAAAAACAAGGCAGACCTCTCCAGGGGTCCATCTGGAGCATGCAAGCACCTCCCCCACCCAGACACTGTCAGTTGCAAGTCTGCTGCAAATTGCTATAGAAGACTCCTGCACTGGAGTCTGCTCCCATAGTCAACACTCTACCTGACTCCCTGTGCACCCAAGAGCTAAGGCTTCCAAAACCAACTAGACAAACCTCCCTGGGTGTCAATCTGGGTTAGTCTGCCCCCACTTCCGGTCCCCACTGAGGACTGCTGACTGAGGCTGCTGTGTGTGAGGAAGCAGGTGTCTTGAGTGGAGGCTGCACTCACAGCCAACAATCTGCAAGGAGGAGGGGGGAAGGAATCTGATAGCAACAAGGCAGATCTCCGTGGGGATCTTATCAGAACATGACACCCCTCCCCACCACCAAGTAACTGTTGGTTGCCAGACTGCTGCAAACTGCTACAGAGGCTCCTACAGTAGAGTCTGCTCCCATAGGCAGCACTCTACTAGCCTCCCTGAAGATCCCATAGCTCAGACCCTCAAAACCAACAGGACAGACCATGCTGGGGGTCAGTTCAGGTCTGTGTGTCTTCCCTTCTGGCTGGCACTGAGGACTACTGACTAAGGCTGCTGTGTGCTAGGAAACAGGCATCTTGAATGGCGACTTCACTTACAGACAACAATCTACTGGGGGGACTCTGATAGCAACAAGGCAGACCTCCATGGGGGTCTGTTCAAAGGGTAATAGTCCCTTTTTGTGATGGTTAAGGCTGTGTCTCAACTTAGCTGGGCCATGATTCTCAGTGGTTTGGCAGTTATGATGTATTGGCAGTCATATAATGTTGGGATCACTTCCATAACGAGATTTGATATAATGTGATCACCTCCATGATGGGATCTATTGTGAGTAGCCAATCAGTTGAAAGGGAGTTTCCAGAGACATGTGGCCTGCATCGAATATAAGTGGACATTCTGGCAAGGCTCATGGGCCTTTGCTCACTCTGGATCCTGCAGCTGGCTCCTGTTGGTCTGACCTCCAGTTCTTGGGACTTAAGCTAGCAGTTTACCTGTGGTCTTGCCTGCCAGTCTTGGGATTTGTCGATCTTTGCAGCCTGTGAGCAAGAGCCTGCTCTCTGATCTGCTGATCTTGAGTTCACCAGCCCCTGTGGCTACAGTAATCAGGAGAAGCCTCTATCCTGACCCACAGGCTTCGGACATTCCAGCCTTTGCAACCATGTGAGCCATTTCCTTGATATAAATCTCTCTATATATATATTTATACATTTTACTGGTTTTGCTTCGCTAGAGAACTCAGACTAAGACACTCTTCAACCAGGTAACTGTTGGCTGCTGGTCTGATACAAACTCCTACAGAAGGTTCCAGACAGTGGAGCCAGGAGGCAGGTCACCTAAGTGGCGACCGCTCCCCTAACCACCACAGGGCCAATGGGGCTCTGAAACCAAGAAGACAGATCTCTTGGAGGTCCTTCTGGGGAGTGCCAGCCCCTCCTCCTCCTGAAATGCAGCAAAGTCTGCCTGTTCTCCCCTGAATGCCAGCTCAAATATAAGCAGCATCCACAGAGCAGGAGAAAAAGCCTTCGGCAAAACTGGAGAGCAACACCCAGCCCCAAAGAGGGCTCAGTGAGCATGGATTTTCTGACTAAAAGCGTGCTTACAGAAACACAGATGGGGAGTAATCACCAGAGAGAGAGGCTGGGACCCCTGGAGGACAGATTGATTAGTACACAATATCTCAACTGAGTGGTGGTAGCTGCTGGAGGACAGATTGACCACAGTGTGTTCTTGGGTGTGTTTGGGAGATAGAAAGTAGTACGGGCAAAAACACTAAATACTGGGGAGAACTAAGAAAGTTAATACCCTCAAAAATTCCAATGCCTCAACAAAAAAAATCACAACACAAACGAAGAAAAGAGAAATGATGGCCCATCTAAACAAAGATGACAAAGGGAGTGAAATCACATCTATGGAAGGCTGAATAATGAAAAGAATGGAAGAATACAACAATGTGAAACATAATTAAAGAGTTAAGGGAAAATATAGACAAAGATTTAAAAGAAATAAGGAAAACAATGCAAGAACAAAATGAACATCTTAAAAAAGGAGATAAAAAGAAACCAAACAGAAATATGACAACTGAAAGGAACAACAACTGAAATGAGAAACACAATGGAAGTATTTAACAACAGATTTAATCAGGCAGAACAAAGAATCACTGAACTAGAGGATAAGACAGTAGAAATTACAGGGGCTAAAGAGCAACAACAACAAAGGCTCAGGAAGCCTGGGCACAGTTTAATGGAATTATAGGACAACAAGAAGAGACCCAATCTACACATCATGGCAATTCTGGAAAGAAATGAGAGAGAGAAAGGGACAGAAAGAATATTTGAAGAAATAACGACAGAAACTTTCCCCAATGTGACAAAGGACATGAATCTACAAATCCAAGAAGTTCTAAGAGATGTACATCTAGCCACATCATAATTAGGTTCTCAAAAAGTAAGGATATAGACAGAATCCTAAAAGCAGTGAGACAGAAGCAAACAGTCATATACAAAGGATCTCCAATAGGATTAACTGGTGGTTTCTCCTCAGAAACACTGGAGGCCGGAAGGCAACTGAATGATGTATTTAAAGTACTGGTGGGTTTCCCCTCGAAAACAGGAACAAGACAAGGATGCCCTTTATCACCACTCCTATTTAACATTGTGCTGGAAGTTCTACCTAGAGCAATAAGGCACGAAAAAGAAATAAAGGGCATCCAAATTCGTAATGAAGAAGTTAAACTGTCCCTGTTTGCAGATGATATGATACTATACATAGAAAACCATAAAGACACCACGAGAAATCTACTGGAACTAACAGAAAGATTCAGCAGAGTAGCAGGATACAAGATAAACACTCACAAATCAGTTGGATTCCTATACACCAATAAGGAGAACGATGAAAAGGAAATCAGGAAAACAATACCATTTTCAATAGCCCCTAAAAAGATAAAATACTTAGGAGTAAATCTGACCAGGGATGTAAAAGACCTACACAAAGAAAACTACAAAACACTACTGCATGAAACCGAAAGGGATCTACATCAATGGAAAAACATACCATGCTCATGGATAGGCAGACTCAACAT
>NW_004444020.1:11264827-11282366 GCF_000243295.1 Trichechus manatus latirostris
AAGGTTGAGAAGTTAGAGGGTTGACATGTTGTGGGGTTGTTAACCAATGTCATAAAACAATATGTGCACTACTGTTTCATGAGAAACTATTTGTTCTATAAGCCTTCACCTGAAGTACAATTAAAAAAAAAAAATCATAACACATATATTTAATATACTACAATGACATCTGTGGCTGCTCTAGACACAGAGCTATCTTCCTCAAAGAATTCCTGTTTTTTTAAACCTTTCCCACAACCATCAGTCTACCAAGCACCAACAGCTAAAGCCTATCATAGTAAATACTCTGAAGAGGAAAGTATATGTCTAAAATTAAATGATTACATTTTTGAATAAAAAATATTTTGTCACTACAGCCTCCACCCCCTCCCCAGAAAAAAAAACCATGGCTTAATCGCCACAAAATAAATTTCAAATTCAATAAAGAAACTGAAGATAAAATTAACAGAAAAAATTATTTAGTATTAAATATTACTTCTTTTTATAACTATAAATAGTTAAAATAAGGTTGAGTTTTATAAAAGTCATTAAATATAAGGTTCATCAATACGGGACCAGAGCTGCAAGAATTTTATTTATTGAAATACTAAGAGATCCTTTTGATAATATGGTTTAAACTACATGATTTACTGTACAGCCTTTGGTGGCACAGTGGTTAAGCGTTTGGCTGCTAACCAAAAGGCTGGCAGTTCGAATCCACCGTCGCTCCTTGGAAACTCTATCGGGCGGTTCTAATCTTGTCCTACAGGGTCACTATAAGTCAGAATCGAATTGACGGCAACAGGTTTCATCTTTTTGTTTTTTTAATACAATATGACCCTGGAAAAGTTACTTAACCTCTCTAAGCTTCAGAATCATAACTTATGAACAAAAATAGTATAATATTCACCTTGCAGAGTTAGTGTTAAGTATTAAATGACACATACAGAAAAACACCTTGCATATCACTTGACATAAAAACATACTCTAAAAATGATAACTAATATTAATTTACAATACGACCTGTCTCTTTCCAATGAAAGGAAAAGTTATGCCTCTTATTCACAGCCTACAATCATCAGCCCTGATTTCTGATGTGAAAGGAATTAGAGTAGTGCTTACAAATCAGGGTTTCCAGTGATCTATCAGGTGGTTTGCTCACATATATTTCCCAAAATTGAAATGTAAAATTACTTCCTACAGAAACCTCATAAAACAGTTCAGTGCTAGTAGAGCTGTGTTAATTTCTCTTGGCTAACAGTCAGTTAACGTGATGCTGTGAGTCTTAGCAAATATATTTTTATCTCATTTTTGTTACTGAGTTTACTCTTGTTAAATATTTATTTTTATTGTAATTATTGTGTTGTATCATTCCTTTTAGGATCAGTGACTCAAAAGTGGTTCAAAGAAAAGACTAAAATAGACAGGACATTATTCAAAGTTACACTCCCAATGGCAAAAAAAATTTCAATTTATATAACTGCTAAAACGGTTCTAAAACCCATTACAGAGATGCCGGGCCAAGACGATGGAATAGTAAGACGCTTCCTGTGGTCCCTGTTGAAACAAAGACCCAAAAAAACAAGTCAATCAATTATATATGACAATCTAGAAGCCCTGAATATCAAACACAAAGTTGAGCTGGACAGAGTGGCAGCAGGAGGGAGAGACAGTTCAGAAGCAGGAAAGAAGGACCAAACCTGATGTAGCCAGCACCCTGCAGACTGGATTGTTTTGCACATGCAGGCTGAGGCGAGCAGTAGTAAACAGGACCCGTTTTACCATGTGGGGAGAAACGGAGTGGCAGAGAATCTATACAAGCCTTAGGAGCTGGGGGAAGCAGCGCAAGTGTCTAACGTATCTCATGGGATCAAAATAACCCTTCCCTGTCTGGGAAGTGCCTCCCTTCCCTTTACCCCCTGCCTCACCTCTGCTCTGCTCTGGTCCCAGTCTGGCAGTGTTTAGTGGTTGCCGTGCCCCCTAGGCCAGAGGTGGGACCCATCACACCCAAGCAGTCTACTGGCTTTAGGGAGGGAACAAATAAACAAACGAACAACAACAACAACAAAAAAATACCGCTAGCTCCCCTAAGCTGGGTGCTCAGGACCAACTGTGTCCAAACCAGTCTCCCGGCTTTAAAAAATCGCCATGTCCCCTAAGCCGGGAACTCAGGACAGGCACTGTCCCTTTACCTAGGCACAGGCATAAGGGGGCCACGAACTTTGAACACCTTTCACCCCTGCCTAGTCCTATGTGGGCCCATTCAACAGTATGGGCCCTCATTAGCAAAGTATAACAGAGTATATACCTGAACCCTATTTTCAACTGCAACAGCTAAGAGGGAGTGGCAGATTCATGACATTTGACAATACCCTAACCATTAAGCAGGGTCCTTGCCTACCCATAACAAGGGCCTGAGGATTGGCGGTTTCAATCATTCCACCTAGCCACCCACGACAGGGGTCTGAGAATAAGTGGTCCCTCCCAGTCCTTACAGTCAACAACACTGGGTGCCCAAAGTCCACCTGCAAAACCCCCCGGCTACATGCTCTATGGGATACGGATACGCCTTACACCTAGGCACTCAGTGGCAGCCATCAGCCCCCTACCTTGCTCAGTACATACTCCCCTACGGCAGCCAGATACCTGTTCCTGCTCCAAATGCCCCTATATAGCCCTGCCCATCTAGGACTGTAGGTGAGAGCCTGCACCAGATACTTGCTGACTAACAACCTGGACACCCGAGCTGAATCCACACAGAAAAAGAAAACAGACTCCCAGGCTCACATACCTAGTAGCAGCTCTAACCACCTGGTGATAGGACGTGAGAGCCTCAAAGATGCCAATAATTAAAGTAGCTCACACACCCAGTCTATTTGGGTATATCAAAACAAAACAAAACAAGAAGCTAGGACACAGTAAGCAAACATACAGTAAATAAATATATAACTTATTGACGGCTCGAGACACTAGTCAATATCAAACCACATTAACATGCAGACCATGATGGCTCCAGCAAGCAACCGAAACGAAGACCCAGGAAACCTCCTGGAAGAAGAGAAGGTCTTGCAATTACCAGCAGTAGACTTCAAAAGATTACTATACAGAACTCCTCAAGACATCAGGAAGGAGATCAGGCAAAACTCAGACAAGCCAAGGAACATACACACAGAGAGTAATTGAGGAATTTAGGAAAGCAATACAAGAGCAGAAAGACAAATTCAACAGGGTGCTAGAATCCATAGAGAGACTGCAAACAGAAATCCAAAAGATTAACAATAAAATTTCAAAACTGGACAACTCAACAGAAACTCAGGAGCAGAACTCAGGCAATGGAAGTGAGAATTAGTGACACTGAAGATAAAACACTTGACACTAATTTATTTGAGGAAAAATCAGAAAAAAGAATTTAAAAAAAATGAAGAACCCCTAAGAATTATGTGGGACTCTATCAAGAGGAATGACCTATGACTGACTGGAGTACCAGAACAGGGGGATTACAGATAATACAGAGAGAACTGTTCAAGATTTGCTGGCAGAAAACTTCCCTGACATCGTGAAAGACGAGAAGATATCTAACCAAGAAGCTTATCGAACCCCACACAGGGTAGATCCCAAAAGAAAATGACAAAGGCATATTATAATCAGACTCCCCAAAACCAAAGATAAAGAGAGAATTTTAAGGGTAGCCAGGGATAAATGAAGTCACCTACAAAGGAAAGTCAACAAGACTAAGTACGACTACTCAGCAGCAACCAAGCAGGCAAAAAGACATATATAAAGGCTTAAAGGAAAAAAATTGCCAGCCAAGAATTGTATATCCAGCAAAACTGTCTCCAAATATGAAGGCAAAATTAGGGCATTTCCAGATAAACAGAAGTTAAGGGAATTTGTAAAAACCAAACTAAAGTTACAATAAATACTAAAGGGAGTCCTCTGGCTAGAGAATCAATAATGTCACATAACAACCCAAGACTAGAATACGGGACAGAACAACCAGATATTAACCCAGATAGGGAAGTCATGAAACTAAGTCAAAGCTAAAACACTGAAAATAGGGAAAAAGAGGCATCAATATGTAAAAGATGACAACATTAAAACAAAAAAGAGGGACTAAACAGTATAGTCATAAACTTTCACATGGAGAGGAAGTTAAGGTGATATCAAGAAATAAAAGATCAGTTTAAACTTAGAAAAACAGAGGTAAATTTAAGGTAATCACAAAGGAAACTAACAAATCTACACTACAAAATAAAATAGAAGACAAATACAATGACTCGTTAAATACAAAATCAACAACAATGAAAAGAAAATACATAAAGAAAAATGACTCAACACAAAAAATTAAGTGGAACAAAAACTGTCAATATCACAAAAAAAAATACATCAAAGTGACAGCACTAAACTCGTACTTATCAATAACTACACTGAATGTCAATGGACTAAATGCACCAATAAAGAGACAGCGAGTACCAGAATGGATTTAAAAACACAATTCGTCTATATGCTCCCTATAAGAGACACATCTTAGACTCAAAAACACAAACAAACTAAAACTCAAAGGATGGAAAATAAATATATTAAGCAAACAACAATCAAAAAAGAGCAGGACTGGCAATATTAATCTCTGACAAAATAGACTTTAAAGCAAAATCAGCCACTAAGGATAAGGAAGGACACTATATAATGATTAAAGGGTCAATACACCACCAGGACAATAACCATAATAAATATATACACACCCAATGTTAGGGCTCCAAAATACATAAAACTCCATCAACATTAAAAAGAGAAATAGACAGCTCCACAACAATAGGAGGAGACTTCAACAAATTGCTTTCAGCAAAGAACAGAACATCTCAAAAGAAGCTCCATAAAGGCATGGAAGATCTAAATGCCACCATCAACCAACCAACTTGATCTCATAGACATATACAAAACACTCCACCCAACAGCGCCAAGTATACTCTCGCTTCCAATGCACACAGAACACTTTCCAGAGTAGACTATATATTAGGCCACAGCAAGCCTTAACAAAATCCAAAACATCAAAATGTTACATAGCATATTTTCTGACCATAAAGCCATAAAAGGGGAAATCAATAACAGAAAAAGCAAGGAAAAAAATCCAAACATGAACTACACTTTGTTCAAAAACTTCAGCGTTATAGAAGAAATCAAGGACAGAATAAAGAAATTCACAGCATCAAACGAGAATGAAAACACATCTTACCAGAACCATTGAGACACAGCAAAAACAGTTGTCAGAGGTCAATTTATAGCAATAAATGCACACATCCAAAAAGAAAAAAGGTCAAAAATCAAAACATTAACCTACAACTCAAACAAACAGAAAGAGAGCAACAAAAGAAGCACAGGGGCACCAGAAGAAAGGAAATAATAAAAACTGAAGCAGAAATAAATGAAATTGAGAATAGAAAAACAACTGAAAGAGTTAATAAGACTAAAAGCTGGTTCGTTGAAAAGATCAACAAAACCGGTAAACCACTGGCCAAACTGACAAAGAATAACCTGAATGAAAAATGACAGGTGATATCACAACAGACCCAACTGAAATTAAAAGAATTCCAAGGGAGTACTATGAAAAATTGTACTCCAACAAATTTGCAAACCTAGAGGAAATGGACAAATTTCTAAAAATACACTACCTACCTAAACTAACACAAACAGAGGTAGAACAACTAAATAAATGTATTACAAAAGAAGATACTAAAGAGGTAATAATAAAAAATAAAAAAAAAATCCCAACAAAAAAAAGGCCTGGCCCTGACGGCTTCACTGGAGAATTCTACCAAACTTTCAGGAAGAGTTAACACCACTGCTACTAAAGGTATTTCAGAGCACAGAAAAGGATGCAATACTCCCGAACTCGTTCTATGAAGTCAGCATAAACTCTGATACCAAAACCGGTAAAGACACCACAAAAAAAAGAAAATTACAGACCAATATCCCTCATAAACATAGATGCAAAAATCCTGAACGAAATTCTAGCCAATAGAATTCAACAACATATCAAAAAAATAATCCATTATGACCAAGTGAGATTCATACAAGGCATGCAGGGATAGTTCAACATTAGAAAAACAATCAACGTAATCCATCACATAAATAAAACAAACTATAAGAACCACGTGATCTTATCAGTAGATGCAGAAAAGGCATTTGACAAAGTCCAACACCCATTCATGATAAAAACTCTCAGCAAAATAGGGACAGAAATTCTTGACATAATAAAGGGCATTTATACAAAGCCAGCAGCCAATATCATCCTAAACAGAGAGAGTCTGAAAGTATTCTCCTTGAGAATGGGAACCAGACAAGGATGCCCTTTATCACCACTGTTATTCAACATCGTGCTAAAGGTCCTAGTCAGAGCAAAAAGGCAAGAAAAAGAAATAAAGGGCATCCAGATTGGTAAGGAAGAAGTAAAAGTATTCCTATTCACAGATGATATCATCTGATACACAGAAAACCCCAAAGAATCCACAAGAAAACTACTGGAACTAATCCACAAGAAAACTACTAGAACTAATAGAAGATTTCAGCAAAGTATCAAGATACAAGATAAACATACAAAAATCAGTAGGATTCCTCTACACCAACAAAGAGAACTTTGAAGAGGAAATCAGCAAATCAATACCATTTACAATAGCCCCCAAGAAGATAAAATACTTAAGAATAAATCTAACCAGAAAACTACAAGACACTACTGCAAGAAACCAAAAGAGACCTACATAAGTGGAAAAACATACTATGCTCATGGATAAGAAGACTAAACACTGTGAAAATGTCAATTCCACCCAAAGTGATCTACAGATACAATGCAATCCCGATCCAAATGCCAATGACATTTTTTAACGAGATGGAGAAACAAATCACCAACTTCATATGGGAAGGGAAGAGGTCCCAGGTAAGTAAAGCATTACTGAAGAAGAACAAAGTGGGAGGCCTCACACTACCTGATATTTGGACCTATTATATCACCACGGTAGTCAAAACAGCCTGGTACCGGTACAACAACAGACACATAACACAGACCAATGGAACATAATTGAGAATCAAGATGTAAATTCATCCACCTATGAACAGCTGATATCTGACAAAGGCCCAAAGTCCGTTAATTGGGAAAACACAGTCTCTTTAACAAATAGCGCTGGCATAACTGGATATCCACCTTCAAAAAAATGAAACAAAACCCGTACCTCATACCGTGTACAACAACTAACTCAAAATGGATCAAAGACCTGAATATAAAATATAAAACGATAAAGATCATGGAAGAAAAACTAAGGGCAACACTAGGAGCCCAAACACATGGCATAAACAGAATACAAACCATAACTGACAATGCACAAACACCAGAAACCAGATAACTGGGAGCTCCTAAAAATCAAACACTTAATGCTCATCAAAAGAGTAAAAAGATAACCTACAGACTGGGAAAAATTTTCCTAATCTCTAAAATCTACAAGATACTGCAACACCTCAACAACAAACCACAAAAAACCCAACTAAAAAATAGCCAAAGGATACAAACAGATACTTCACCAAAGAAGATATCCAAGCGGCTAACAGATACGGAAGGAAATGCTCTTGATCATTAGCCATTAGAGAAATGCAAATCAAAACTATAATCAGATACCATCTCACCCCAACAAGGCTGGCACTAATCCAAAAAACACTAAATAATAAATGATGGAGAGGTTGTGGAGAGACTGGAACACTTATGCATTGCTGGTGGCAATGTAAAATGATACAGCCACTTTGGAAATCGATTTGGCACTTCCTCAAAAAGCTAGAAATAAAAGTAGTGTACGATCCAGCAATCGCACTCCTTGGAACATATCCTAGAGAAGTAAGAGCCGTCACACGAATAGATATATTCACACCCATGTTCATTGCAGCACTGTTCATAATAGTAAAAAGATGGAAACAACCTAGGTGCCCATCAACAAATGAATGTATAAACAAATTACAGTACATACACACAATGGAATACTACGCAACGATAAAGAACAAGATGTATCCGTGAAACATTTCACAACATGGATGAATCTGGAGGGCATTATGCTGAGTGAAATTAGTCAGTCGCAAAAGGACAAATATTGTACGAGACCACTATTGTAAGAACCCAAGAAAAGATTTAAACACAGAAAAAAACATTCTTTGATGGTTACGAGGGTGGGGAGGGAGGGAGAGGGGAATTCACTAACTACACAGTAGACAAGAATCATCTTAGATGAAGGGAATGACAACACACAATACAGGGGATGTCAGCATAACTGGACTAAACCCAAACCTAAGAAGTTTCCTGAACACAACCAAACACTAATGGAATTTGAGTTGCCACTATAACACCCCTGTGTCAGTCTGTACTTGTAATCAACGCATTCACGTGATCTAGGTGTAGGTGCAAGCATCTATTGTCTTCTAAAGTTGTAATTGAAAATTGAAATGCATAATATTTTATTATATATCACGTTCCTTTATATAACTGTGCATCATATTTTTCTTATTATGTTGCAAACCAAACCAAACTTTTTGCTATCGAGTCGATTTCGACTCATAGCAACCCCATAGGAGAGAGTAGAACTGCCTGTAGGGTTTCCAATGAGCAGCTAGCTGGTGGATTCAAACTGCCAATCTTTTGGTTAGCAGCCATAGCTCTTAATTACTGTGCCACCAGGGCTCCATTATGTGTGTAGGTAGGTTATATTATCTGCAAACCTCATTTCAATATCATAAAGCAAGTATTACAAAATATGCTAATAAAAAGGATTTAGAATCACTAGTATAAACTTTTTTAAGGTTCTTTTACATATTAGGGAGCCTGGTGGAACAGTGGTGAAGCGCTCAGCTGCTAACCAAAAGGTTGGCGGCTCAAACCCACCAGCCACTCCATGGGAGAAAAGGATCTGGCAATCTGCTCCCATAGAGATTACATCCTAGGAAACCCTATGGGGTTGTTCCACCCTGTCCTATAGGGTAGCTATGAGTTGGAATCGACTCGATGGCAACGGGTTTATACATACTGTCAAACTGCTTTCTAGAAAGGCCGTATTAATTTGTATTTTCATTACGGTACCCATTAACAGGACCGTGTATTATAGCTTTTCAATATTAGTCAGCTACCTAAAGACAAAAAACGTTCTTGTGAGTTTATCTGCATTTCTTTGATTTTCATATTTATTCATAGATTACTTTTCATATTTACTGACATCTGTATTTCTACTTAGATTAACTGTTGTTATCCACTGCCCATTTTGGAGTGTCAGTGTTTTTCATTTCTAATTGGTAAAATGCCTTTATCTATTAAGGATTTCATATGGTAATGATTTAGGCACTCCTAAAATCACTAATAGCCTGAAGTCTTTCCATGGTCTGAGGATCCCAATCCAGTTTGCCTACACTGAGATTCCTAAATGGTTCTCATCCTCATTAAATCTTGAAGATCAGCCAGGGTGGCAGAATTTCAGCTCCAGTCTATCCTTCAAGGCAGGTTTAGAAATGCAATGAATCTCAAAATGCATGGGAACATCAAACCATAGGGCAGGCTACAATTCTACTTTTTACCCTAGCTTTTTTCTTGCTCCTTTCACTGAAAATCACTGAAGGAGTAACAGAATTCAAAACGATCCATATGAATTAGCACTGTTTACTTAAAAGGCATTAAAACAAAAACCAAACCCATTGCCATAGAGTTGTTTCCAACTCATAGAGACCCTACAGAACAGGGTACATCCGCTCCAGACAGTTTCCAAGGAACGGCTGGTGAATTCGAACTGCCAACCTTTTGGTTAGGAGCCAAGCCCTTAACTACTGCGCCACCAGGGCTCCTAAAGGGCATTACAGAATTTTAAATGATTGCCATCCTCCAAACAACTTCAAAAAGTCATTATTGTGATTTTTTACAACTAAAAAAAAAGTCACTGTTGTCACATAAAAGTATAAACAGAAATGCAGGCATATAATTCATAATACCGGTACTCCAGTGAGGAAGGGGGAAATGTATTATTGGTATTACTTCATCAGACTAAAAGGGTTAATGAAAATTTTTTACTTCAGTAGATTCCCAGGTATAAAAAATGTTAAGACTTCTATTTTTTTTTATAACTTTCACAGAAAGGTTATTATCACTCTATTATTGTAAAATATACAGCTAGGCTCTTTAAGATATTTCATTTAAAATTATTTCAATGGTCTTCCATCAAATACTTAATTTTTTTATTAAATAATGCTAATAAATCTTTTCATTGTTCTAGTTTTCAGTCTACCCTCCTCTAATCTCTCAATGTTTGATCATGTTTCCCCCATTATCAACACTAAACAGAGATAATAAATTATTCCAATTGTACATATTTCCAAGGAAAATGTATTTCATCCCCACTGTACTTCCCTCTCATCCTATCCCTTCCCTTCCTGTACTCCAGGTGAATATTTTGGGCATAGGAACATCACTAACTCCTAAGCCTATTTCAATCACTACTTGACCATAACCATGTTTTAGGGTAAAAGTGATTATTTCTATAAATAGATAAAATAAGCCAAAAACTTACTACCAGTACCTAGTACACAGTATAGTAACCTTCTCTAGCCTTTGAGGATATAGCTGAGAGAATTCTACATTATGTACATTATTGGAGAGTACCTTTTTCCTGGTTTTTAAACACTTTTATTGTTAAATACACACAGAAACAGAAAAGTACCTATTATGAACATACACAAACAGAAAAGTACCCAATATGTAGCTACAGTTCAGTGAATTATTGTACATTATTGACAGTTCAATTATAATGCAAACACTTACGCAACCGCCATCCAGATCAAGATAAACAGAATACTTTTCAGCATTTCCAAGACCCCTGTCCCTTCCTGATAGCGATTCTCTCACTTTTCCCTAAACTCCCACTACCACTCTTGACTTCTGTGGTTAAGTCCTTCTTTGCTTTTTAATCATTTTAGGTAACAGTACAGGAATGAAGCAAACGTCCAAATAATTTTGGCTCTTGGGACACATTTTTGCACCTATCACCCGATACATATTTTAGACATAAGTTTCATTGTCTGGATGACTGACTGACTGCTTCTGTTTCTCACTCCAGTGAGAAGGGGTCCAGCAGACTAACTGTGGTACGTTCTTTTGGATGTCAATAAATCATCTCTGAGAAATGGTATCCAATCAATTATGGTTTTTGTTTACAAGTGACATCATGACAATCAGGAATGACTGTATAGCAAAGGGTACCCACATGTTACTAGTGCTGTGAGGGTGAGCCATGAGCCAAACTGTATAAGTGTATGGTGATGCTGGTGGGTAACTAACCAATAGCCCTCACATCTAGGAACTGAACCAGTGCCAGAAAGCCATCTGGATGGCAAACAGTAACACAAGAAGAATTTTAAATAGCTTACAGCTGGGAAAAAAGCACTATTTCAGTCTCTGAACCTTTCAGTTATTTCTGTCTGCTGTTATTTTGAAAATAAGTTACAACACATAAAAATTAGAAGAGCATTCTAAGAGGCTGGCATTTCTCCCAAGCCAGTTCAGCATTACTCCTTTGCACACTGGCTTAAGTTTGGTCTCTACAAGTATTTATTGTTTGTCTGTTTTAAACCTTTTCTTTGGAGATCAATTTTCCTGCTAAACTCTCCAGCCATGAGTGACAACATGCTTCTATGTGCAGCTTTCATTTTCTTTTCACCACTGACAATAAATAGAATTTTTTTTTTTTTTTTTTAGTAAACAGAATTAAAAAAAAAAAAAATTAGGACAAAATTCAACAGTTATCTGACCTTGGTACCAAGTATTCTTTCATTACCTATACTCTTCTAGAGGACACAGTAAGCCAGGAGAGACAGGATGATAGTCTCATCTTGGTGCTAAGCTTTGATCAAAGAGGAGGAGGATAGAAAAACTGCAGAGGGACAAAGAGGGAGAACTTGAAGTTAATAAATATTTACTGAGTATCCATTTTGTTTAAGACACCATATCACATACTTGATTCAGGAGAGACAAGATTACAAAAATGAATAAAACATGGTGCAGTCTGCATCCCAGGCTGTACCAGAGCACTTACGCCTGCAGAGAGAAAAAGTGGGAAGGCAAGTCTGTTCAGTTTCATTCAGATGGTATTCTTTCTTAGACTGCTGAAGGAAACAGAACAAGGGAAAGACAGTGAAGGCTTACATCACTGGTTGCAGTGGTTTCTACCTTGACTTCTAATTTAGGAAATAATATTGGAGTTATTATTCCCTGTCCTTGAACATAGAGAATGTGACCCAGCTGGAGCTGGGTTCACAAGGACACATCAACTGGGCCCTGAGGTATAAAGACAACAGCTAAGATAATCGTGGAAAATATCTTTTAGGGAAACTTTCACATAAAGCCAAAGAGAACACAAAAGACTTTCCACTCTTACCTTTTTCTATTAGCATTTACTGAACAGAAATTTGTTGGACCAATTAAGACCCTCCTGACTGTGGTTTCTAAAACCTGTACCAATGATTATTAACAAAGAAGATTCAAAATGCAGGATCACAGTTGCTAGCCAATCTGTGAAAAAGTGACCCTTTCGATGGTTTTGCCCATTTGTAATGTTAACACATACTGATGGCTCTGTTAACATTCTTTGAACTCAGGCAGACATGGCTGTGGCAGCATGCTTGTCTGTTTTCCCACTCTTGCCTATTCTGTAATATTCTTTGGACTTGGACAGACATGGCTGTGGCAGCATGCTCATCTGTTTTCCCACTTTTGTCTGTTTTGTGATATTTCCTTGGATGGGCAGATACGGCTCTGGCAGCATGGTTGCCCGCTTCCCACTTTTTGCCTTTTTGATACATGCCGAATAAAACTTTCTTTTTGCTTTACTAAACTTCGTGATGTTTTTCCCCTACAACACTTACCAGAGCCTCACCGGCAAGAGATGAGGATGGACTAAGTATGGAGTACTTGACTGAACCTCACAAAGGGAGTGAGGGATGGCAGTGTCTGAAGATCAGGATACCTGAAAAGTTGAGACAACACTACAGTATCACTGTCTTGAATTCTCTCTCACTGCTTCACTGAACCAGCCTACAACCTGGGCACAATGGAATGAGGACTAAGAGTTATAAGGTTCAAAGTATAATAATTCATTGCATGTCATTTTGTCTAGGCTCACAAAAGATCCAAAATCTTTGCCTGTTTATGTTTCAAAATTGGCTTCTGGTTATCGTCCAGTATTCGATTTACAGCATTACCCCATAGTTAATATAATAAATCACATTTTATTTCAAAAACCTCAAATACAGCATTCTTTTTTCTTTTTAGTAGCTCAGTTTTATTTTCTGCTGCAAGCATTTAAGCACCTCCTTTTTCTAGCAACAGGGTAATAAACAAGTGAGCAGAACTCAAGGGCCAATACAGGCAAACAATTAGGCCCCCATAATAAAGTGACAATGAATTCAGGTGTCCTAGGGAAGGATGCATTCACTGCCTAGGCAAGGATACAAGGTTAAAACTCAGCCCCTTTTTCCCAGCCCAAGCCTAGTGGAAAGGGGGGTGCAAAGCGCTGCATGGTATGCACCACCAGGAAAAGCTGGTGGAGAAAGCTGATGAGGGATATCTGGAGGAGGTGAGGGTCTTAGCAGTCCATTAGACTGCCAGTTACTGTGAGCTCCTTTTGAACAGTTCCTCAGTGGGGTTCCACATTTGAGGCCAGGGATCTGTCGGCAATCTCTGCCTCCCTGGTGAATGGGAAAGGCATACTAGGAATAATTCATATAGATGGTTGCAGTTCTCTGGCTTCACAACCTGGGGGACAATGAGTCTGTGCCTCTGGGGGCTACCACACATAATATTCTTTTAGAAATAGCATTATTCTTCTCTCTCCTCTTAATTCTTAATACATCATTACAAATGTTGCTTTGCTGGTGGGTTGGGGTTTTACTTTTACTCATCATTCATACCACCCACATTGCTTATTTTCACAAAAGGTGAATGTGACCTTGTTTGGGGAAATACGGATTTTCTTTGCAGATGTTATCAGTTCTATCAAGGAAGTTATACAGGAATAGGGTGGGTCCTGAGTAGTGTTTTATAAAACAGGTCAGAGGGCAGAAACAGAGTCACACGCAGAGGAAAGCCAAGAAACGCCTAGGGCTGCTAGAAGGATCTTCCCCTGGAGCTGCTGGAGAGAAAGCCTAGCCCTGCTGATGTCCTGAATTCAGACTTCTAGCCTCCAGAACCATAAGAAAATAAATTTCTGTTCTTTAAAGCCACTCACTTTGTGGAATTTTTGTTATGGCAGCCTAGAAAACTAAGGCACTAAGGTACCAAATATACTGGAAAACGTCATTCAGATTCATTTCATACCACTAATATAACAGCTAAACAATTTAAAATGTTTCCTGATTGAATATAGTTACTAAAACCAATCTATACTTTTGCTCTGAATATTGTTTTAAGTTTAAGAGCTACCGTTAAAGGTCCATTTGACTTTACATTCCTTTTCAGCTTCAAAAGTGACACCATCTGGAAATTGAGGATACTCTTAAGGGATTGAAAACGTATTGGCTAAACTATTAGCAATGAAAAAAGCTTTAAGAATCAAAATAATCTAACAGAATACTGAAAACTAGCACAAAAAGAGTTGCAATAACATGATAACATGGCCCTAATCTTTCATACTATTCCCATCGAGAGAAGTGAGGCCTATGCTCCCTTCCCTTGAATCTGTTCTCTATGACTACTCGACCAATTGAATACAGCGGCCGTAATGCTCTGCCAGTTTCCAGGCCCAGTCTTTAAGAAACTGGAGGCTTCCACTTACTGTCTCTTAAGACACTTGCTCTTTGATGCCCACGTTTGGAATGTAGCCACCTTGCAGTGAGGAAGCTCAGGACATACGGAAAGGCCACGTGTAGGTGTTTTAACTACCCCAGCTGACTCCAGCACCAACAGTCTCACTAATGAGTGAAGAGATTTTCAATGACTCCAGCCCTCAGACTTTCTTCTGCTGAAGCCTAGACATCATAGGCCAGAAACAAGTTGAACCTGCTATGGTCTGTCCAAATTCCTGATCACAGAGCCAGGGCATAACAAAATCGGTATTCTGTGCAACTAAGTTTCTATATCCCACGTGAACTTAAGAGACCATCTCAAGAATAGATTTGACGCATTGAACACTAAGCACCACAAGACCAGACGGGTTGTGGAATGACATCAAGGACATCATATGTGAAGAAAGCAAGAGGTCATTAAAAAGACAGGAAAGGAAGAAAAGACCAAAATGGATGCCAGAAGAGACTCTGAAAGTTGCTCTTCAACATCGAGTTACTAAAGCAAACAGAAGAAATGATGAAGTAAAAGAGATGAACAGAAGATTTCAAAGGGGAGCTCAAGAAGACAAAGTATTATAATGAAATGTGCAAAGACCTGGAGAAAGAAAACCAAAAGGGAAGAAACAATCAGCATCTCTCAAGCTGAAAGAAGTGAAGAAAAAATTCAAGCCTCAAGCTACAATACTGAAGGATTCTACAGGGAAAATACTAAACGATGCAGGAAGCATCAAAAGAAGAGGGAAGGAATACACAGAGACAACCAAAAAGAACTGGTCAACATTCAGCCATTTCAAGAGGTAGCATATGATCAAGAACTGATGGTATTAAAAGAAGAGGTCCAAGCTGAACTGAAGGCACTGACAAAAAAAAAGACTCCAGGAATTGATGGAATACCAATTAAATGTTTCAATAAACAGGTGCACCCCTGGAAGTGCTCACTCATCTATGCCAAGAAATCTAGCAGACAGCTACCTGGCCAACCGAATGGAAGAGATCCATATTTGTACCCATTCCAAAGAAAGATGATCCTACAGAATGTGAAAATTACAGAACAATATCATTAATATAACCTACAAGTAAAATTTTGCTGAAGATCATTCAAAAGTGGTTGTAGCAGTACATCAACAGGGAACTGCCAAAAACTCAATGAAGAGTGCTAAAACAGGTGAATAAAAAATTACAAAATAGAGAGTTCTGGCAAAATGGTGCTCTAGGAGGAAGTACCACGCTGTCCCTCCACACCAAAGATCTGAAAAACTAAGCCAAACAGAGAATACAACAATCCTGAAACCCTAAAAGATCAAATGAAGAGATAAAGAACTCAGCCAAGCACCAAATGGAGTGAGAAAACTGACAGAGAATGGAGAGCAAGGAGAAATTCATGCAAAGGTCCCCTACCAGCTAACGCAGCGCGCATTCACCATCTCGGACTCCTATCGGAGACCAGCAAACGGGGGGACGAGAAAGCAGCCTCACGGAGCTTCCACCAGGAGACAAAACAACCAGTAATTGGCGATATACGCTTCCCCACCCCCCACCCTTCTTCAGCCCCTCTCGGCCTCCTCTGCTTCCCGCAGCCACAGTCTCTTGACCGGGAAACAGCGGCTGCTTGGATTCCACACACCCGAACGGGTGGCTGTCTGACTGCCATTTGTTGGCTGCCGGTGTTGTTTTTTTCCGCTTCTTTTTATTTCTTCCTTTCTCCCCACCTCCCCCTCCTTTCACTCGAGTATCTCACTCCATGTGCCATCTTTGTTTCTTCCTGAGGGGCTGCAGAGCTCCAGTAATTTGTGATATATGCTTTCCCACTCTCTACCCTTCTTCACCCACACTCGGCCCCCTCTGCTTCCCGTGGACACAGTCTCTTGTCCAGAAACACCAGCCCGCACTAGCTGGCTCTCTGAGTGCCATTTGTTGGATGCTAGTGTTGCTTTTTTATTTTCTGCTTCTTTTGATTTCCTACTTGCCTCTCGCCACCTCCGCCTCCCTTCGCTCAAGTACCTGGCTCCATGCGCCACCTTTGCTTCTTCCTGAGGGGCTGTGGAGCTCCATTCGAGTGAGGAGCTGTTTCCCGGTTTGGGCTGCCCCGCTGGTGGGATCCCAGGGCTTTTGTTCATTTGTTTGTTTTGAATTGTTTGTTTTCTTTTCTTTTTCTTGAGTTGGGAGCCCTTTCTGGAAAGGATGAGCTGCGTGGCAGGGAGACTCCCCTTCGGCTTCCACAGACGTGCAGAGGGATCCCTGAGAACATTTCTTTTTACGGTGGTTATTTTTTTTTCCTGTTTCTTTGGGGGCCTTTTTTGTTTTTTTGTTTTTTTTTAATTTGTTTTGTTTTCTTTTTCCTCTTTTTCCCTTTTTGTCTTTCTTCATTGCTCAGTTTCTCGTCTCTCTATATCTTCCTTCTCTTTATGTGAATACCTGGCATTGTATACCTCTACACCTTCTAGCCAGGCTGTACCACAACACCTGAGAGCGACCTCCCCAGACCTCATCGCTGCGCTGGTGGGATCCCTGAGAACTTTGCGGTTCTTTCTGATTCCTATTTATTCATTCTCTTCTTTTCTTCTTCCTCCCCTTTCTGTTTTTCTCCATTTCATAGTCTCACCTCTCTCCACTCCAACGGCAAGCTCCCCTAGCGTTCTTTTTTGTTTGTTTGTATGTTTTTGGCTCCTGTTCCTCTCTCCTCTCTCCCATATCCATCTTAGCTCCACACATAACA
>NW_004444020.1:11282466-11327471 GCF_000243295.1 Trichechus manatus latirostris
AAAAAAAGGTTGAGAAGTTAGAGGGTTGATATGTTGTGGGGTTGTTAACCAATGTCATAAAACAACATGTGTACTTCTGTTTCATGAGAAACTATTTGTTCTGTAAGCCTTCACCTGAAGTACAATTAAAAAAAAATTAATTAATTAAACATAGGGGAAAAAAAGTTTTTATAAATTAGTGTGAAAATGAATAAAGAACATGAACGCAACAGAAAAATGGGCAAAATAACTGAATAGAAATTTCACAGAAGCCCAATAACCCATATTTAACTTCATTAGTCATAAAAAAACAAAAAAAATCAAACCCATTGCTGTTAAGTCGATTCCGACTCATAACGACCCTACAGGACAGAGCAGAACTGCTGCACAGGGTTTCCAAGGAGGGGCTGGTGGATCTGAATTGCTGACCTTCTGGTTAGCAGCCTAACTGTAGAACTATCAATTAAAATCACAATGAGATAACATTTCATTGATCACTGCCAGTGGGATAATAAGTTGATTCAACCTCTCCCAAAAAGAGTTTGTTGTTACCTAGCAAAGTTGAACAAATGCTTACCTAACAACCCATAAATTCCATAACTAGGTGTGTTAGTTTTCCTAGGGTTGCCATAACAAAGTACCACAAACTGGGTGGCTTTAAAATATCAGAAATCTATTCTCTCACAGTTCTGAGGGCTAGAAGTCCAAAATCAAGGTGTTGGCAGGGCCATGGTCCCTCCAAAGCCTCTAGGAGAAGATCCTTCCTTGCCTCTTCCAGTTTCTGGTAGCCCCAGGTGTTCCCTGGTTTATGGCAGCCTAACTCCAATCTTTCCTTCTGTCTTGACATGGCCATCTTCCCTCTGTGCCTGTCTCCCTGACTCTATTATCTTCTCTTCTATAAGGACACTAGTCATATTGGAGGTAGGGCCCACCCTACTTTAATATGACCTCATGCGAATTTAACTAACTACACTGCACTGACTATTTCCAAATAAAGTCACATTCACGGTACTAGTGGTTTGGACTTGCACATATCTTTTTCAGAACACAATTCAACCCATAACACCAAATACATATCCAGGAAAAATCTTACCCAAGGATATCAGAGACAAATACTTGAGTATATAAAGTGGAATTTTCCATAAGCAAAACTAAGTATATTAATAGAATGGACCAATAAGTTATACTGACTATTTTATGATAAATTAACAAAATAGCTACACACATCACTATGAACGAACCTTACGAATACTGTTAAGTAAAAGAAACAAATATAGATACAATATGATTACATATATTTAAGTATAAATACAGTGGAAATTAAATATATTGTTTAGGGATACAAATACGTGGTAAAGTTATAAAGAAAAGCAAGGGAATAACACAAAATTGAGCCAAATGTCTCTTGGGGAAGAAGCAGGCTGTTACACACAGGGTTTTTATTTTATTTTTATTATTGTCCCTTAAAGTATACATTTTTCACGTGTTCTTCTGTATATATGCTAAATTTCACACCCACTTTTTTTAAATAGATTAACAGTTATAACATATATCAAGCCCCTAGACAGTACCTTGCATAAAACGAAACCAAACCACTGCCATCGAGTCGATCCTGACTCACAGTGACCTTATGCTACTCCATAGGGTTTCCAACGCTGAAATCTTTACAGAAGCAGACTGCCACATCTTTCTCCGGAGGAGCGGCTAATAGGTTAGAAACACCGACCTTTTGGTTCGCAGCTGAGCGCTTAATCACTGCGTCACCAGGGCTCCTGGCACAGAGAACCTATTTGAAGGGAACCCACTCCCCATATCACTCTGTCCCTTACCTCAGTGTTGGCAATAACCAAGCTCAAGCTCCAGATTTTTCCTATCACCTGCGGCTGGCTCCTCCTCCTGCATTAGCCTATCCAAGGGATAGGGATCCCGAGTGACCATTCTCATACCCCCACTTCTTCTCCTTATAACCTTTCCTTCACCTCTAAAGTCTAGGAGGAAAGTGACAGTAGCAGCTGGAGTGGGGAGTTGTGATCTTGCCACCCTTGCTGATATCTAGACAGTAAGTTCCTGAATGACAGGGATGGCTCTTTCATCTGTGGAGTTCAGTACAATGTCTGATACACAATAGGCCCACAATAACTATTTGCTGAATGATAAATAAATCAGCACATTACAGAGCTAAGCTACCTTCTGAAATGGTTGAACTTCGACCAGTTCTTTTTGGTATACCTACTCTGTATAGTCCTTCCATCTTCTTTTGATGTTTCCTGAGTTGTTTTAATATTTTCCCTGTAGAACTGCAATACTGCAATAATGAGCCTTGAATTTTTTCTTCAGTTCTTTCAGCCTGAAAAATGCCAAGCGTGTTCTTCCTTTTTGGTTTTCTATCTCCAGATCTTTGCACATGTCATTATAATACTTTACTATGTCTTCTCGAGCCACCCTTTAAAATCTTCTGTTCAGCTCTTTTACTCCATCATTTCTTCCATTTGCTTTAGTTACTCAACGTTCAAGAGCAACCTTCAGAGTCTCTCCTGACATCCATTTTGGTCTTTTCTTCCTTTCCTATCTTCTTAACGACCTCTTGCTTTCTTCATGTATGATGTCCTTGATGTCATTCCACAACTCTTCTAGTCTTCAGTCATTAGTGTTCAGTGCATCAAATCTATTCTTGAGATGGTCTCTAAATTCAGGTGGGATATACTCAAGGTCATACTTTGGCTCTTGTGGACTTGTTCTAATTTTCTTCAGCTTCAACTTGAACTTACATATGAGCAATTGATGGTCTGTTCCACAGTCTGCCACTGGCCTTGCTCTGACTGATGATATTGAGCTTTTCCATCATCTCTTTCCACAGATGTAGCCGATCTGATTCCTGTGTATACCATCTGGTGAGGTCCAAGTGTATAGTCACCGTTTATGTTGTTGAAAAAAGGTATTTGCAATGAAGAAGCCGCTGGTCTTGCAAAATTCTATCATGCAATCTCCAGCATCATTTCTATCAACCATTTCAGGAGGTAGCATATGATCAGGAATGAATCTCCAGCATTGTTTCTATTAACCATTTCAGGAGGCAGCATATAATCAGGAACCGATGGTACGGAAGGAAGAGGTCCAAACTGCACTGAAAGCACTGACAAAAAATAAGACTCCAGGAATTGATGGAATACCAATTGAGATGTTTCAACAAATGGATGCAGCGCTGGAAGTGCTCACTTGTCTATGCCAAGAAATTTGGAAGACAACTTCTTGGCCAACCAATTGGAAGACATCCATATTTACGCCTATTCCAAAGAAAGGTGATCCAACCGAAGGCAGAAATTATCAAACAATATCATTAATATCACACACAAGTAAAATTTTGCTGAAGATCATTCAAAAGTGACTGCAGCAGCACACCGACAGGGAACTGCCAGAAATTCAAGCCAGATTCAGAAGAGGACGTGGAACAAGGGATATCACTGCTGATGTCAGATGAATCTTGGCTGAAAGCAGAGAATACTAGAAAGATGTTTACCTGTGTTTTACTGACTGTGCAAAGGCATTCGACTGTGTGGATCATAACAAATTATGGATAACATTGCGAAGAATGGGAATTCCAGGATACTTCATAATGCTCATGAGGAACCTGTACAAAGACTAAGAGGCAGTCGTTCGAACAGAACAAGGGGATGCTGTGTAGCTTAAAGTCAGGAAAGGTGTGCATCAGGGTTGTATCGTTTCACCATACTTATTCAATCTGTATACTGAGTAAATAATCTGAGAAGCTGGACTATATGAAGAACTCGGCATCACGATTAAAGGAAGACTCATTAACAACCTGCGTTATGCAGATGATACAACCTTGCTTGCTGAAAAGTGAAGAGGACTTGAAGCACTTACTGACGAAGATCAAAGACCACAGCCTCCAGTATGGATTACACTTCAACATAAAATAAAAATTCTCACAACTGGACCAATAAGCAACATCATGATAAACGAGGAAAAGATGGGAGTTGTCAAGGATTTCATTTTACTCAGATCCACAATCAACACCCATGGAAGCAGCAGTCAAGAAATCAAAAGACGCTCTGTACTGGGCAAATCTGCTACAAAAGCCCTCTTTAAAAGTGTTAAAAAAGCAAAGATGTCACCTTGAAGACTAAGGTGTGCATGACCCAAGCCATGCTGTTTTCAATCGCTTCATATGCATGCGAAAGCTGGACAATGAATAAGGAAGACTGAAGAATTGACACCTTTGAATTGTGGTACTGGGGAGGAATACTGAATATACCATAGACAGCCAAAAAAGGAACAAATCTGTCTTGGAAGAAGTACAACCAGAATGCTCCTTAGAAGCAATAATGGCGAGACTATGTCTCACATACTCTGGATATGTAATCAGGAGGGATCAGTTCCTGGAGAAGGACATGATGCTTGCTAAAGTAGAGGGTCAGCAAAAAAGAAGAAAACCCTCAATGAGATGGATTGACACAGCGGCTGCAACAACTGGCTCAAGCATAACTACGATTATGAGGATGGCGCGGGACTGGGCAGTGTTTTGTTCTGTTGTACACAGGGTCGCTGTGAGTTGGAACCAACTTGATGGCACCTAACAACAACAACAGAGCTAAGCTGTCAATGGAAAATAAAGACTAAAATAAGGCTGGTGCTTATTGTTCCCCAGGCCCCTACACAGTTTTAAAGAAGCCTCTTTTGGGTGCTCAGGAACAGCAAAAAGCACCCCCAAAGGTTGCTTTAAAATCTTTCTCCATGAAAATGGTGGATTTGTAATCATGAACTACATATAATAACCTCCATTCATTAATGATCATTAAAACGTTGAATCAAATATTTAGATCCCTTTTTAAGAATAACTATAAGTGATTATCTACTTTAGATTTTAAACACTACAAATTTTATAAAATTACACTTAAAATGTATCCTGTATATTATGCACAAAACTAGTAATCCTCCACATAAACAAAACTATGATATTTAATAACGTATGTGACTGTTTAACATGTTCTTATATTAGAAAACTGTACTGAAATCAACAAGGCAGCCATTTATACTGCCCTTTATGTTACTACTTCCTCTGTCATATGGCAGTCAAAAGGCTAAATGAGATGCCTGCAGCAAAGAAAAGTTTTGAAAGGTCATGCTACGCAGTCAGAATTTCTTTCACGATATCTTACTGTCTATGGTAGACAATATGACAACCTGACCACAGTTATTTTCTGAGTAAAAGCAAAAGCACATCACATCATCAAAGGACCAGAAACAGTAGGCAGGTCAACAATATAATCTTTATGAACACTTTTTTCTTATTGCATAAATATCCAATTCATATTAAAGAAAAAGAACCCCGAGGCAAAGAATGATAAAGAACTGGAGGAAGAGGAACTAGTAAAAACTGGAAGGCAAGTTTAAACTATATCACTCTGTTTATCCATAGCGTTCCTGTAAAATGATAAGAAGCTTCTAACTTTTTCAAATTAAAACACATCATTTACCAAGGAAAAGCATAATTACAATATTGAAGACAATGAATATGATCTACTTCAAATTTTTCTATCTTAATAAACTATTCCAGAGAAGTTACAAAACTTCAAAAACCTCTCTGCAGGAGCTGTAATCCTGTCAACATTTTTTTCCTTCAGTATCTTTTATTGGTCTATCATCCATTTGAACAGGAAACATCTTTTCCCACCTATTCACAGACATGCACTGTAACACCAAGATGGAAATTTCTCCAGCTCCTTATAAAATTTCCAATCTCGGAGGTTAACCCAGAACTAAAACCATTCCCGAAGCCCACTCTTCAGACAAAGATTAGCTTGGACTATAAACATAAAATAATACTTGTGAAGACTGTGCTTCTTAGTTCAAGCAGACACACGAGACCAAATGGGCAGCTCCTGTCCGGAGGCAGATGAGAAGGCAGGAAGGGACAGGAACTGGTTGAATGAACCCAAGAAACCTGGGGTGGAAAGGGGGAGTGTGCCACATTATAGGGATTGCAACTAATGTCACATAACAATATGTGCATCAATTTTTGTATGAGAAATTAACTTGAGCTGTAAACTTTCACCTAAAGTACAATAAATTAAAAAAAAAAATCTAACACATTTAATCATTTTGTCCAATCCTAGGAGAATATTATAGTTATTCATGCCTAATAATCAAAAAGCATAGTTTCTTCTGAGCCAAGCAAAGCTACTTTGTGTATCATAGTAAAGTTACACACAGTAACATTTCTGGCAAAGCATTCTTATGATTTCTTTTTAAGGTCCCAGAATTTTAATTCTTGTGATAATCTCTCAATAAAATTTAACTAGAAGACATTTCTTCACCAGCTCAAGACCTTGTAGCACAGCATAAGGATTCGTGTGGCTTCTAAAACTACTAGGAAACAATCTATGATAAACAGTCTTTTAAGGAAATATACTTAAACATTTCACTGCTCAAAATCAAAACCAAAAAAACAAAAACAAAACAAAACTCAAACTCACTGCTGTAGTGTTGATTCCAAGTCATGGTGATCCCATGTGTGTCAGAGTAGAACTGCACTCCATAGGGTTTTCAATTGCTGTAATCTTACAGAAGGAGTCCTTGAGTGGAGTAAACAATTTATGCGCTGGGCTACTAATCAAAACATTGGTGGTTTGAACCTACCCAGAGGCACCTCAGAAGAAAGGCCTGGCAATTTGCTTCTGAAAGGTCAGCCATGAAAACCCTATGAAGTACAGTTCTACTCTGAAACACACGGGGTAGCCATGAATCGGAACTGACTCATGGCAACTGGTTTGGAATTTTTTTGGTTAATCTCATGGAAGTACATCACCAAGCCTTTCTTCCATGGAGCCACCAGGCAGGTTCAAACTGCCAGCCTTTCGGTTAGTAGCTGAGGGCAAACCATTTGTGCCACCCAGGGAGGCCTGCTCAAAATCAAAGGTATGTTATAAAACCAAATAAACTCTTTCATCAGGATCCACAGGCCCTTGTGCCTCCAACTCACCTTTCTATACTCTTCCCACTTCCCTGTAGTGTTCAAAAACCTGATTTATTTTACACCTCTGTATCTTGTCACCTTCAGGCACTTCAACACAGTTCTTTAGCCACAAGTTACATCTCAGCCACAGCCTTCCTGTTCTCTGTTTCCACATTCTCTCCCCTGATCATCAACCCCATCATCACACAGAGGAAAATCCAAAGGCCTAACGTGTGCCTCCACCACCTTCACCATGCTGATGTCAGGTCCTACTACCCCCTCCCTCACTTACTCCATTCCAGTCACACTGGCCTTCTTACTTCTTACCTAGAACAAATCAAGCACAGTTTGGCCTCAGAGCCTTTGTATTTAAGTTCCTTCAGCCTGGAATGCTCCCCCACCCCCATCCCAAATATTTACGTGGCCTGTTCCCTTACTTACTTTAGTGCTGTAAACTCAAAAGTCTCCTTATCAGAGAGGGCTTCTCTGACCACATCATGTAAAATAGCAAGCCTATCCTTCCCCTTAAATGTCTACCTTTCCCTAATATCTTTTTTTCTTAACAGCACTCATGACCATCCCACACATTATATATTTATTTATTGTTCATCATTTCCCCCCCACACACAGTAAAATATCAACTCCGTAAGAAAAGGGGCTGTTATTGTTCTCTCTTTTATCCTAGCACCTAACACAGTTCTTGGTATATTAGTAGGTACTCAGTAAATACATATTAAATCAATCATGACCTCCACTCCCTTGGCATATCCCCTCCATCAAGCCTACATCCCATAAACAGTATTTTAATCACCAATGTCAAATTTCTCATTTCCACCTAAAAGGTCTTGCTAGCTAAACTGACAGTGCCTGCCAAGTCATGCTAGCTTTTGAAACTGGTCTTTCTTTACTTTTGCTCAGATATCTTTTCTACTCTGTCCTGGTGATGATATTAAGTTTCTTCATCATCATCTCTGGTCTGGTCAACTGCAACAGCCTCTTACCTGACCTCCTGGGCTTTCCTTCTGCCCCATATAATCCATTTTCTATAAAGCAACCAGGGTAATTTTTAAAACATATATCATGAAACTTTTATGCTTAAAAGCTCCCACGAGTTCTCTGAGTCCAAACTCCTTACCATGGCCAGGAACCTATATGGCTTGGCCCTACCTACTTCTTCAGCCTCATATTAGGACACTATGGTCCTCACCTTCCTGTTCCAGATGCACTGGACTTCTTTTTATTCCTCAAATATATCAAGTTCATTTCCATCTTGAATTTTTACACTAGCTTGACTTTCAAGCAGCTAGATTCTTGTCATTCACACCTTACCTTAATGTCACTTCCTCAGACAGCAGCCAACGCGTCACTCTGTATCAACTACTCTATTTTAATTCTCTTCACATCACATCACTATTTGGTATTTTTCTTGTTCCCTTCAATGATTAGCTCAATGAGAACAGTGATCTTGTCTATAACAGTGCCTGGCACAAAGCAAGGGTTTAATAAACATTTAGTAAATTTAGTAATTACTGTACAATGTTTTTCCTAAATGTTTCTTCTTCCAGGATCCCAACCCCATTACTGATTAACTACATATCTAGTATTAAAAAAAAAAAAAAACCTGTTGCCATTGAGTTGATTCTGACTCATGGAGACCCAGAACAGAACTGCTCCATAGAGTTTCCTTGGCTGGAAACAAATCACTGGACCATTCTCCTGCAGTACCGCTGGGTGGGTTCAAAGCACCAACGTTTAAGTTGGCAGATGATCACAAACCAATTGAGCCACCTAGGGATGACTAATGGATTATTTCAATTCCTACTTTATTAAAAGTAGGATAAAAAGTCTCAATTTTCTTCCTTTTTGCCTAAAAATTCCTTTGTGTTTTGATTCACCCTGTCTTCTATTCCTCTAGTATCTAAGTAGAAAGGTGACTACTCTCTTTTAAGTCCTTTGCCCATGACCTTGATCTTAAACCTTCTTATCTCCCCAGAACACTTCACCACTCTACCTAATTTTAACCTAATCACATATTCAAACTACTCTAATGGATCACTCCCTTTTACCTAAAATGTGCTGCCTGCCAGTTTAAAATTTCTTCGCCGATGTGGCTATCTCCACAAAATGAACACTGTCTCGGATCCAAGGAAAAGATTAGTCCAAAGGACTAATGGACCATAGCTACCAAGGCCTCCAACAGACTAAGTCCAGTATAGCTAGATGGTGCCTGGCTACCACCACTGACTGCTCTGACCAGGATCACAACAGAGGGTTCTGGACAGAACTGGAGAAGGATGTAGAACATAATTCTAACTCACAAAAAAAAGACCAGATTTACTGGCCTAAAGGAGATTGGAGAAACCCTAAGAGTATGGCCCCCAGACACCCTTTTAGCTCAGTGGTGAAGTTATCTCCGAGGTTCACTGTTCAGCCTGGGAGTGGACAGCCCCGTAAAACCAAATGGGACTAATGAGGTACAGTAGTCCAGTGACAAGGGACAGAAAGCAGAAGGGGACAAGGAAGCTGGTGATAGGGAACACAAGGTTGAGTAAGGATATTGTTGATGTGTTGTGAGATTGTTAACCACTGTCACAGGGCAACATTTGTAGTAACTGTGAAATTAGAAACTACTTTTTTCTGTAAGCCTTCATCTTAAGTGAGAATAGCAGCATAATTGGAAGAGCACAGTCAATGTCACTGAACTGTGCATGCAGGAATTTTTGAAATGGTGTATCTTTGGCTATGTGTATTTTCACCAAAAAAAAAGGTTGAGAAGTTAGAGAGTTGACATGTTGTGAGGTTGTTAACCAATGTCATAAAACAATATGTGTACTTCTGTTTCATGAGAAACTATTTGTTGTGTAAGCCTTCACCTGAAGTACAATTAAAAAAAAAAAAGAAAAGTTTTTAATTTTGAAAAAAAAAAAAACCAAATGGGACTAATGAGGTACAGCAGTCCAGGGACAAGGGCCAGAAGGCAGAAGGGGACAGGGAAGCTGGTGATAGGGAACCCAAGGTTGAGTAAGGATAGTGTTGGTGTGTTGTGAGGTTGTTAACCATTGTCATAGGGCAACATGTGTACTGTTAAATGAGAAACTATTTTGTTCTGTAAGCCTTCATCTTAAGGGAGAATAGCAGCACAATTGGAAGAGCATGGTCGATGTCACTGAACGGTGCATGTAGAAAGTTTTGAAATGGTGTATCTTTGGCTAGTATATTTTCACCAAAAAAAAAAAAAAGGTCGAGAAGGGAGAGGGTTGACATGTTGTGAGGTTGTAACCAATGTCATAAAACAGTATGTGTACTACTGTTTCATGAGAAACTATTTGTTCTGTACACCTTCACCTGAAGTACAATAAAAAAAAAAAAGGTAAAAAATAAAAAATGAACAATGTCTCACTTCCTGCAGTTAAAATTCTTGAAAAACATTGTTTTATTCTTCATGCTGTATATTTCTGTAAAAGCATTTACTTCTTAACCTCTTGCAATTCATCCTGTCTACTCAATCTGTTCTCTCAGTTTACTTCTTAACCTCTTGCAATTCGTCCTGCCTATTTGATCTGTTCTCAGTTGTCAATAACCTTTTAATTAATCAAAATTCAATGACCTGTTCTAGAGTACCAGATTCTTTGATCATTCTACAGCATCTTATCTGTCTGAAGAGCCTCTGCTTGAAACTACTGTACTTCAGAGAAAGACACTGCATTATCCTGATATCCCTTTCTTATTTTTCCTTTACTGATTCTTTTTAAGTCACTCATTTAAAATAAGCATTTCCTAAAGTTCTGTGCTTTACCTTTTCCTCTTTATGCTCTACTACAACCTCTAGTGAATTATTCCAAAATCCCTATCTTCAGACCCTAAATTATCTTTTTAAGTCTCAGTCTCGTATTTCCACAACTACAGAGATGTTCCAAAAGTCCTACCTATACCTCAAAAATCAAAATGTCTGTAACAGACATGTTACAGTCGCACCCACTCTCCCCCTAATATTAGTGTTTCCTGTGGTTCATGGCACCATCATACTTCCAGCCACTGGAACTCAAAATGTAAGATTCGTTTGTGACTTCTTTCTTCTACATTCCCTGCCAAATTACCTCTGAAATCTACCCTGCCAAATGAACTCCTAACCATCAAATCCAAAAATGTTTCTTGAGTTTACAATTAACCTCTCTAAAAAGCTTTCAGCCCTACTGATCTCTCCTCTCTCCTTGAAACTAAACACCAGACTATCCTAAACCAAGGCCTAGAATTTCCTTTCTTTCCCCCACACACAGATTAATTAAAAGATTAAGAATCTCTGAGATAATCAATATTCATATTTTTCTTCTATATTTAAATTGTGGAAAATAATGTAAATAACTAGAAATACAAAATGTGATACTTACCTCAAAATGACAGCCCCCATATTTCAGTCTTTTAGGAAAACAGATGACATTACTTATTTTTAAAAAGTGAAGTTTTCACGGAAGACTCTTTCAGATTAGAAGACACACTACAAAAAAAGGTTGAAGATATTAAGATATTAATCTAAATGAGCTAAAATTAAAATAATCACATAAATTTTATGATTTATACAATATTTAATTGCTTACAATGCTATATATTTTTAAACATGGAAAAATATATAGGAAACACATTGTTATGGGTTGTGTCCCTCAAAAAGACATGTTGAAGTCCTAACCCCTGGTACCTGTGAATGCAGATTTATTTGGAAACAAGGTCTTTGCAGATGTAATTAGTTAAGTTCACATGAGCTCATACTGGAGTCGGATAGGCCCTAATCCATTATGACTAGTGTGCTTATAAAAAGAGGAGAAGAGACAGACACAGAGGGAAGAGAGCCATGTGAAGATAGAGGCAGAGATTAGAGCAATATGTCTACAAGCCAAGGGCACCAAGAATTGCTGGGAATCACCAGAAACTAGGAAGAGGCAAGGAAAGATCTCCCGAGAGCCTTCAGAGAGAGCACAGTCCTGCAGACAACTTGCTTTCAGAATTCTAGTCTTCAGAACTGTGAGACAATAAATTCCTGTTGTTTTAAGCCACCTAGTTTGTGGTCTTTTATCACAGCAACCCAAGGATACTAATGCATACATGAACCACGGTAATAAAACTATAGGATATGAGCGGTGGAAGGGACCTGACAGGACATCCTGTAGAACTATCTCTTCTATAGCTAAGAACCCAGAGGACCAAACGCACTTGCCCAAGGTTACAAGGTAATGACCAGTCTTTTTTCAGTCCTCATCATTCTAAATTCTCTCACTTAGGTCACCTCTTTCTCAAAACATCCCTTCTGTATTATGCTATTTTCTTTCTACTTTTCATTTCTTCAATCTGTATCACAAGCTACTAACCATGGGTAGTTTATTTCACCCCCCCATCCCTTGTCTTCTTTAATGTCTTATTTGACACACACAAAAGAATATATGGAAAGAGGCATGAAAGCTATAAATCACAACTTGTTATGGACTGACCTGTATCCCCCCCAAAAATATGTGAATAACCTTGTATGTATGTCATTTTTCCATATGCAAGTATAGCTATAGGAACCAGACATTTCTCCATGTAACAGTCTCAAATACTGCCACTAACTTTTATGGACTTTATTGGGGCCTGAGGAAAAGGAAGCAGAACGGAATGATCAGCTATTCACATATTGTTAAGAATTGTATGACAAGCGTTTATAATTTGGAAGGGGTTACAAATTTTATCAAATATTCACTCCTAGGAATATATCCTAGAGAAATAACAGCTGTCACATGAAGAGACATATGCACACCCATGTTCATCGCAGCATTGTTCACAACAGCAAAAAGATGCCCATCAACAGATGAATGGATAAACAAACTATGGTACATACACACAATTGAGCACTATGCAACGATAAAGAACAATGATAAATCTGCGAAGCATCTCACAACATGGATGAATCTGGAGGGCATTATGCTGAGTGAAATAAGTCAATCACAAAAGAGCAAATATTGTATGAGTCCACTACTATAAAAACTCAAAGGTTTACACACAAAAAGAAATAATCTTTGATGGTTACCAGGGAAGGCGGTGGGAGGGAAAATCACTCAATAGACAATAGATAAGTGGTAACTTTGGTGAAGGGTAAGACAGGGAAGCCAACAGAACTTGTTCAAGGCAAGGTCATGGAAGCTGCACGGACCTATCCAAACTCCCTAAGGGATCAAATTACTGGGATGAGGGCTCTGGGGACCATGGTCTCAGAGAACATCTATCTCAATTGGCATAACAGTTGATAAAATGTTCTACATTCTACTTTGGTAAGTAGCATCTGGGGTCTTAAAAGCTTGTGAGCGGCCACCTAAGATACTTCATTGGTCTCACCCCATCTGGAGCAAGGGAGAATAAAGAAAACCAAAGAAACAAGGGAAAGATTAGTCCAAACGACTAATGGACCACAACTACCACAGCCTTCACCAGACTGAGTCCAGTACAACTAAAAAATGGTGCCCGGCTACCATCACCAACTGCTCTGACAGGGATCACAAAAGAGAGTCCTGAACAGAGCTGGAGAAAAAAATGCAGAACAAAATTCTAACTCACCAAAAAAAAAAAAAAAACACACTTACTGGGCTGACAGAGACTGCAGAAACCCCAAAAGAACAGCCTCCAGACATCCTTATAGCTCAATAATGAAGTTACTCCTGAGGTTCACCCTTCAGCCAAAGATTAGACAGGCCCATAAAACAAAATGAGACTAAATGGGCACACCAGGCCAGGGGCAAGGATGAAAAGGCAGGAGGGGATAGGAAAGCTGGTAACTGGGAACCCAAGGCTGAGCAGGAGAGAGTGCTGACAGGTTGTGGGGCTGGCAATCGATGTCACAAAACAATATGTGTATTAACTGCTTAATGAAAAACTAGTTTGCTCTGTATACCTGCATCTAAAGTACAATAAAAAAAAATTTTTTTGAAATCAAATATTGGGGAAAATTGGGACCAAGGAGAAAAACAAACTTTAAGGGTGCCTCTTAAATTCTTCGTAGTTACGTGAACTTTCCTCCAAATACTGTCCTCCAAATCCAGGAACCCAGCAGCTATTCTGTTTTCTGTTGGAGAATTATAAGGAACAGTGGACAGAGCTAGAAAATATATGCATGCATATTTACTCATGCATACACACATCTATATTTCTGTGTCCATCTATCTATATACACATACACATATATGTACATGGAGCCCTGGTGCCACAGTGGTTAAGAGCTCAGGCTGCTAATCAAAAGGTCAGCAGTTTGAATCTACCAGTCACTCCTTAGAAACTTTATGAGGAAGCTCTACTCTGTCCTATAGGATCGCTATGTGTCGGAATTGACTCGATGGCAATGGGTTACGGGTTATATACATACCTACATATATACTAAGAATTAACATTAGTATCTCAGATTCCAGTCCAATACCACAGCATTCATTGTAGCCATACTTGTAACTCACTTCTCCACAGTGAGAAATCTAATTATCTTTAATATAGTTACAGGATTATATCAGTTCACAGAGTTCTTCCTCATGCTTTTTGTGTAGAGGTACTATTGTTCACTCTTTTTGTGCAGAGGTACCATTGTTTTTTATAGGCATTTAGGTAGTGTTATAGATTGAACTGTGTCCCCACAAAATTTGTGTCAACTTGACTAGGCCGTGATTCCCCAGATTGTGTCACTGCCATATTGTGATCTGACTTAATTACCTATGTATTGTAAATCCTAACCTCTATGATGTTAATGAGGCAGGATTAGAGGCAGTTATGTTAATGAGGCAGGACACAATCTACAGGATTAGATCGTATCTTATCTTGAGTCAATCTCATCTGACATATAAAACTGAGAAGTGAGCAGAGAAGAAAGGGACCTCATTATCACCAAGACAAAAACACCAGGTGTGGAGCGAATCCTCTGGACCTGGTGTCCCTGTGCTGAGAAGCTCCTGGACCAGGGGAAGACTGATGACAGGGACCTTCCCCCAGAGCCAAGAGACTTTCCCTGGAGCTGGCACCCTGAATTCAGACTTCTACCCTCCTAAACTGTGAGAGAATAAATTTTCTGTTTGTTAAAGCCACCCACTTGTGGTATTTCTGTTGTAGCAGCACTAGATAACTAAGACAAGTAGTTTCCAATGATTCTGCAATTACAATCTGACAATGAACAACCTTGTGCAGAAGTATGTTTGTATTGTCAGAAGTTTATCTTTAAGGTTAATTCCTATAAGTGAGACTGTTTGGTCTCATTTGACATCAAGAGTTGGAAGAGAATTCCTAGGGAAAAAGTATATACAGTGAAGAGAAGAAGAAGAAGAATGAAGAGCTTGGGACACTTCAATAATTCTCAATTTTCCCATTAATAAAAAATATTAAAATATATATACGTGTATTTATAAATATACATGCTATCCTGTTTTCTACATTTGACCACGTTTTCATCTCAAATTTATTACACAGGTCCCATCCCACCTGGAGCAAAGGAGAATGAAGAAAATCAGACACAAGGAAAATATCAGTCCAAGAGACTGAAGGACCACATAAATCAGACTCCACCAGCCTGAGACCTGAAGAACTAGATAGTGCCTGGCTACCACCAATGACTGCCCTGACAGGGTTCACAACAGTGAGTCTCGGACAGAGCAGGAGAAAAATGTAGAAAAGAATTCAACTTCACATAAAAAGACCAGACTTACTGGTCTGACAGAGACTGGAGAAACCTCTGAAACTACAGCCCCCGGACACTGTGCTTACCCAGAACTGAAACCATTCCCAAAACCCACTTTTCAGACAAAGATTAGACAGTCCTCTAAAACAAAAAATAACACACGTGAGGAACGTGCTTCTTAGTTCAATCAAATATATGAGACCAAATGGGCAGCTCCTGTCCAAAAGCAGGATGAGAAAGCTGGAAGGGACAGGAAATGGACAAATGGAGACAGGGAACCTGGGATGGAAAGGGGGAGCGTGCTGTCACATCTTGGGGATTGCAATCGATGTCATAAAATAATACGTGTATAAATCTTTGAATGAGCAATTAAGTTGCGCTATAAACTTTCACCTAAAGTACAATAAAAAATAAATTATCGCCTGAACTCCCTTTTCAGAGATATACATACTTTCATAGTTTTACTCAAGGCTCACACTTCTGAAGTGATTGAGATGTGTTCTTAATACTTCCAGTTGTTTCATATGTATGTGAAAATTTTACATCAGAGGTATTGATATATTTCACTAAGGAAAAGTATGACTTCTAGATGTTATTTCCTTCAAAACAAGGACTGAAAGAAGTAAAATGCCTTTCAGTTTAAACAGAGCATTAAGCGGGACTTCAGTCACACTCATAATTTGCCTGTGTTTGTTGTTGTTGTATGTTGTCCAGTCGATTCTGACTCATTGCGACCCTACAGGACAGAGCAGAACTGCCCCACAGGGTTTCCAAGGAGCAGCTGGTGGATTTGAACTGCTGACCTTTTTTGGTTAGCAGCCAAGCTCTTAAACACTACACCACCAGGGGAATCCATAAAGTGATTACCTGACATATTTGAAGGCACTTCATTAGGTACTTGGAATATGAATATGAATATGTCTCATTCCTTACTCTGAGGGATCCACAGTACAGTCTGGAAGACAAGCAAATCAGTATTTGTAATGTATGGGAATAAGTGAGATACACAGAAGCCACAGCAGGATCACACAGGAGTGGACCTTTTGGGATCAGGAAGGGCTCCAAAGAAAATGTCACTTAAGATGGTACAGGAAAGTAGTATAGGAGCTGGTCTGATGGACAGGGTGCTGGGATGAGCAGTGTCTACACAGGCACCAGAAATTTGGACCCCAAACTCTCATACTTAATCTTGGTGCTGCCAGAATTTAATCAAGCAGTGCTTTGCATTTCAGGTCGATGGATAATTCATTTAACAAATCTCTACTGATAAACTTATATGGTCTCATTGACATAACAAAGAAAACCCTATTTCCAAATAGGATTACATCCACAGGGGGGATGAGAGGTTAAAAAAACAAGAAGTACAATAGGTGCCCATAACAATCTAATGAAGTGATATAGCAAGACTATCATTTTAAAAATAACAATAATCTACATGTGAATGAGTGACTTATTTGTATCAAGGATGAATAAATCGCACTGCGCCTAAACCAGCTTCTAGTATAAATCAGGATACTTGACTCAGAGCTACTATATACTCTTTCAGAACATACGTTCTAAATATATGTAACCAGTTGCCGTGGAGTTGATTCCGACTCGTGGCGACCCTATGAGTGTCAGAGTATAACTGTGCTCCATAGGGTTTTCAATGGCTGATTTTTCAAAAGTAGATTGCCAGGCCTTTCTTCCAAGGTACCTCTGGGTGGACTTGAACCTCCAAGCTTTCGGTTAGCAGCCAAGTGGTTTAACCATTTGTACCACACCACAAGTAAGAATCAACCCCACAGCAATTGCTATTAAAATATATATATAAGGTTTGCAAATTTAGAACGCTACAGTGGAGAAACAAGAAGTGGTCATTAGACTATGAACCCTGGCTCAGTTGGAGCTATGGCTTCTGGTTCAGAGCCTCCCATTTTATGTTCATTCTGTGTTCCTTGATCATGCCACAGCCACATCACTGCACTAAATGAATAAAATTGTTGCTGTTGTTGTTAGGTGCTGTTGAGTTGGTTCCCACTCATAGCGACCTATGTACAACAGAATGAAACACTGCCTGGTCCTGCGCCATCCTCACAATTGTTGCTAAGTTTGAGCCTACTGCTGCAGCCACTGTGACAATCCATTTCATTCAGGGTCGTTCCCTTTTCCACTCACCCTCTACTTTACCAAGCATGATGTCCTCCAAAGCATGTCCAAAGTACATGAGATGATGTCTCGCCATCCTTGCTTCTAAGGAAAATTCTGGCTATACTTCTTCCAACACATTGTATGAAAAAAGCACATTTTGTTTATCCATTCATCTGTTGATAGACATTTGGTGTGTTTCCACTTCTGGTTATTATGAATAATGCTGCCATGAACATTTGTATACAAGTTTCTGTATGGACATATGTTTTCAATTCTCTTGGTTATATATCCAGGAGTGGAACTGCTGGGTCACATGGTGACTTGATGTTTAACTTTATAAGGAACTACCAAAAAGACCTTCTAAAGTAGCTACACTATTTTACAACCCCACCAGCAAGTTCCAGTCTCTGTACATCCAACAATTGCTATTGTCCATCTTTTTTATTATAGCTATCCTAGTGATGTGAAGTGGTATCTCATTATAGTTCTTATTTGCATTTCCCTGGAGCCCTGGTGGCATAGTGGTTAAAGAGCTGGGCTGCTAACCAAAAGGTCAGCTGTTCGAATCCACCAGCTGCTCCTTGGAAACCCTATGGGCCAGTTCTACTCTGTCCTACAGGGTCACCATGAGTCAGAATTGACTTGACAGCAATAGGTTTGGTTTGGGGTTTTGGTTGAGATCCTACTGCTCAGAAAAAAAGATTCCTTTCAAAATATTACTGCTCACTGACAATGCACCTACCTGGTCACCCAAGAGTTCTGATGGAGATGTACAAAGAGATTAATGTTGTTTTCATGCCTGCTAACACAACATCCATTCTGCAGCCCATGGATCAAGGAATAATTTCGACTTTCAAGTCTTATTATTTAAGAAATACATTTCATAAGGCTATAGCTGCCACTGACAGTGATTCCTCTGACGGATTTGGGCAAAGTGAACTGAAAACCTTCTGAAAAGGATTTACTGTTCTAGATACCATTAAGAACACTTGCAATTCAGGGGAGGAGGTCAAAATATCAACATTAACAGAGTTTGGAAGAAGTTGATTCCAACCCTCATGGGGTTCAAGACTTCAATGGAAGAAGTAACTGCAGATGTGGTGGAAACAGAGAACTAGAATTAGATGTGGAGCCTGAAGACTTGACTGAATTGCTGCAATCTTATGATAAAACTTTAACAGATGAGGAGTTGCTTCTTATGAATGAACAAAGTGGTTTCTTGAGATGGAATCTACTCCTGGTGAAGATGCTGTGAACATTGTTGAAATGACAGTAAAGGATTAAGAATATTACATAAACTTAGTTGATAAAGCAGTGGCAGGGGTTGAGAGGATTGACTCCAATTTTGAAAGAAATTCTACTGTGGCTAAAATGCAATCAAACAGCATTACATGCTACAGAGAAATCTTTCATGAAAGAAGAGTCAACCAACGCAGCAAACTTCATTGTTGTTTTATTTTAAGAAATTGTCACAGCCACTCCAACTTTCAGCAGCCACCACCCTGATCAGTCAGCAGCCATTAACATCGAGGCAAGCCCCTCCACCAGCAAAAAGGTTACGACTCACTGAAGGCTCAGATGATAGCTGCATCTTTTAGCAATAAAGTATTTTTCAGTTATGTACATTGGTTTTTTAGACATGCTGCCATTGCACACTTAAGAGACTATAGTGTAACTCACTTTATTGTGATATTCGCTTTATTGTGGTGGTGTGAAAATGAACTCACAGTATTTCCAAGGTATACTTGTATCTGGTTTAAGACAGCTGGAGTCTCATCTCTGATTCTGGAATCGATCTATTGAAATATCAAAAGTTACACTGTCTCTGGAAAACTCCATTATGCACTCTGAAGAGAATGGGAGTAAAAAGGACAAATAATGTCTTAGTATTATTATGAATACTAAGCTCGGCTGCTACCCAAATGTCGGCAGTTCGAATCCACCAGCTGCTCCTTGGAAACTCTATGGGGCAATTCTATTCTGTCCTACAGGGTAGCTATGAGCTGGAACTGACGGCAACAGGTTTGGTTTTTTTGGTTTATTATTATGAATCAGAAGAAAGGCCTGGCAATCTACTTCGGAAAAATCAGCCATTGAAAACCCTACAGAGTACAGTTCTACTCTGACACATATGCAGCACCATGAGTTGGAATCGCCTTGACAGTAACCGATAGTGATGCATTATGAAAACAGTCTCACCTTGCAGATTTCCAGGATAGAGTGCCTAACTGGGGAGTGCCTATACTGTTTAAAACACAGGGGGGCAGGGTAGCATCAAGATAGGGAGAATGCCAGTGACTGATGACTAAGAAAGGATACAAAAGTGTACCCTCAATTTATAAAATGTGTACTTTTTTTTTGTCAATCAGATTAGAATATGAAAAAATATAATTCCCTGTCATTATTTACATTGGTTTTCAAATCAAAGACTCTTTACATTTCTATGAAAGATGCTCCCATTCCAGCTAACACCAAAGATAGGACACAAATTTGTCTTTCACTTATACCTAGCCTAGTACCTTGACACTCAACCAGTATATCTACATTTGTTCATTAACTGGATATCTGAAGTACTTATGCCAAGGGAAAAAAATCTTTCTACAGTAAGGGCCAGGGGTGAGGTGGGGGCGGGGTGGCACAATAACCAAAAGGATGAGAAAGTGCATCCAATAGTTCTCCATTGTGGTGGGAAAACTACACTGACCTAAAGGAGCCTGGAGCTCTACAGGAGCCACTGCATCCTAAAAGTCCTAGCACTAATGACCTCCCTCTCTAGGCCTATGCTCTCTCAACTATAAAATGAATCTCTAAAATGCAAAAGCTTGTGTATCCAGGAAAGCCCCAACCTCTTTGCAAAACAAATCTGACATTCAAAGGCTTGAATTTTGACCACAGTGAGCTCACTGGTAGTCCACATCATATTGACAAAGCACTCAATTATTGGCAGATAAATTACAACCAACAGGTTAATACTGTTACCACATTTTCTAGATAAGGAAATAGGAACAGAAGTAACCTGACAAATTACATGGCCTCCTCTTATGGAGAAAAAGCCAACTGAATATTTTAGAAGATAACAGTCATTAAAATAACTTCCCCAGCTCCTGTTATGTTGCATAAAAGCAAGTTACCTAAACTTGTAGTAGCTAACCAAAAAAAAAAAAAAACCTGTTGCTGTCAAGTCGATTCTGACTCATGGCAAACCTGTAGGGCAGAGTAGAACTGCCCCACAGGATTTCCAAGGAGTGGCTGGTGGATTCGAACTGCCGACCTTTTGGTTAGCAGCCTAAGTTCTTGACCACTGCACCACCTAAAATCACAACATATTTTCACTGGCACCACAACTTGTAAACAGGGCCCCATACAAAGACATTCACTTTGGCATATCCTTAAAACAGGGCTTACAGAACCATAATAATGTCATGCTTTAGAAAACAGGCTTTTCTGCATGGGGGAGAGAAATTATATTCATTAAAATGACTTAAATTTCACTCTACTCAAACAGATACTTCTGTATCAATGTTCATTGCAGCACTATTCACAGTAGCCAAAGGAGGAAACAACCTACTCATCAACAGATGAATGGATAAACAAAATGTGGTACATATATACAATGGAATACTACTCAGCCAGCAGGAGAAATGAGGTCTTGATACATGCTACAATATGGATGGAACTGGAAGATAATATGCTGAGTGAAATCAGTCAACCACAAAAGGACAATTACTATATGACCTCATTTATATAAAAAGATAAGAAAAGGCAAATGTATAGACCAAATTTTCTCAGTGGTTACCAGGGGGAAACAGGAGGGTCACTGCTCATGGAGTACTGAGTTTCAGTTAACAGTGATGGAAAAACTGCATTGATTAAGGCTAGGTCACACAATCAATTATTGTAATTGCTGTCAATAAGTTGTACACCTGTAAAAAAGTTAAAATGGCAAAAGTTGTGTGACAGACATACTTACAACAAAGATAGAAAAAAGAGAGAGAGAGAGAATAGCTGCTGAGGCAGCTTATGTACAACCAAACACCTCATGGGATCTGGTTCCTTGCTTTGGAGGTTTAGGGTCATGGTTTTATGGGACATCCCAGTAAATTGGCCTTGTAATATGTTTAGTGCTTTTGCTGTACCTCCTAGTTCACTGTGTAGTAGCTGGGGTCTTAAAGGCTTCCAAGCGGTCACCCAAGGTCTCTACTTGCCTGGAGCAACAAAGGAAGAAGGAGAGTCAGGAACAGGAGAAAGAAATGGAATGTGTGGCTAACCGCCTCCAGGAACAATTGCCTCCACTGCCATGAGACCAGAACTGGATGGTGCCCGACTACCATTACTGAACGTTTTGATCAAAGAACCTGTAGAAGAATCCTTATCAAAAGGGGGAAAACTCAGAAAAGAATTTCAAATCCTCATGGAATCCAGTCTTTCTGGAGCCATGGAGGCTGGATGAACCCCTAAAGGTATTGCCCTAATGTCTTAGTTATCTAGTGCTGCTATAATAGAAATACCACAAGTTGATGGCTTTAACAAAGAGAAATTTATTCTCTCACAGTCTAGGAGGCTAGAAGTCCGAACTCCGGGTGCCAGCTCAGGGGAAGGCTTTTCCTCTCTGTTGCTCTGGAGGAAAGTTCTTGTCATCAATCATCCCCTGGTCTAGGAGATTCTCAGCACAGGGACCTAGGTACAAAGGACACAGTCTGCTTCTGGGACTACTTTCTTGATAGTATGAGGTCCCCCTGTATCTATGCTCACTTCTCTCTTTTATCTCTCACAACAGACTGACTCAAAATACAATCTAATCTTGTAGATTGAGTCTTGCCTCGTTAACATAACTGCCTCTAATCCTGCCTCATTAACATCATAGAGGTAGGATTTACAACACAAAGGAAAATCACCTTAGATGACAAAATGATGGGCAATCACACAATACTAGGAATCATGGCCTAGCCAAGTTAACACACATACAATAACACACAAACAATAAATACAAAATAAAACAATTCAATCTGTAACATCAAAATAATCTTCAAACCTTAAACCAAAAATATCCCCTGAAGTCTTCTTAAAACTAAACAATAGTTTAACTAGTAAAGAACGTCTGCCTTGAACATTGTGCTCTTTTAAGAACTATCTATATGGGATCAAACTGACAACAGCAACTCGAAAGATTAGATAGGAAACTTAGGGGGGCAGTGAGTTTATGTTAATGGGGAAGAAACAACTCAGAAAAGGAGATCAAGAATGGTTGCATAACTCCAAGAATGTAATCAATGTCATTTAATTGGACATGTAGACAAACTGTTGAATTGGTATACGTTCTGCTATGTATATCCTCAACAATAAAATAAATAAAATTTTTAAAAATTTTCACTCTATTCCCAAATTTATTATTTTATGTTACCTATTCAAAACACCTTGAAACTATGGCCTTTAAGTGATAAAACAATGTTTATTACTCTCATTAGATATTCTCAACAACTGCTAAGAACATCTCTGTGAAATAAGCTAAAACTTGGTCATTAAATGAAAGACACACAACTCCTTAACAATCCTTAACTTCTGTGCTTTCTTTCCAACATATACGTGTGAGCAGCCTTTAGGCCCATTATATATAAGAATAAGGATTAGAAAATCCATCTTCCCATTATGAAAGGATTCTTCCCCTTACAAAAAGAATCAGGACCATTTCAATTAGATCTGTGGAGCAACTTTCTATATAGATAAGAGAAAGCCGTGTTCACGTATAATGTATAATTACAAATACATAAATGGTTTGTTTACAAAATCTTCAGTGATTTTTCACACTTGAGGGACCTTATAGAGGACCACCACTGTCGTATATATTTGCCTATATGATAAATAAGCATGCCCAACAGATCAGGTAGTCACAGGAATGACTGAGTTGAACATCCTGGATGTGTGTAAAGCTGGAAGTGAAGGAAGGAGGCTCTGAACTCTAGGGAATTTGTTGTTAGCTGCTCTCGAGTCGGTGACCAAGTCAAGTTGGCTCCACACTCAGGGCAACCCCATACAGAACAGAATAAAGTGCTGCCCAGCCCTGCACCATTCCCATGATTGGTTGGGGATTAGACTGTTGCGATCCACAGGGTTTTCATTTGCTGGTTTTCAGAGGTAGATAACCACGCCTTTCTTCCTACTCTGTTTTAGTCTCGAAGATCTGCTAAAACTTGTTTAACACCAGAGCAACATGCAAGCCTCCACTGACAGATGGCTGGTGGCTGCACTTGAGGTGCACTGGGAGGGAGTCAAACCCAGGCCTCCATCATGGGAGGTGAGAATTCTACCACTGAACCCCAACTGCCCCACCTAGGGAACCTAGGGCCTGTTTATTCAGAACTACTCTGGACTAAGTTAGATTTGTAAAGAGACCAACAGGAGGTAAAGAGCTGGAATGGGAAGAAGGAAAGTAAGCTCACATTAGGGGAATAATGAGAAGATAGGAAGAGATTTCTGGGATAAAGATCACCCTGGAAAAACAATTTCACTTGCCAGTAGTGATGCTGGGTATGGCTGGACTATGAAGAACACATCATCAAGACATAAGAAACTGGGACACTGCAGGAAACCCTAGATAGGGGAAAGAGGTTTACTCTCCACAATGAACTTCTGTAATTTAAAATTTTATACCATGCATTTAAATTTTATACTACGTGTTCCACAGCTCCTACAGCTATTTGTAGAAATGCCCTCAAATAAAGTATGTGCATACATATTTGTTGTACCCATGTTTATGAATTTGAACCATTTATTGTATACAGTACATCAATTTGCCTTCATAGTTTCTTTCACTGGTCATAACCAGTATCTTGGATTATAAAAAATCTGAACTAAATGTCTCAAAGTAAAATCTAATCCCTTATTTATTCATTACAGCACTGCTTATAATGGCAAAATCTTCTTAAAAGTCCATCAACATGGGACTGTCTACAAGTCTTTAAAATTTGGAAAGATCTCCAACATACAGTGTTAAGTGAAAAAAAGGCAAAGTGTAGAGAACAATGTTAGAGTAAGTTATTGTTTGTGTTAAAAGGTGGGAAGGTTACATATATACATGTTTATATATGTTTGTTATATATTTTTGCATACAAATAGGTATGTATTTGCTTATATACGCAGTCAGAAAAAATGCATTTGTAATAACCCTGGTTGCCTCAGGGAATGAGAACTGGGTTGCTGGGGCACAGGGGCTAAAAGAAGATTTCTCACTACATACTTTTTGCTTCCTTTTGAATTTTGAATGTTCAAAAAACAATAAATACAAAATAAAACCTAAATTTTGAGGCTAACTCCTGTACTTACCTCACTCGCTAGCATTTTCAATCCCCTCCTACCAACTGTACCTTACACTTCTGACTCCAAATATACACGCTTCACTTGTCTCTCCTTCCTCTCCTGCCATTCTTTTTTTCCTCCCTTTTCAGCCAAGATTACCTCCATTTGTGTTTCCACCACTCTCCCTTATTGTCTGCAATCTGGATTTTGTCCACATGCCTCAACTGAGAATCTTTTATTGCCAAGCCCTTTAAGACTAACTAAAATCTGGCTTCCATGATTTACTAGTCCAGCTCACAATGACCTTGGTCTCCTCAGAGTTCTACGTTTTGTTCTGTTTAAACACAAATAAGCATTACATTATGTGCTGTCTTACAGTGCTGACATTTTATGTTATGTCTTGTCCCCTCAATCTAGGCTAGAATACGATGGATTTATTTTCTCCATATGACATATGGTATTGTGAATTGTGAAGTTAACAGAACTTTTTATTCACCCAATAAATTCTAAATTTTCATTTCACCATCTCTTTTTCTAACAGTGAAACTTATTACTGGCTCTATGTCACATCTGAGAAATTAAAGAGGGGGGAAAAAGCCAAAATATATTCCTTACTGACAACAGCCAAAATCCCTTAGTTAATAAACTCAAAAAATTACCTCTGATTCATAAAGTTATATTCTACATCCTAGTTTGGTGAGTTGTATCTGGGGTTTTAATCCTTTCATGAACCAATTATTTTGTGCTTTGAATTTTTTGTTGATACCACGTGTCTTCATTAATGGAAGCATGCTGAATCATTGAGTGTATCTGAATTTTTGGTAGGTAGTATGGATTTTTTTTTGTTGTTACCACCTCCCACAAGCCAACCCTAAGTGTTTAACTGTATATATGAGGTACCACTAATTATAACCCCAGAGTCCCCACCAGAGTCTATTGGTACTAAGATAGAGGTCCCCAAGCTGCGGTAAAATTCCACTGCCTCAAGCAGCATGCTTGGCACCCCCTATAGCTTTACATTAAAATTCTGGTTCCTTTGCTTGACATGCCCCAGCTTTACACTAAAATCCTGGTTCCCCTCTCCTTAACTGCTGTCCAAAAAACTAAAGGAAATAGGCAGAAACCAGTTTAGGTGCTGCCATGGACTGAATTATGTCCCCGAAAAATATGTGTATCAATGTGGCTGGGCCATGAATCCTAGTATTATGTGACTGTCCACCATTTTGTCATCTGATGTGATTTTCCTATGTTGTAAATCCTATCACTATAATGTTAATGAGATAGATTAGCAGCTATTATGTTGATGAGATCTAAAAGATTAGATGTTGTATATTAATGACAATCTCTTTTGAGATATAAAACAGAGATGTGAGCAGAGAGACACGGGGACCTCATACCACCCAGAAAGCAGTGCTAGGAGCAGAGCACATCCTTTGGACCCAAGGTTCTTGCGCAGAGAAGCTCCTAGACCAAGGGAAGATTGATGACAAGGACCTCCCTCCAGAGCTGACAGAGAAATTCTTCCCCTGGAGCCGACCACCTGAATTCGGACTCCTAGCCTACTAGACTGTGACAGAATAAACTTCTGTTTGTTGAAGGCATCCACTTGTGGTATTTCTGTTATAGTAGCCCTAGATGACTAAGACAGGCGCCATGTTGACATTCAGGATAATCTTTTAGACCTCATACATAGTAACTTCCCTGTCCCTGGGTGGAGTTTAACTGCCATTTTCTGAACATGCAATGCATGAAGTTATATGCAAACCCCACTGCGCTGCGTAGTATGATTAAGAATGTTGCTGATGTAACTTGTATGAACTTCCTACCTGTAAACCCTTTAAAAGTAACCTTCCCCGCCTCGCCCTCGCTGAGCAGTCTTAGCAGTGGCAGACTGTTTCCTTTCCTTGCGCAAAGAAATAAATGCAACTTTCTACTCTCCCACCTCAGTCTCTCATCTATTGGCTGAGACAAGTCGCACCGAGCAGAACCTGGGGTTTCCACCCAGCAACATTTCATATGTGTAACAAATAAAAACTTTCAAAATTTCTATTTTTCCAACCAAAAATTCAGATGCCTCATACAATACCCTATAAAAACAGTAATATGCAGCACATGCCTGTTTCTTCAGTGTCAAACTGTCATAAAGGCCCCTGCCTTCACAGCAGCATGCACTGTCACTGGTGCAGCAGCTTCCCAATAAACCTTCAGTGGCAGAAAAAGTACTTGGTCCCTAGAGGTACTTGTGAGCACAAAAGAGTTAAAAGCTTGTGAGTGGGCATTTAAGATACAACTATTGGTCTCTACTCATCCAGAGCAAAAGAGAAAGAAGGACACCAACGATTCAAAAAAGAAACTAGTCTACAGGACAGTCTACATGAACCATGGCCTCATCTACCCTGAGACCAGAAGAACTAGATGGTACCTGGCTACCACTAACCACCATTCTAATCAGATCCACTATAGATGGACCCTGATAGAATGGGAGAAAAATGTGGAACAGACCTCAAATTCCTTAAAAAAAAAAAAAAAAAAAAAGACTTACTGGACTTGTTGAGATTGAAGGACTCCCTCAGACTACTGCCCTGAGATACTCTCCAAACCCTGAACTGAAAATAACCCGTGAGGTCAGCTTATAGCTAAATAACAGATTGGCTCAAAAAATAATATCACCTGTAAATACTGTGTGCCTTTAAAAAATCACCTATATGAAACCACACTGTCAACAATTACTTTAAAACAAAGATGAGAATGTAAAGGGTCAGGAAAACTAGATTAATGAAAATAGAACAATCAGAATGGAAATAATGAGAATGTTCACACATCGTGAAGAATGCAACCAAAATCACTGAACAATTTGTGTAGAAACTGTTGAATGGGTACTGAAACTGCTGTGTAAACCTTCACCAAAAATAAAATACTATTTTTTTTTAAATTACCTCTGATGTAAAACATAAAACTTCTAGAAGAAAATGCAGGAAAAAATCTAGGTGGCCTTGAGTTTGGCTATGAGTTTTTAGCCTGATCCATGGGAAAATATGGGTAAGCTGGACTTCATTAGAATTTATTAAAATTCAAAACTTCCACTTTGTAAAAGATACTATTAAGAGAATCAAAAGACAGGCCACAGCTTGGAAGAAAATATTTGCAGAACACTTATCTATAATATAAAAGAAAAATAAAAAGAACATAATTTAGCACAAAATAATATATATCCTAATAGTAGATGCTCTGATACAATTACATTAGAACTCATGGTAAGGCAGTCAAACGCTTGTACTAGTACTTCGAATCACTGAATGCCACAGGTACAAAAGAAGATATGGATGTGTTGTGCTGGTGATTAAATATCACTACTAGCACTGTCACTGGTGACATGAATTTTAGAAAGGTAAACAACTCGTTAAGCTTTGACAAAACAAAGCACAATCTTCCCCAGATTTACAAACCAGTTGCATTCTGGGAAAACAGAGTGTATATTAAAACCATGCAAAAACAATACTTTGTTTATATGTAAAAATTAGGTTCAAGGCCAGTGGTTCCCAAACTTGGCTATATCCTGGAACAAGGAGGAAAACTTTAAACAATACTGATGTCTGAGTATCACCCCAAAGATTTTAATGTAATTCATCTGGGGTGCAGCCTAGTCATCTTTTAAAAGCTCCACAAGTGATTCTAATGTACAGCCAGGGTTGAGAATCAGTTACAGGCTAAGATAAACAAACAGGTTTTCACCTATGTGAAATGAGAATCTTGGATTTGCAGGACTATCCTAAACATTACAGAATGGCCCACTAAATGCCAAGTGTATGTTCCCAAACACTGTGACAACCAAAATTGACCCCAACTCACATTTAGATAGGAACCTTAGGGGGCAGTGAATTTATGTTAATGGGAAGAGGAACAACTCAGAAAAGGAGGATGAAAATAGTTGCACAACTCGAAGAAGGTAATACTGAAATGTACATGCAGAAACTTGAATCAGTGTGATTTTTTGCTATGTATATTCTCAATAACAACAAAAAAAAATTGAAAAGTGAGAACTGGCTCGTGAACTTCAATGAAAAGTAAAAGAGCTAACTGTAGAAAATGTAAGATGATCTCATTAATACATATTTATATGTATTTATTTATGTATTTATGTATTTATTTATGTATTTATGTATTTATGTATTTATATGAAAACGGACAGAAAAGGGTCAGCAGGCTATATGTCCAATTATTAACAGCAAGTTATCTCTGAGGAAGGCAAAGGGAATGGGGAAAACAGAGATTAGAGTGGGAAGGTCTGAAAAAGGATTTTCAGTTTTTACTCTGTTTCCTTATTTTAATTTTTTACAATTAACATATGATTACTGAATGACTAGGGACATCTCAGGAAAGGTAAAAATATACCTTGCAGATAATTCTCATTTGTTTTTTTTTTTAATTCTGAAAATAGTAGGAATGTTATCTTTTTCTAAATGAGAAAAGGTATTTTTCCTCATAGAAGAACTTGAGTCAAAATTTGAATAACCTTCACTGGACTCTGTTATATACCATCTACATATGTAAACACACATATGCACACACAGCCCTTCTGAACAAAATTAAGGAAGCTTTATTGCTCCTCCTAAACTTTCCATTCTTCATAGAAATCCAGTAACTTCCAAAGTGTTCAATATAATCTTTAATGTAAATTTCCCCCTTTCTAAACCCACTATCCTAGTTAAGCATTTCTCCCTGTTCTCCTGGACTACAGTAATAGCTCCCTTCCCTACCTCCCTCTTTTTAAAGGGAACCCCTCCAAGACTGTCCTCAGATCACAGAAGTAGTATTTTAAAAATCTACTCCAAGTATCATGGGTTACTTATAAAAAAAATCAATCAAGAGAACAGCTGAGCAACTCTCCAAAGAATCTGACTGACTTAAAAAAAAACAAAACAAAACACCAAACCCACTGCTGTCGAGTGGATTCCGAGGCAACCAAATTAACATTCTTGATAGTAGCCTTTTCCCCAAAGGAGCAGCAGCAGACCATCAGTACTACCATGCAAGAACTCCAAATCATCAGGCAATGTACAGAAGACTGAATTTAGTTTATAAGAGGTATACATTAAGGTAACAGCATGTAACATGCAAAAGTACAAGCTACACAAAAGTACAACCAGTATAAACTGAGGATGGCCTGTATTTAGCAAAGCATTAGGCTTCAGTGTCAGTCAAAGTGGCATTTGACTTCCAGATTTCCCTCTCACAAGATTTGTGACCTTGGGTAAATCCTCCATCTTTTTAAATCCTACTTTTTGTTGTTGTTGGCTGACATTGAGTGGGTCCCCAACTCATAGCAACCCCATGCACAGTGGGAGTGGACTGTTGTGTTCAAAGAGTTCTCAGTGACTGATTTTTCAGAAGTAGATCACCAAGTCTTTCTTCCTTGTCTGTCTTAGTCTAGAAGTTCCACTGGAGCCTGTTCAGCATCATAGCAACACACAAGCCTCCACTGAGAGACAGGGGTAATGGCTGTGCTTGAGGTGCACTAGCCAGGAAACAAATCCAGGTCTCCTGCATGGAAGCTGAGAATTCTACCAGTGAACCGCTAGCCAAGAAAAACCAAATGCATTGCCATCAAGTTGATTCTGACTCATAGCAACCCTATAGGCAGAGGAGAACTGCCCACAGGGTTTCTGAGGCTGTAAATCTTTACAGACGCAGACTGCCACATTTTCTCCCGAGGAGCTGCTCGTGGGTTCGAACTACCGACCTTCACGTTAGCAGCCAAGCGCCTTACCTCTGTGCCACCAGGGCTTCTGAACCAACCCCTACTCGATACAAATTCTTCATCACAATCACCTTCACTTGTTGTACGTGCAGCTTTTAAATCACTGAAAAGGCTTCAAGCCTTTTCTTGCACTAAAGTACACGTAAGGGTAAATAAGAACCCTATGCACTTGTTACAACGTACCTACAAATTCAACTTAAAAGACACAGGAACTTCATAACTTGGGGAATGCCTTACAGAAATATCCCTCTTATCCACCTGTACATTAATTAGAGTACAGGTATAATATTACTTAATATAGAAGACAAATGTAATTTTTTAAAGTTTTAATGACACAAACTAAACATTATAGTCAGTGTCCATTTGTTTAATTTTATAATACCTTATGGAAAAGGTATCTTTAAAATGGCTAAATTTCTTTAGTTTTAACTATATATATTTATTATATTCACATGGTTGAAAATATCAAAAGCCCAAAAGTATATTCAATAGTCTCCCTACCACCCATGTCCCGCAGTAACCCAAGCTCCTTCCCCAAAGGCAACCAGCATTTACCAGTTTCTTGGGTATCCTTTCAGAAATACTGTATACATATGCAAGAAAATACATATACTGTACTCCTTTCTTTTTTAAAAAATAGTAATAGTAGTACACATTATACATACTGCAAGTACTTTTTTTTAACCTTACCCATCTATGTGGTAAAATTATTACACACTAACCCATTGCCGTTGAGTCGACTGTGACTCACAGCGACCCAATAGGTCAGAGCAGAACTGCCCCATAGGGTTTCCAAGGAGCAGCTGATAGATATGAACTGCCGAACACTTAACCACTGCACCACCAGGGCCCCTAGTACACACTACTACATAAATTTTCTTTCTTCTGTTTTATGGCTACAGAGCATTCAATCATACAAATGTACTCTATGTGGTAAAATTATACACACTAGGACATAAATTTTCTTCAGTCTGTCTTACGGCTACAGAGCATTCAATCACACAGACGTACTTTTCTAAACTGTCAATCCTCTGCTGATGAACACTTAAGCTACTTCAAGAATTTTGCTCTTACAAACAATGCTGCAACAAATAACTGTCTTGTTCCCACAACATTCTGCACAACATGTATATCTATCGAATAATTCCTAGAAATAGAATTAATGAGTCAAAGAGTACGTGAATTCACAATTTTAGTAGATACTGCTAAGTTGCCCTTCTGAGAGGTTGTATCAACTTATACTTTCAGTAGCAATGTATAAAAATACTTCACCCAATCTTAGCCAAAAGTATTAAAATATTTTATCTTTGTCAAGCTGACAGATGAAAATTATTTAAATAATTTGGATTTCTCAAGTGAGAATACTTCATTTCATTAAGTGTATACAAAAAAGGTGCTACTTTTTTTAAAGCAAACATTATTGGCATTGTTCATTATATAAAGATTGGGATCCTTGAAAAATACTTTACTTTACTGAAATCACATCCCACACTTAGCATCAAATAGAGCAGTCAAGGACAAATTACCCTTTTGTTGTTCTTAGGTACCATCAAGACAATTCTGACTCATAGAGACCCCACGTACAACAGAACGAAACACTGCCCGGTCCTGCGCCATCCTCACAATGGTTGCTATGTTTGAGCCCACTGTTGCAGCCACTGTGTCAATCCATCTCGTTGAGGGTCTTCCTTTTTATCATTGACCCTCTACCTTACCAGGCATGATGTCCTTCTCCAGGGACTGGTCACTCCTGATAACATGTCCGAAGTACATGAGATGAAGTCTCACCATCCTGGCTTCTAAGTAGCATTCTGGCTATACTTCTTCCAAGATAGATTTGTGTGTTCTTCTAGCAGAACATGGTATATTCGATATTCTTTGCCAACCCCATAATTCAAAGGCATCAATTCTTCTTTGGTCTTCTTTATTCACTGTCCAGCTTTCGCAAGCATGTGAGGCGATTAAAATTATCATGGCTTGGATCAGGCGCACGTTGGTCCTCAAAATGACATCTCTGCTTTTCAACACTTTAAGGAGGTCTTTTGCAGCAGATTTGCCCAATGCAATGCATCCTCTGATTTCTTGACTGCTGCTTCCATGAGTGTTGATTGTGGATCCAAGTAAAATGAAATCCTTGACAACTTCAATATTTTCTCTGTTTATCATGATGCTACTTATTGGTCCAGTTGTGAGGATTTTAGTTTTCTTTATGTTGAGGTGCGATCCATTCTGAAGGCTATAGTTTTTGATCTTCATGAGTAAGTGCTTCAAGTCCTCTTCACTTTCAGCAAGCAAGATTGTGCCATCTGCATACTGCAGGTTGTTAACGAGTCTTGCTCTAATCCTGATATTGTGGTCTTCTTCACATAGTCTGGCTTCTCACATAGGATTGAACAGGCAGGGTGAAAGGATACAACCCTAACACAAACTTTCCTGATTTTAAACCATGCCATATCCCCTTGTTCTGTCTGAACAACTGCCTCTTGTTCTATGTACAGGTTCTTCATGAGCACAATTAAATATTCTGGAATTCTTATCCTTCACAATGTTATCCATAATTTGTGATGATCCACACAGTAGAATGACTTTGCATAGTCAATAAACACAGACAAACATCTTTCTGGTATTCTCTGCTTTCAGCCAAGATTCATCTGACACCAGCAATGATATCTCTTGTTCCATGTCCTCTCCTGAATCCAGCTTGAATTTCTGGCAGTTCCCTGTTGATGTACTGCTGCAACTGTTTTTGAATTACCTTCAGCAAAATTTTACTTGCATGTGATATTAATAACATTGTTCGATAATTTCCACATTCTGTTGGATCACCTTTCTCTGGAATGGGCACAAAATGGATCTCTTCCAGTCAGCTGGCCAGGTAGCTGTCTTCCAAATCTTTTGGCACAGACAAGCGAGCACCTCCAGCACTGCATCTGTTTGTTGAAACATCTCATTTGGTATTCCATCAATTCCTGGAGCCTTGTTTTTTGCCAATGCCTTCAGTGCAGCTTGGACTTCTTCCTTCAATACCACCGGTTCCTGATCACATGCTACCTCCTGAAATGGCTGAACATGGACCAATTCTTTTTGGTACAATGACTCTGTGTATTCCTTCCATCATGTTTTGATGCTTCCAGCATCATTCAATGTTTTGCCCATAGGATCCTTCGACACTGCAACTTGAGGCTTGAAATTTTTCTTCGGTTCTTTCAGCTTGAGAAATGATGAGCATGTTCTTCCCTTTTGGTTTTCTAACTCCAAGTCTTTGCATATTTCATTATAATGCTTTACTCTGTCTTCTCCAGCTGCCCCTTTGAAATCTTCCATTCAGCTCTTTTATGTGATCATTTCTTTCCATTTACTCTATGTTCAAGAGCAAGTTTCAGAGTCTCTTCTGACATCCATTTTGGTCTTTTCTTCTTTCCTGTCTTTTTAATGACCTTTTGCTTTCTTAATGTATGATATCCTTGATGTCATCCCACAACTCGTCTGGCCCTCGATCGTTAGTGTCCAATGCGTCAATTCTATTCTTGAGATGGTCTCTAATCTCAAGGTCGTACTTTGGTTCTCGTGGACTTATTTTAATTTTCTTCACGTTCAACTTGAACTTGCATATGAGCAATTGATGGTCTGTTCTGCAGTCAGCACCTGGCCTTGTGTGTATTCCATCTGATGAGGTTCACATGTATAATTTATGTTTATGCCATTTATGCTGCTGAAAAAAGGTATCTGCAATAAATTAAGTCCTTGGTCCTGCAAAATTCTATCATGTGATCTCCAGCATTGTTTCTATCACCAAGGCCATATTTTTCAGCTACCAGTTCTTCATTGTTTCCAACTTTACTCTGTCCTATAGGGTCCCTGTGAGCTGGAAATACCTTGATGACATTTTTTTAAAGGTATATTCAAACCAATGTTTGCTTGCAAAAGAATTCATTAGAGCTCTATATTTGCATTGTTTTCCCTCACTTGGCATGAAAAAGAAAAAAGGCTCAGCCTACAGTGGGTTATGAAGTATGACATGGCCATGCACTGTGTGACCTTGGACAGGTCGTTCAGTCTTTTAAACCTCAGTTTCCTTCTCTGTGAAATGGATATTACCTATTTAAGAGGGTTATTGGGAGTATTAGAGAGAAATCTGTAGCACATGGTATCAGAGGCTTAATGTTGCTGTTGTTAGTTGTCATGGAGTAGATCCCAACACATGGGGACTCCGTGCACACGGAATAAAATGCTGCCTACTCCTGCATCATACCCCGGATCAGTTTCAGATCACTGATCCACAGGGTTTTCATTCACTGATTTTTTGAAGTAGATTGCCAAGCCTTTCTTCCTATTTCATCTTAGTCTGGAATGTCTGCTGAAACCTGTTCAGCATCACAGCAACATGCAAGACTCCACTGACAGCAGGTGGTAGCTGTGCCTGAGGTACACTGGCTAGGAATAGAACCTGGGTCTTCATCACAGAAGATGAGAATTCCTCTTCAATTTGTCACTCCTGGCATAGTAGATCATATGACTGTCCAATTCAAAATGGTCAATACCAGGTCATTTCAGCTCACTAATACATAGGATAGCGATCTTTCTGTGTTCCATTTCATTTCTGATGATTTCCGATTTTCCTAGCTCCATACTTCCTACATTCCATGTTCCAATTATTCTGGATGTTTGCAGGTATTTCTTCTCATTTTGAGTCTTGCCACATCAGCAGATGAAGGTCTCGGAAGCTTGACTCCATCCACATTAAGGTCGACTCTACTTTGAGCAGGTAGCTCTTCCCTAGTCATATTCTGAGAGCCTTCCAACCGAGGGGTTCATCTTCCGGCACTATTTATCAGACATGTTCCACTGCTATTGTTCCCTTGCTATTCATGAGGTTTTCACTGGTCAGTTTTTTCAGAAGTATATCACCAGGTCCTTCTTCCTAGTCTGTCTTAGTCTGGAAGCTCCACTGAAACCTGTCCACCTGAGTGACTCTCATGGTATCTGAAATTCCAGCATCAACATGCAAGCCACCACAGCATGACAAACCGACAGACAAGTGGTGGTAATCACTCATTTAAATTCATTAAACAGTTGATTTTCAAAATGGATAACACTTCAGAGGCTCTAAGCCTACATGCCTGGTAATGAAAGAATAATATTTGTAATTCTAAACTACATAGTCCTCATCTACAAAAGCCACTGCTTATAAATGAATTCAAAATTAGTGGTTAGCTCAAAATAATTGTTATTGTTAAAATGGCAAACTAGTATTTTCTTATTCTAACTGTGTGGCTTTTTTTGTAAAATAACACACAGTTTGGGAAATAATAGTAAAGGAGAACTAGGTAACTAAATCAACATTTGTGACTCACTGAGATTACCTAACAACAGGAAAAGCTCAGACTATTGAGGAAAGTGACCCTGCCCCAGTGTAAAGCCACTCACAGCTTGTCAGTGAGAAGCAGCACATTTATTAAGAGCTCAACTCCTCAGCAGTGAAGAAAATAATCCCAAATCCTCCACGTGCAGAATCAGATGCTCTGTCATAGTAACTTTTCATGGCACCACAACCAGAAAACTGCCTGAAACAAGCTACCTGGGTTTTCAGTGTCAGGGAGAAAACCCCCTTACATATATCATCACTGAATATGACCTCCAGATAACTGAAGCTATTACCTATAAAATCAAGTAATTCTGAGCACACTTGGTGCTAGTCTGAGTACTATTTCATGACAGATGTAATATCAACGCCCACATCCCTTTCCCATATGTGAATACAAAAAACAAAAACAAAGGACAAACAATGTAAACACCTGCTCTATTTAGTTGTTTGTTTGTTTTTTAAGTGAAAAGACTATTATCTATAGTCTATTGGCTCATTTACTCAAAAGTAAATTTATGTTTACTATCCTCTACTCCCAATATCCTAGGAGTAAGTCAGCAACATGTACCAATATACCACCCAGATAAATTACCTGAGCAGAGGGGAAAAAAAGTACTTTTAGAGTTTTCTTACTTGAAAATTCTGTAAAGATGATCTACACAAACTTACAAGAGCATATAACTACACTACATCATACGTTAATCCTTTTCCTTAGCTATATATATATGACAAACCACAAAACTAGTCTTTCTCATTTTAAAGCCAAGACAAAAGGAAAAGCTTATCATACTTTCAAAACAAAGGCGTACTACATCAAATAACTAATTTATTGCTTAATTCTTATCCATAACTGGGCCATATCCACATAAATTAGAAAGAAAGTTAATGACTGACTGGAAAATTGCCTCCAGTTTCCAAACACACAGGTATTGTAAAATGAAGGTGGTGATTATTGTATTAAAAAAGATAACACTTTAAACTTACATAGTCCCTTTCAATCTTCCTCTGAAGGACCTAAGAAATAAAAAATTATACGAGGCAAGCAGTTAAACGCATAAATTCTAGAGTCACAAAGACCAGGATTTGAAATCTGATTCTCTCACTTAAAAGCTATGCCACTTTGCATGTTACTTCTCTAACCTTCGGTTTCCTCTTAAATGGGGATACCATTATTACCTTCCTTGAAGGGCTGTTATGAAAATAAAATGAAATAAGTACATTATAATGCCTGGCATATAAATAAGCACCCAATAAATGTTAGCCACTGTTATTCTGTCCAACTCCATAAGTAAGCTGCTCAGGGGAGTTTTTCTAATAAGGCTCTATTGACAGCAACAGCTTTAAATGGCAGAAGACCATAAAAGAAAGCTGTTAACAATACACAGAATACACAGTTAAAGAAATCACAGACTAAAAAATAATTGCCTGGAAATTTTCCTGAATTTTTTTATATGTGTAGTATTTGTCAGTTTTTTCAAAAAAGTTGTTTGTTGTGATTTATTTTCTCATTCTAAATAAATATTTGTTTTCATCCCTATTTAAAAAATAATGATTGCCTAGGGCTCCAGGAGAAGATAATGAATTCTTCAGGAGTTACAGTGGAAATAATTTTTGCTAGTTGAAAAAATTTAGAGAGCTCTAAAGGAGTATATATGTTATAGCTTGAGTCTTGAAAATGATGAAGAGATGGCAATTAAAAGGTAGACAAGCATGATTACTAGGTCATCATGTACAAATAATGAAGACAGTCAATATTCCCTGTAAGCAGAATGAGGACCTAAAACCCAGAAGCTCCTCAGTAGGTTAGAAAAAAATAATAATGCTGTGGTAGGTCAAGATGTACATCAAAAGCTAAGACAGCTAATGATTTCCAAAGAAAATGTAAAATTTCCACTGCCATAAAAAAAAACAAGATAAAATAATTAATTTCAATTGATCACAAATGTGTGTGGAATCGACAACCTTCTACTCCTGTGAATGTCTCTTTAGACTCACACTGCAAAAAACAACCATGAGAAGAAAATTCCAGCTGGCTCTTCTCACCCCTCCAAAAAAAAATTAAGGGGAACGGTATCTACATAGCTGATAAATATGAACCTAATTTTTGAAAATATACAACTGCAGAAAATATGTTTTAGCTAACTAACTACAGTTTTGTTCAGATAACAAGATAATGGCTGCAATTTGTAATAGTTCATACATGCAAAGGAAAAAGTTGATTTATTTAAGAGTATTTAAATACAAGTCCTACACTGGATTAGCAGTTTAAGATCATATTAAATGACCATATTTCAACTATTTAATAAAAATTAATTACTAACTGTGTAACTACATACAAGTAACTTGTTGGAGGGTAGTAGTTAGTGGCCTGGTTGTAAAATCTGCACATTTCTAATATTCCAAATGGCAGGTCTTCAGCTTATTTAATTCCTAGGAAATGTGTCAATCAGATGATTAAATAAACAGTAAAGAAAATTTCAAATTACATTAAATTGGTAATTCTGACAATCTGAAATACTGATTGTTTAAATCACAAAAGCACAATTATTTAAGCTAGCAAAGTGCAAATGTATCAAAATGGAGTCTGACCTCTTGTTGACAATCACTAAGTCAAATTCCTTCCAGTGGATCAGCAGGTAAGGAATTTATGGAATTTAAGTCTTCAAGGTCTAGTAAGTATTGTGGCTAAACCAGGAAGTCAACACCAAATTATTTGGGGCAATGCTGGTTGATTATCTATCTAAGCCTTCTTAGGCTCCTTCCATCTTTTCTCTACTTCATAACTGCTATGACTGTCAAATGGTAGGAGAGGAAGGAGATAAATGTGAAATTAGTAAATATTATAAATTAGTTATTAGAAATGCAAGGGAAAATGTGGTCAGGAATGTGGTTAAACTGCAGTTTAAATAAAGCTTCTGGATTACCCAGTGATTTCTTTTAATCCACATAATCCTCCTCATGCAGGCATGGATAATCAGGATTACATTTCCCTTGAAGGCAAATGATCATTTGTCCAAGCACCAGAGGATGACAAGCTATAGGGCTAGGGATGCTGCAGTCCCTCCTGGGTCACACACAGACATGGTTCTAGCAAGACAAAATACGGGACTCTCCACATGACCACTCTTGACTTCAGCAGTAAATACTCCCAGTTAAAGAATCAACTGATAATAACCTGTCACCTGTTTTAAATATTTGAGGGGCTATTGTAAGGAAATATGGATATAAACATTCATGGGGAGAGGAAGCCAGAAAGATCTGTAAATTTAAGCAATGGAATTTCTAGACTATTTCCTGCTTTAGGCTGGAGCCAAGTTAACTAGATAATAGAAAGCTGTATTTGCAATACACTTTAATGTAAAGTGTATCCTCCCCTCAACCTCTAGGAAAAGCTGAGTATCTAGAACAACTCTAAGTGTTGGAATAAAATGGATAGGCTAGTGGAAAAAAACAATGCCAGAGACTAGGAAGAAAGGCTGGAACTTCAGAATACAATCCTTGACAAAAGTAATCTCTAGTTTACCCTGAGATAGCAGTGTAAAGTAAATGGGAATTCTGGTTTTACCAGAAAGAGATGAGAAGGTATGTGATGCCACATATGATTTCATCACAGACTTAGCCCCCAAGTTTCTTCCTTAGATGGTCTCTATTGTAACCTGACATGAGATTTGCCTAGCTTGTTAAGTTTCCAGAAGTTATAGAATAATTTTTTTTTTTTTTAACTTTAAAGCCTTTATAACATTCTGCCATCTACAAGGTTAGAATAGTTCATTGTATATAAACTCAACATGCTGAAGACTGGAGTTCCCTCACTGACATTTCTAAAAAGAAGTCAACAATTAGGCTAATCAATTATCCACTCATAACAACTCTGAAGTACTCTCCCTATAAGAAATATTCTCTTTAAAAGACAAATCCAGGGATTAGGAATTGGGGGGAGTGTGTGGCTGCAAATGGGCAATATGACAGAATTCTTTAGGGGTGCTGGAATTGTTCTGTATTCTGTTAATGGTGGTGGCTACAAGAAACTATGTGTTTATTAAAACTGAGGACTATACATCAAAAAAAAGTAAATGGTATTGTATACAAATTTTTAAAAATTCAATGCCACCCCCCTTTTAGAAATCTTTTATTAAAATCTATTTAATCATTCAAAAATAAAAGTCTATTGACTCAGAAAAAGAAAGGTCTAAGTTAGAGATAGGCAATTTGCATTACCAGAGCAACCGTTCCCTAATAACACACTATCCACTCTCTAACCATATATCTAATACCTTTCATTTTCCCTCTCTCAACTAGAAACTTGTGACTCAGAATCAGTTAATCTGGAGACAACACAAAGGCTACCATGGAATATATGGAAGAACAACAAGTTCAAGAGGAAGCACACTAGTTTAGAGCTGCTCCAAAGGGTGATGTTGGACTCAATGGCTGGAAGATCAGGAACACAGGCCTTGACTGTGAGAAAGCAAAAAGTCTTCTTCAGGAAAAGGATAGTTCCCTCTCACACAAGGTGTTCTAGCAGACACGGGACTATCTATAGGCTCACAGGTGCTCCCTAGAAAAACAGTCCAAGGAATGGACTGAAATGGAATGAAGAAGGGGCAGAGGGAAAGAATCTAAGAGGCAGATTTGGGGATGGAAAGTAAGAGGTAAGAGGAGGGAAGAGGGAAAAGGGAAGTTGTCCTATATAAGCCTGAGAATCTATAATATTCTCCCTTGTCTTTCTTTTTTTCTTCTCTTCTACTTAATGTTCAGTTAGTATTACTCTCCTAGTCTAGGATTTTCTCCTCCAACATATTTTTTTCCCTGTATTTCTACTTCAACCATGGAGTTTTACACTTCTGATTTTTTTCCATACCCATCTTTCTTCACAGATCTGCTAGACAGTCTTCAGGGCTACAGACTCAGGTGGGGGCGGGGTGGGGGGGCACTCCTAAACTATTTGCCTCATTCTGCAACACAACACCTCCACAACCAGCTGATGTCAAGTCAATTGTGATTCATGATGAGTTTCAGAACAGAATTGTGCTCCACAGAGTTTTCCAATGGCTCTGATCTTTTAGAAGTAGATTGCCAGGCCTTTCTTCTGGCACTTCTGGGTGAATCTGATCTGACAATCTTTTGGTTCTTAGCAGAGTTAGTAACCAAGCACTTAATCATTTGTGCCAACCAGGGCAACATAACAAACCTCTCAAATAAACAGCTAACAGAAATTAAATGAGGATTTATCCCCCAGATACAGTAGCTCCAAATCAAATGGTTCAGAGGATACGTATGTACACATACACATGTACACAAACACACACACACACTGGGGAATTCTTAGATGCAAAAAATATATATATATGTAACTGAACTAAAAAAAATCTACTCCCTGCAAAAATTTCAACTGTTAGCCTGTAGGATTTAGTCTTCAAAACAGGATCAAACTACCACATCCTAGAACCAACCTGCTGTCAAGACCAAAATCTATGCCTCAAAACAAGGTGGGAAAGCTTGTTTAGATCCTTATTTGCCAAAATACTAATAATTCAATACACAATGAACAAAACTAAATAATTCACGTTTGTTTTTTGTAATCAATGGCTTGATGTCTAAATGATTATCCTTTTCAGGAATACAGTACCTTAATGAAGACTGAAGGAGTGTCAGAGCTCAATGAAGACTGAGTAAGAATACCTAATAGAATAGGTCGTCTAGTTACTTCCTAATTTGCACAAATCTGGGACAAAAAAAGAGAGAGAAAAGTGTGTTCAGTACATGCTATACTTGGAATAAGAAGATTTTATAACTAATTTCATTCATACATTAATTTCATTCAACACTGGTTAAATATTCCAGGCACTATTCTAGTTGTTGGGGATATCCCAGAGAAGACAAAGTACCTGCAGTCACGGACCTTATATTAAGATGGAGGAAAGAGATCATGAATGGACTGTAGGAGAGCTAGAATACAGGCAAGGAGACCAATTAGGAAGCTAAAACCAAGTCCAGCTTGAACTGGGTGGTGGCAATAAAAACAAAGTAAAGTAAACAGATTCAGGATATATTCTGGAGGTACTATTACCAGGAGTCTGGTGGCATAGTGGTTAAGAGTTCGGCTGCTAACCAAAAGGTCAGCAGTTCGAATCCACTGGGTGCTCCTTGGAAACCCTATGGAGCATTTCTACTCTGCCCTGCAGGGTAGATATGAGTCAGAATGGACTCAACAGCAGTGGATTTGGTTCGGGTTTTTACTGCCAGGAGTGGAAACCCTGGTGACGTAGTGGTTAAGAGCTACAGCTCCTAACCCAAATGCTGGCTGTTGGAATCCACCAGGCTCTCTTTGGAAATGCTATGGGGCAGTTCTACGCTGCCCCATAGGGTCGCTATCAGTTGGAACCGACTCGACAGCAACAGGTTTTATTGCCAGGAGTTGCTGAAAGGCTGGTTATATATGGGTGGGGGGACAACGAGGCAAAGAGATGAATTGATGATGACCTCCAGATTTTTCACTCAAGCAGTTGTGGGGAGAGATGATGGTGCTCTTATATGTAATGGAGACAGCAGGGAGGGGAGCGGCCTAGGTTGAGCAACAGAAATCAAGAGATCCATCTGGACATGTTAAGATGCCTACAGACAAGTGAAGTGAAGATGTCATGTAAGTAGGCGGAAGAAGTTTGAAATTCAGGCCTGGAGATAAAAATCTGAGGTCAACAGCATATTGATAGTATTTAAACCACGGGACAGGATGAGATCACCAAAAAGTACCGGTAGAGAAAGGAAAAGAGACAGGCTGGAAGCCCTAAGGCATCAGGATGTTTCAGGAAGAGGAAGAATGAAGAGGAGGTACAAGCTGGGGAAGAGGAGAAAATTTAACAAAAGAAACAGAAAGAAAAGTGAAGCAGGAGGGAAACCATAAAAGTGTAGTATCCTGAAAGCGTCCTTTATATAATGTGATTCTCTAGTCCAACCCCCCCCCCACCCAAATTCTATAAATAAAAAAATGAGGCTCCAGAAAGACTGAGAGACATCCCCAAAGCCTCACTATTTAGACTCCAATCAAAAGGAAGATGTGGCTTCTGACCCCAGTCTTTTTACAGTGCCAAGTAATGCTTCTACTGTTGGGTTCAACAGCCTAAAGACATAATTTAGACTGGTACATAATTTACTGTGCATTTTTTTCCCATTTATTTGGTTCATATTCACAGAGCAAGCTGGATCTAAAGACTTTATGGATGAGTCCTCAAGAAAATCAAGAAGTACACATAAGAGGTGCAAAGCAGCAATAAATCAAAATTTAATTTTCTCCACTTCTAAATGACAACCTGAGGGTGGAACATCCACCTCAGAGTTTGAATCAGCGGATGTAAAACAAAGTTATTATTTTGTAAATCACTTTTGCTTTGGAGAATTAAATTCGTTTTAAAGCTGAAGATTTGTACTTTGTTCCACACCTGCCTTCTGAAACTAGGTTAAGACTTTTATCCCGACCACCCTCTCCTATGCTACATTATTATGACTTAAACAGTTCTGCTTTTCCTTTAAAACCGTACAATGTAGCATAAAAAATCCCCAATGATTAATGAACTGCTGAGAATTCTGACTCGCTGGAGATGATTTTTTTAGGAATCATATTTCCAAACATCCATTCAGTGCTTCAAAAGAAGTACTCATCTAATTTAATCATGATGACTTCACCAGACAGTAACACTGCCCACAATGATGTTTACAAAAGCACTTGTCACTCCCTTCAGATATAGCAATTCAAATAAGAGTCTGTTTTCATACTCTTCGTGTATTTATACTCTGTAACAACTGACAGAGTTTAAGTGTCACTTAAGATTATTTAAACAGCAAAGCACTTCAAGTTTGTGTCCCACAATCTTCCATGAGTAATCCTAAATTCGCTTAGTTTCATTTCAGCATCAATTCCCACTCGGTACCTGAGACAGGTATTCCCAAGTCAACCTATGCAAAAAAGAGACTACAGGATTCCAAGAGACTATAGGATTCTATTTTGACCACTCCAATATTAAGCAACTCCAATGGACGTTACTGCAGTTCGGAAATAAACGACCTCAAACGTACGCTTGCAGCCAGGAATTAGCAATAGCAAACAAGATACTGCACCAGTGCTGCTCCTAATAGCTATCATTTACCAAACACTTGCAATTAGGTTATGCACACCATTCTGATCTATCCCCACAACCCTATCAAGTACGTATTATTATTTCCATTTAACAAATCACGACATTTTGACCCAAGGCCCCAGGGTTGGTCAGCGGCTGCGCTAGGATTTAAAAACACGTCCGTAAGCCAACAACGCAGGATTTCGGCTCCTAAACTACACTACTGCGCAAAAAGGCACCTGAGGGTCGGGAAGCTCCGGGGGCGTCCGCCTAGACGCGTGGGGCGAGGACGCTGCCTCTCCGCGAAGGTGCCTTCAGGAGTCGCACCGAAAGCGCCGTCGGCCCGGGACGTCCGGCCGCGTCTCTGCCGCCCGGAGGCCTGCGGCGCCGCGCACCTTGGAACGCCCCGGGCGGGCCGCAGCCGAGCGAAGGTCCCAGCGGGCCGCCGGCCGAATGTCCTCCGCGCCTGCAGGAAGCGCAGCGCGACCACCACTGCCGCGGCGCCTCAGGCTGCGGCTGGCAAGAGCTTGCCGCTGGCCCGCGCAGGGACACCTCAGCCGACGGCGGCGACCCCACCGCCCCTCAGCCACGCCGCATCCGGGTCCCGCGCCACCGCACTCACCTGCCTGGCGCTCCGCCGCCGCCGGCTACCCGATCCGGGTGCGCAGTCAACAGCCCCAGCCGCCGCAACCGCCCTGCTCTGGCGCCCCCATCCCCGCCTC
>NW_004444020.1:11327633-11344903 GCF_000243295.1 Trichechus manatus latirostris
CGTGCGCGCGCTCGGCTACGCGACTGGCCTCCCGGCAACTCCCGCCCGGCCCGCCCGGCGCTCCGGCCAATCCCGAGCCCCGGAGTGCTGCTTTGCAGACGGCCGGGTCGAGCGGGCCAGCTGGGAGAGGAGGCCTATTGCTGCCCGGCCGCGGAGGCTCACGTCGCCGTTCCGCTCCTCGTTGCCGCTCCTGAAGGACAGCAACACCGGGAGCTCCCAGCAAGCCGCCTGGGCGAGACTCGCCACCTGTCCCGGCGCTCGCAGCCTCCTCGCGGCAGACCCTTTTGTTCTATGTTTCTACAGTGGCCTTCGGTTCCCAGCTCCCCGCCCCAGTTCCGTTCTGCGACGCTAACTAGACCCCTTGGTTCGTGGACGCAGCCCTTTTGCTTCTTCCCACCCCTCTTTCCCTCTGTTTCTGGGGATGAGGGCACTAAGTCTGTTGCCCCACAGCTGGCCCCTTCAGTCCCTGCACTGTTAATGGTCATTAAAAATTCCGCCTTCCAAGTTCAAGAATCTTTCTCTGTTCATTTTTGTGATAACAACAGCTAACGTTTTTCTGGAGAACCTTACAGTTTACCCAACCTTTTTCACATACCTTATCTCCTGTTATCTTTTGTTATCTTTGATCTCAGCCAGGAAACTTCATGCCCCTCATTGTTAGTGGAACACTTGAATTTTATTTATTAAAAACCAAAATTTTGACTTTTTGTAAAATTACTATATTGTGACATTATTGTAAAGTTGTTAAAACAAGTCTGACAAATAGTTCAGTAGCCTGGGATAGAATTTAGAAGTAGAACCTGATATAAAGCAAAGGTGTCTAAGCAATTCTGTGATAAAAGAATACTGTGGTTTATTTGATAAATGAGCCTCCATTTACAAGAAATCAAAGGTAGAATCATATCATATTCAAAAATAAATTCCAGAAGGATTAGAGATATAAAATACCTAAAACAATAAAAACTTAGAGGAACAGCATAGTCTGCATACAGAGCTGCAGATAATAAAATGTGTGTCCTGAGCACCCGAAAGCTTTGTTGGATATATTCAAGGATACCTTTGGAGGAGCAGGTATGGAGATGGTTAGTGTTTAACATTCAGTGTTATCCAAAACCAAGAATGAGTTGGGGTCCTGCCCGCCCCGCATCTAATTTAGGAATAACAGCTTAATTTACCAAGTCAATCATTAAAAACACAGTCGCCAAGTCAAAGAAGTATTCTTGCTTCAGGTTGGAACTTTGGGGTGAAAATAAGCCATGCTAAATACTGACCCAGTACTAAATGTTAACAAAAATGTAGACAACTACATATATATAGGCTTGGAAACCCTGGTGGTTTTCTAACACTTGCCTGAGTAGGGTAGAGAGGCCAAAGGGCCAGAGAGAGGCATGGAGCACAGCTGAGAAGAGGCTGTCCTGATGGAAAAACTGTATCCTGAGCATTCTTCAACCTGAATTGTAACCTGTTACTTCACTAATAAATGCCACGATCATGAGTATTGTCTGTGAGTTCTGTGTGGCCATTGCAATGAATTATTGAATCCAGCAGAGAAACAGAGTGCCGTGGGAGCGATGGAATGTGTCAGAATTGGTGAAGATGGCGGAGAGACAAGGCAAGTCCGACCTATGCCTTATAGGAATCAGCCTTAGGCTGTTAATCTTGATTCTCCTTCCCCTTTGTGAAGTTAGAGGAGGTCAGATGCTGCCCCAGCGTGATTTTTACATCATCTAACCTTTCGAGTTGCTGTTGTCAGTTTGACCCCATATAGATAATTCTTTAAAAGAGCACAATACTCAAGGTGGACATTCCTTATTAATTAAGCTAAACTATTATTAGTTTAAAAAAAAATTTCAGGGGATATTTTTGGTTTAAGATTTAAAGTTTAAAGAGCTCCACTTCTTTTTTTTTTTACACAATTGATAATATTTGATCCACACTGTTTTATACCTTGCTTTTTTCACATAATATGTCTCAGAGATTGTTCCATGTCAGTGCATGTAGTGTTTCTGCATTCTTTTCTAACTTTTACTGAAGTATAGTATACATGCAAAAACATGCACACATCATAAATTTTACAAACTGAGCACACCTGTGTAAACAGTTCCCAGCTTGATAAAGAGAACGTAACCAGCATCTCAGAATCCCACTTGTGACCTCTTGCAGTCACTGACCCTGCCCCCAAGAGTAACCACCATCCCAATTTCTAACACCAGAGATTTATTTTTCCTGTTTTTGAACTTTAAGTGGATTCATACAGTGTGTGCTCTTTTTTAATCTGGTTTCTTTTGCTGTACATTTATCCTACATTGTTTGTGATATTCATACACTATGTAGAAGTAGCTTGTTCATTCTCATTTGTTGTTATTAGATGATGTTGGGTCGATTTCATTCTCATTGCTCTATAGCACTTCACTGTACCTGCATTCTGTTTTATGGCTGTATCATGTTCCATTTTAAGAATATACCACAATTTATTTATCTGGTCCCTTACTGCTAGATGTTTAAACTGTTTCCAATCATTTGATATACAAACAATGCTACAATGAACAACCTTGAATTTATGTCATTTTGCACATATGCAAGTATAACCACAGAATGAATACCTGGAAGTAGAATTACTTGGTCAAAGGGCATGAGTATTTGTAATTTTGACAGATATTGCCAAATTATTCTCTATGTGGGTTGTACTCTTTACACTCCCAACCTCAGGGTATTTGAGTGCTTATTTTCTTAGAATTTTAGAGCTTGGAAACTTAAAATATATATTGTACAGCCCACTCATTTTACACAGACAAAAATTAAAGCCCACAAAGGTAAAAAGATTTGCACAAGCCTGCAGAGCAAGTAAATTATCATCCCCAAGTTCTTAATGAGAGGGAGGCCTGGGTGCTAGTCTCGCATATCAGAGAGAAGCAACAAACCCTCAAACATCCTGTCTTGTCCTCAGCTTTTGGCATGCTGCCGCCTCTCTCTCTGTTCCTCTTTGCCCAACTGCCTTCAAAGAACAGCACAAAAAGGCCCATCCACACACACCAGGACCACCAGCAGTGGGAGGAAGAAGACAGAAAGGGAGAGGCAGATAGATGGAGGGCAGAGGGGAAGGGGGAAGCATGGGCAACAGCCACTTGAGGAGAGAGACAGACTCTGCAATAGGAAAAATAACCTGAGGAATAGATGAAGTGGGCAATGATACTGGGGGCAGGGGGGAGGGATGTCGAAGGGAGGCAAAAAGGCATGGATTTCTCGCTTTTCTCCAGGCAGGAATGTCTGATTACCAATAATATCACTTATACATATAGAATGTCCGCTTTAGAGGGGACACGTGGGATCAAATTTTCCAGCCTCCTCTTATTCATCTCTTTTGTCTACTACCTTTTGAGGTCTGGCATATTGTAGACACTTAGTAAATATTTTTGAATGAAAGAATTTTATAGCTGAAGAAACTGAAGCACAGAAAGGCTTGCTCAAGGTCACAGAGCCATCTGGTATCCAGAGATTCTACGCACTTAACTTTGCTGAAGTGCCTACCAGTCACTTCTCATGATCCCCTAAAATGGCCGATGGTCTCACCATGCATCTTGGATTCCCAAACATTGCTTATGCCAACATTCCCAGTTGAGCAGAAATGTTGAGGAGCCATTCCTGGTCTGCTGGGACTGGTGCAACTTTGGGAGGTTTGTGAGGAGGATCAAGGAGCCTCTTTATAGGAGCTGGAGGGATGCCACATCCTGCTTGGTGACATCTCTCCCTCCTTCCTCCCTACAGAGTATCTAAGTTGGGGCTGAAGACATTGGGGGGGATTCTGGTTCAGGTTTTTTAACCCCTACTCCACCCCCGTCCAAGCTACATCTGCCTTATTATCTTGGCGAGCCCTTCCTCAAGGTCTCAGCCTCAATTTCACTTTCTTGTGACTGTCAGCCTCCCATGCTCCCTTAGTGACCAATGTGGCACTTTGAGATTCTCACCTCACTTTTGAGGTAATCACTGGTTTTCCAGATGTTTCCCCAGTGGTCTACAAGGAACTTGAGGGCTGGAATGACCTCTTGGTCCCCTCTGTATCAGCAGGTCCAAACAAAAATGTCAGTTGGTTTTAAATGAAGTCTTTCTTTTAAAGAACCAACTTCTCTGCTCTGCTCATATTTTCATCCATGATGTTTTAGGAGAGCATTCAGAGTTTGGATATACCAATGCACAACCTGCACAAAGGTTGTTTCCTAAGTAGAGAGGACATTCTGAAAAGAAGGAGGAATTCAGACACTGGAACTCAAGGGGGACCAGACATCAGGTTCTCCTGGAAAGCAAACTAAGAGATACGTAAAACTTTGAAGGAAATTTGGTAAAATACACACACACACACACAGAGGTTGGTTAAATACATTATATCATAGCTGTATTATGTGATGTTATACAACTCAACTCTAAAATGAATGAGGTAATTCTGTATGAACTGATTTGGAACAATCTCCAGAATTTAATATTTAATGAAATAGGCAGGATATAGAACAGTAAAAAGTAAGCTACCACTTGGACATGCATAGATGATTATCAAAAAGACACAAGAAACTATGTTTGTCTCCAAGAAGAACTAAAGGCTGGGAAACAAGAGAGGAAGGGATAACAAATTTTTATGGTTATTATCCTTTATGGAGCTCCCTGGGTGGCACAAACGGTTAAATGCTCAACTACTAGCCAAAAGGTTGGCAGTTTGAATCCACCCAGAGGTTCCTCGGAAGACGGGCCTGGTGATCTGCTTCTGAAAGGTCACAGCCATGAAGACCCTACGGAGCAGTTCTACTCTGTACACAGGGGGTTACCATGAGTCAGAATCACCTCGACAGCAACTAACAACAACAATATTCTCCTTTATGCTGTTTGAAACTTTCATCATGCCCATGTCTTACCGATTGAAAAATATATGTATGTGTGTGTATATATAGATATACATATAAAGAAAACATGTAAAGAGAACTGTAATTTAGCAAGAGGTACAACTACCATTGAGGAAGGAGAGACAGGAAGGGGTGGAGCCTAGGGAGAGAGTCAGTGTGGCAATGGAGTTGCTTGAAGGGCAGGAAGTAGGCTCAGTACTAGCCTTGCAAATTGAGAAGGCCTATCACACTGTATTTTAAATGCAATTAGTCTTCAATCCTATTAACTTGTGATTCCAGAACGGTGTCATTCACTAAAGAAACATAAGTTGGATGTTGGAGAAAAAAAAAATCCAGACACTTTTTAAATCAATTAGCACTAGTATGTGAAGTTAGCTAGATCCAAGATTGGAGCCCAGGTTCCCAAAGGGTTTGGGTGTGACTCTGCCTTGTGGAATGTGAGCTATTTTTCAACTAAGGTGTGCCCTGTTTGTTGTTGAGGACAAGCCACCCTGGACTCCAATTTAACCTGTTTTTATAATTAAGGAAGATAATGAAATTAAGTTGACATTTTACATAATCTCCTACCTTGAACAGCTTGAATCAAGGATTTTCTGGCCCATTAGAAAGAAGTCAGAGGCAAAACTGTCCCAAGCTCTAATGCCAGTGGCTCATCGGCAGTTTCACTTTGATTCATAACTCAATTTTTAGCAAGAGCCTGTGTTTAGCTCCTTAGGCAGTTCGCAAAGCCTTATATTTGCAAAAGGCAGCCCTAACTTCAAAGAGAATTCTTTTACTAGAAATTGGGCTCCATCACAGGCCTTTTCTTTAAAAAAACAGCAAACAAAAGAGTTGGCTTTGTTTAACTTCTGTTGCTCCTTAGGAGCCCTGGTCCTACAGTGTTTAAGACCTCAGCTATCAACCAAAAGGTTGTGTTGTAGGGTAAAAATATCACAAAGTTTAGTAAAGCAAAAAGAAAGTTTTATTCAGCATATATTCAAAGAGGCAGAAGTGGGAAAGGGAAAAGCATGCTGCTAGAGCCATGCATCAGTATGTATGCATAGTATATATTAACATTACAATTGGGCAAAACCATTGAAAGCTTCCTCTTTTCACATATTGGCTAGAAACTGCTAAATCTCTGTAATCCTACATTTTTAATCGTCTTTCTTAACAATCATTGGTATAGGTTTCAGTAATGACAGTCAGGAGGGTCCTCATTGGTCCAACAGATCATACTATTTCACTAAATGCTAACAGAAAAAGATAAGAGTGGAAAGTATGTGGATCTTTTGTGCTGTTTTATTAGTTTATGTGAAAGGTTCCCTAAAAAGACTTTTTCCCAGATTATCCTAGCTATTGTCTCTATACCTCAGGGCCCAGTTCATTGGTCCTTGTGAGTCTTTGTGGGTTCTTGTGAGTCCAGTTCCAGCTGGGTCACATTTTAGGACAGGGAATAATGGCTCCAATATTATCTCCTAAATCGGCTGGCAGTTTGAATCCACCAGCCACTCCTTGGAAACCCTGTGGGGCAGTTCTACTCTGTCCTATGGGGTGGCTATGAGTCCTATAGGGTAGCTATGAGTCGGTATCAACCACTACCGCCCTGGTCTAAACCACCCTAGCTAGATATTTTTCTAGCTAGGAATGTATCATAACTTCCCCACTTTTGCTATAAACTCCCCTAATCTTTTCTCTGCACAGATGACACAGAGAGAGAGATGAAGGTAGAAAGGAAGGAAGGAAAGAAGGAGGTCCAGGTACTATTTTGCAAGGGGAAGGGATGGGGAAGGAGGGTCTCACATGTGCTCAACTTCTAGCTTCATTTAAGGAGGTCTTTCCTCTGCCTCTCAAACCCTATGTGGTTAACTCCTACTCAGTCTCTAGGTCTCAGCTTAAATGTCACCTACTCCAAGCTGTCTCCCCTGACTCCTCACATTAAATTAAATCTATCTGACCAACACTCTCATAGCACGCTGTATTTCATTTCATAATAGTTTTTTTAAATTAAAAAATAATGTTTTCCATAATTGGTTTAAAGTCTGTTTCCCTTACTAGGCTGTAAGCTCCATCAGGATGAGGATCCTGACAGCTTTGGTTTTGAGTTTTGGTTATATTGCACGCTCAGCCCCTAGTTCATCCACACATGGTGGTAGGCATTCACCCCCTCATTTATTCAGAAGACAAAAGGTGATAGGCCCTGAGGACACAGGCAAATAAGATATATGTGTCCCTACACTTAAGGAGGAGCCCTGGTGGCGCAGTAGCTAAGAACTTGGCTGCCAACCGAAAGGTTAACAGTTTGAATCCACCAGTTGCTCCATGGAAAACATATGAGTTAGTTCTACTCTGTCCTATAGGATTGCTATGAATCGGTATGGAAGGCAAAGGGTTTGGTTTGGTTTGGTTGCTCCTTAACCTAGTCCTTATTTGAAAGTGTAGACAGATTAAGGGAGTTTGGCTTTCTGCACCAGCTTTGATAGTTAAACAGAGCTCACAGGTTTACAGCAGTCTTGAAATACCTATGCAAATGAATGTGTAAGTTTGCAGGCACAGAATAGGGCCAAAACCAAAAACTTGGATTGCTCAATTCAAAAGGGTGGGGACATGAGCAAAATGTGAAAAGACTTCCCTAGTCCTCAATACCCAGATTGGTTAAGGGGTAGATAAATGTTGTTCCGCTTATAGATCAAGATTTACACATTCATACGGTTCAGGCACGTTCCATCCAGGCTAAACTTTCAAAATGAAAACTAGGAAGTATTTAACTATCTCCATAAAAGCTACCAAGAGAAATTGATACAAGGCAGTGTTTCTCAAATTTCAATAATATATAGATTCTTTGACAGGTAAAATATGTTCCTGGACTGTTGAGTATATTCACCCTTCTATTCACTCAACAATGGTCCCAGGCACTGGGAGAAGTGTGGAGATATGGGGGTGAACAACAATATGATTCCTGCAGCTTATGATGGGAAGGAAGAAATAGTCATTAATGAAGTCATCACATGATTAACTAACTGCAAATTACAGCATAACTGTGCTAAGTGCCATAAAGTGGGGGCGCCTGATGTTATGATAGCAGATAATAATAGGAAAACTGACTTAGTCAGAGGAGTACCGGTGGCACAGTGGTTAAGAGCTCAGCTGCTAACCAAAAGATCGGCAGTTCGAATCCACCAGCCTCTCCTTGGAAACCCTATGGAGCAGTAATACTCTGTCCTATAGTGTTGCTATGAGCTGGAATCAACTTGATGGCAATGCATTTTGGACTTAATCAGAAGAGAAAGCAAAGATTTCCTCAAGGAAGAGACAACTAGCCTCAGTTTGAAAGGATGCGCTGTTCTGGCTCTTCTTTCTTGGTGGTATGAGGTCCCTCTCCTCTCTGCTTGCTTCTCTCCTTTATACCTCCAAAGAGATTGACTCAGGATACAACCTTTGAGTCCTGTAGATTGAGTCCTGCCTCATTAACATAACTGTCTCTAATCACAGAGATTAGGATTTACAACATATAGAATAATCATATCATATCACAAAATGGTGGACCATTACTCAATATGGGGAATCATGGCCTAGCCAAGTTGACGTACATTTTTGGGGGACACACTTCAATCCATAACAGTAACCCGCGGAGGGTAGCAACCCTGAAGAGCTTCCAGAAGCTACAGCAGGCTGTGTACAAACGAGAAATTGGCCTTTACAGTGTTAAGTCTCAGAGATTTACAAGTAATTTGTAATTGCAGCAAACCTAGCCTATCCTACTGATATAGACCCAAGCTTGAGAAACTCCATAAAGGAAAAACATAACCTACAGGAATAAAAACATTAAAATATTTCAGAACGTGAACAGAATTTCTTTCATCTACAACTGTATCTCCATCTCATCTACATTTACTGATATTTAGTCTTTCAAAACTGCATCTATTTTGTGGCATCTGATTTTCTATGTGAAGTATTACACTCTGAAGAAGACAGTGTTTTCTTGTTTTGTAAAGTTGAAGAGAAAACATTTATTGAGTGCGTCTCTACTGTCTATTAGCACCAGGCTAAGAATCTGGATTCCTTCATTTAATCTTTCTAATATCTATATGAAGTAGGCAGTTATTATTATACACATTGTTCAGATGAGGAATCTGAGCCTCAGAATGGTTAAATAACTTGTCCCAGGTTGTACAGATGGAAAGCGGTATACCTGAAATTGAAACCCGGATCTGTCTGACTCCTTAATATACAGGTCTCACTTTTATGGAATACTGTTCATATCCCTGAGTCTGGAAACACCATCAGACTGAACTCCTTCATGGCAAGGATCATGTCTTATTTGTCTTTGTATCCCCAACACAGGGCCTACCACCCAGATTGTCCTCAATATATATTTTTGGAAGAAACGTATGACTGATTAGAAAATAAATAAATGAATTTAGTACTGATAAGCTACATCAGCCCCTAGGGATTAGATTTTGCCTATTTATGTATGTGTACTCTCCTATCAGATTGTAAACTCCTTGAGGACAGGTGTGGATACACGGTTTATTCTTATACCTCACACAGTTAACACAGGGCCTTGCTCTGAGTGAGTCCTTAGCAAATGTGTATTAAGTCCCTTCACTCCAGGGCTTCAAATCTGTTTCAGTTTGAATCCCTGCTGAGAATTTGCATTTCTAACAAGTTCCCTGTTGACACTTTGCATTTCCACCCCAGATATACTGAATCAGAATCTACATTTTAACAAGATCTTCAGGTGATTCTTATGTATAACTTCCAGAAAAATTGTTAGAAATGCAAATTCTCAGCAGAATGAACTGGTTGAAAGTCCTGCTTCCCCAGAAGCCTCAGAGCCAGTAAGTGCAGAAACAGGGATTCAAATGCCATCTGTTCAGGGCAAATGCCCCTGTTCCTCCTACTACACCATACTGCCTCTGGCCCTCCAAGCTCCCTGAGTTCTATTACTTTAGGTTTTTAGTTAATTCAATGTTTTCTGGGAACATGTGATTCATGGCCCAACTGTATATGGCACCAAAAAAAAAAAAAGTATTAAACTTTGAAAACCATTAAATCATCTGTTATTTGGGGAAAAAAAAAGAAATAGAGAAAACTCATCTGACTGTACATATGATTAAATGGCCTTGAGGATGTAACACAAGCTAACCAAAGCACAGAAATCCAGAGTTCACCCTGCGATGCATCCTGAAATTGTGTCTCCACTTCCACTCTGGTTCTTTGAACAAGCTTCCCAAGTGTTATTTTCTAGTGATGACATGACTCAGTATCTGGAGTTCTAGGGAGCTGTGAACTGGGGTGATGCTTTATTACCATGCTTGAGTTCAGGCAAAGCTTAGTGCAGGTTTTCTTAAACTTTGTGACCCAACCTCTAGTAGAAATGAATTTTATATTGTAACCCAGTACAGAGGTGTGTATGTGCGTGTATATACACATAATACTGTATACTGAAATAAAAATTTAATAATATAATATCCTATTGTGTATGATATAGTCTGATATTAACTAGTCTATTTCTTTCTGGTTGCAAAAAAAAAAAAAAAAAACAAGTTTCAACATACCAAATTAATTTCACCATCCACTGAATCCTACCTATAGTTGGAAAACGCTGGCCCAATACATATGTAGAAACTACTACTGTAGAATCTTGCGCTCCTTAAATGCAGTCCCAAAACACCAAACTCATTGCTGTCAAGTCAATTCTGACTCATAGTGACCCTATGGGACAGAGTAGAACTGCCCCATACGGTTTCCATGGAGCGACTGGTGGATTCAAACTGCCACGGGTCCAAAGGAAGCGCTCGGTTCCTGGCTCTTCTTGCTTGGTGGTAATGAGGTCCCTCTCTCTTCTGCTCAATTCTCTCTCTTATATGTCAAAAGAGATTGACTCCAGATACAATCCTGTAGATTGAGTCTTGCCTCATTCACATAACTGCCTCTAATCCTGTCTCATTAACATCATAGAGGTTAGGATTTACAACACATAGGATAATCACATTAGATCACAAAATGGTGGACAACCCCACAATGCTGGAAATCACTGCCTAGCCAAGCTGACACACATTTTTGGGGGGTCACAATTCAGTCCATAGCAATGGTGGCCGAGTGACTGTTTGTGCAGCACATTAAGAAAGACTTCTTTCTTTGGGATGAAGTTGGTACTAGATGACTTTGATTATATGGCTTTATGCCTTTTTTTTTTTTCTTTCTTTAAATAACTTTTTCTCTAGAGTATGTTGGTCTCTGCTAGTAAGTGGGGCCATGGGCTATCTAGTCAAGAGGTCTGTTTACCTGAGTTTATTTCATTTAAGGGTTTCTTTGGTTAGCATACTCGTAACAGTAGGACTTCCAGTGATCCCAGTCAGAGGAGCCTCTGGGAGTAGTGAAACTCAGGACAAGAGATCCCGAAGCCCAGAGGAGGACTCTTCAAATGCCAGAAAGGAAAGGGACTTTCTCTTCCAGGAGTCTGGAGTTGAACCTAGGAAGATGAGAGGGGCAGTTGGAGCTGGAGAGAAGCTGCAGGGGCCAGTGGCCAGAGAGGTGATAGGGAAGCAGCTGAGATAAGCAGATACAGCCTGGCATCCAACTCAGACAGGCAGGATTGCTGATATCCAAGCTTGGAGCTGAAGCCAATGGGTGGTGCAATTAACATGCTTGGATACTCAACCCAAAGGCTGGAGATTCAAGTACACCCAGAGATGCCTCAGACAAAATGCCTGGCAATCTACTTCTGAAAAATCAGCGATTGAAAATCCTATGGAGCACGTTCTACTGTGACACACATGGGGTCGCTGTGAGTCAGAATCCATTCAACGGCAGTTGGTAGCAGTAGCTTGGAGCTGGTGACTTTTCCCTGAGACCCTTAAGAAAGGATAAGTCAGGGAAGACGTGAGAGAAAAAGCTCAGCCCAGCTTAGCCTTTGGGTCCTGTGAATAAAAACCAGCTTATACTGGGAGTTCAGATTTTTTTTGCAAGTCTGTGACTTCCTTAAAGCTAGTCATTTTTGTTACTTTTTTACCTGCAGCAAGTCAGTACAGCTATTACAATGAATAGGGCTGAAGCAAAGAAACCGGAAGATGCAAGTGAGATGGATTACTTATTTAAAAGCTGACCTGAGAAGCAAGAGCAACCCCTGATGAGGTGGGGGTGGGGGCAACTGTGAAGTCTGCAGCAGCAGCCCTAGGGCCTGCAGGGAAAGATGAGGAAGCCCAGGCTCCTCTCGGTATAGTTGTGAAAGCTGGGTAGGCTGGGGGAGGCTCTGTTCCATACAGCATAGAGAATACTTGGTTTCTTTAACCACTTTACTTTGTGGTTGAGAGGTATAGGAACTGATTGTTATGGGAGAGGGAACTGTGGGGTGAAGTTCTAGTCCCTCAAGGCTCCTATAGTTCCCTCTGCTACGTCTTAGGTCACTATACACCTACTGTCTGTTCTCTGTTGATCCCCCTCCCCCCACCCCACTGGACTCTGAAAGTCCAGGGAGCAGGCACTGTGTCTGATTTACCTCTTTCTGCCTCACAATGTGGCCCAGTGTGGGGCCTGACACTTGAAAGGTTCTCAAAGAGTTACTTGTTGAATGAATGAACAAATGAAAGCATTCTCTGAACTGCCTTGAACTCTATATGGGATTTACAAAGAAGGAAAGGCCTGATTTCTGCTCTTGGCTCCTTGCACCACTTACCCAGGTGTCCGTGTGCCTCTAGAGAATCTGCAGACAGGATTCAAGGAGCCCGTGAGCCGGGAATGTTGGCTTATATGTTTATGTACGTGTTTATGACTGAGTCTATATCATTATCAGATTTTCAAAGGGTATCTGTTCTGCAAAAATTTCCAGGATAAAGATTTTATATAATTTCTGTCAGCATTGATTTTTCTGAACCAAGTTACTTTTCTCCCCAGCACTACTGTTTTCCTCCTATATTTAATAATCTGTGAGGCTGGAATTTGGCAATGTCAGGACCTCAAGTTCACATGAATAAGTGGTAACAAAATGCCATCGCCTTTGACAACCTCCCTGTTAGCACCACAGCCAAGTCTCCTTTATTGATTTCTCCCACACTCCCAGCTCCCTGCTGTTTTGCAGGTGGGAAGACAGAGTGTGGAGTGGGTGTGGGAATCTTTGGAAGTGAGACCTGAAGGGCAGAGCCAGAACCAGAAAGAGAATGCTGAGATATCCTGCTACTTAATCCAATTCTCCTTTTCTCACATTCAGCAGCCTCCCTACACCTTACCCGCTTCCCACGCTTCCCCCTCCCCCCTCCCCTGCATAACAGTGGAAGGAAAGAGGAAGTGGGAAAAAATAAGGTCATATAATTGAGTTACCCTTTGCCACCCAATCGATTCTGACTCATAGCGACCCTATAGGACAGAGTAGAACTGCCCAATAGGGTTTCCAAGGCTGTAATCTTTACGGAAGCAGACTGCCTCGTCTTTCTCCCTGTTGTAGGGAAAAAACATCACAAAGTTTAGTAAAACAAAAAGAAAGTTTTATTCAGCATATATTCAAAAAGGTAACAGTGGGAAGCGGACTACCATGCTGCCAGAGCCACTTCTGCCTGAGTCCAGAGAATATTACAGAATAAGCAAGAATGGGAAAATGGACAAGCATGCTGCCACAGCCATTTCTGCCATCAGTATATATTAAAATTATGAATGGGCAAAATTATTGAAAGCTTCACCTTCTCACAGATTGGCTAGAAACTGTGATCCTACATTTTGAATCGTCTTTCTTAACAATCATTGGTACAGGTTTCAATAACGACAGTCAGGAGGGTCTTCATTGGTCCAAGAAATTTTCTATTCACTAAATACTAATAGAAAAAGGTAACAGTGGAAAGTCTTTTGTGTTCCCTTTGATTATTTGTTTATGTGAAAGATTCCCTAAAAGATACTTTCCAAGATTATTTTAGCTATTGTCTTTATACCTCAGGGCCCAGTTGATGTATCCTTGTGAGTACAGCTCTAGTTCGTCGCATTCTTTATGCTCAAGGACAGGGAATAATAACTCCTATTTCCTAAATCATCCCTCAGAGCTGGTGGGTTCAAACCACTGACCTTTCAAATAGCAGCTGAACGCTTCAACTACTGTGCCACCGGGGCTCCTATAACTGACTTGTTGTTGTTGTTAGCTGTCGTCGAGTCAGTTCTAACTCATAGTGACTCTATGTACAACAGAATGAAACACTGCCTGGTCCTGCACCATCCTCATAATCGTTATGCTTGAGCCTATTGTTGCAGCCACTGTGTCGACCTATGTTTGATGAGGGTCTTTCATTTTTCACCGACCCTCTGTCTTACCAAGCATGATGTCCTTCTCCAGGGACTTAAACGAACAGAAGTTTATTCTCTCACAGTTTAGGAGGTTAGAAGTCCAAATTCAGGGCACCAGCTCCAGGGGAAGTCTTTCTCTGTCAGCTCTGGGGGAAGGTCCTTATCAATCTTTCCCTGGTCTAGGAGCTTCTCAGTGCAGGGACCACGGGTCCAAAGGAAGCGCTCGGTTCCTGGCTCTTCTTGCTTGGTGGTAATGAGGTCCCTCTCTCTTCTGCTCAATTCTCTCTCTTATATGTCAAAAGAGATTGACTCCAGATACAATCCTGTAGATTGAGTCTTGCCTCATTCACATAACTGCCTCTAATCCTGTCTCATTAACATCATAGAGGTTAGGATTTACAACACATAGGATAATCACATTAGATCACAAAATGGTGGACAACCCCACAATGCTGGGAATCACTGCCTAGCCAAGCTGACACACATTTTTGGGGGGTCACAATTCAGTCCATAGCAATGGTGGCCGAGTGACTGTTTGTGCAGCACATTAAAGAAAGACTTCCTTCTTTGGGATGAAGTTGGTACTAGATGACTTTGATTATATGGCTTTATGCCTTTTTTTTTTTTTTCTTTCTTTAAATAACTTTTTCTCTAGAGTATGTTGGTCTCTGCTAGTAAGTGGGGCCATGGGCTATCTAGTCAAGAGGTCTGTTTACCTGAGTTTATTTCATTTAAGGGTTTCTTTGTAAATGTCATTGTTACTTTCTTTCTGTATCTACACATTTATTTTAACAAAATAGAAATCACATCAAACTACCCCAAAACTTAGTGCTTAAAACTGTTGTTGTTAATTGCCATCAAGTCAATTCCAACTTATGGCAACCCCATGTGTGCAGAGTAGAACTGCTCCATAGGATTTTCAAGGTTCTGATCTTTCAGAAACAGATTGCCAGGGCTGTCTTCTGAGGCACCACTTGGTGAACTTGAACCTATAACCTTTCAGCTAGTAGTTGAGTGCTTAACCATTTGCCTCACCTACTAAAACCAAACCAAACCCGTTGCCATCGAGTCGATTCCGACTCATGGCAACCCTACAGGACAGAGCAGAACTACCCCATAAGGTTTCCAAGGCTGTAATCTTTATGGAAGCAGACTGCCACATCTTTCTCCTGCAGAACTGTTGGTGAGTTCAAACTGCCAGTTAGCAGCCACGTGCTTAACCACTGTGCCACCAGGACTCCTTCGCCACCTACATCCTTTTATTTGCTCACAATTCTGTGAGTCATCAATTTGGGGTGGGCTCAACTGGGCATTTCTTTTCCTATGATCATTTATGCAATGTCAGTTATCTGCTGCCTCAACTGGGGCTGGATAAATGGGCTCATTCGCATGGCTTGTGGCTGGTGCTGGCTGTTGGCTGGGCTGTGTATCTCCGGAATGCTACCTGAGCTTCTTCATGTGGTTACTGGATTCCTAAAACAGCAGAGGGAGAAGGCAAGACCCACTGTACAAGCACTTTTCAAGCTGCTGGCTGCATCACCTTTGCTAACGTCCCATTTGCCAAAGCAAGTCACATGGCCAAGTTCCAGAGTTAATTAAGTAGGGGATTCCACAAAAGCATGGATAGAGAGAGGTGGGATTTATTGGAGGTCATTACTTCAATAATCTACTGCACTTGATTACCATTTTGTATTTTGCTTTCCCCTTAACAATGTATCTATCTACTTTCCAAGTTGATAGTTATCATAATTATATTTGTAATGACCATAATAATCAATGAAAGGACTATGCCAAAATGTACTTAACCATTATTACTCTATTTTTTTGCATTTAGTATGCTTTTAATTTTCCTTATTATAAACAATTTATTAGTTTAACAAATATTTGAGTACCATATATGTGTAAGACATTATTCAAAGATACTAGGGACACAGTTTGCTCAGATTCTTTAGGAGAAACACAGACAAATACATGAAAATATAATATACACTATGGAGACAAAGCAGAGAAGGCAGATTAGTGTGGGAAGTGGTACGGTAGGGTTTACTATTTAAGAGCTGTTCAAAAAAAATTTTTTTTTAATTATGTTCTAAGAATAAAGGATTATTTATTTTCCATCACATCCTTGTGGTAAGAAGTAAGATTCTTGGGACATAGGACAGGAATATTGTTAAAGCTCTTAAGATGTATTGCTCAATGGATTTCCCAGCCATGCAGGAGCTTGCCAGCTTTGCTTTGACCATAATAACATTAAGCATTCTTATTAAAAAAGAAACATTTGTCCATTTAATAGGTGAAGATAATTTTTTTTATCACAACAGCATTTTATATAGTCATTTATCTTTACCAATTCAATTTATGAGCTGTGATAGACATTGTCTGTTGCTCTGATATATATGAAAGAGACAGAGACAAAGAGAGGCAGAGAGAGGACAGAGAGAGAGAAGGAGAGGAAGGGAAAGAGAGAGAGAGATAAAGTAGCAAAATTTGGGTGTGAAACACTTTGACATAAGCATTTCCAGTTGTGAAAAAAATTGGAGATAAAATATCTGGAATTTATAGGGTCTAATATAGAGTAAGCCACATATTTTGAATTGAAGGTTTAGGTAGGTATTTCTTTCAGCAGAGGCTGTATCTTGGCCCCTTGGAAGGAATAAAGATTCCTTTGAAGGAGCCCATCTGTATCAGTGCATGTGTGTTCTGACTCTGTGCTATGTGCTCTGCTTGGCTGGGCACACGGTTGGGCATTGACCAGGAGGTGGGGCCAATTTTTGTTCTAACAGGAAAGAACTTACACTTGGGTTCATTGAGTCCATTTCTGCTTTCCTGGTCACTGGGTACAAGTAAAGAGCCCTGGTTGCACAGTGGTTAAAGCTCTCGGCTACTAACCAAAAGGTCGACAGTTTGAACCCACTAGCTGCTCTGCAGGAGAAAGATGTGGCAGTCTGCTTCTGTAAAGATTTACTGCTTTGGAAACCCTATGGGGCAGTTCTACTCTGTCCCATAGGGTCACTATGAGTTGAAATTCACTCAATGGCAGTGGTTTGGGTACAAGCAGGATCAGTGTTTGTCATGGTTTGAATTATGTCCCCCCAAAAATGTATGTACCAATTTGGCTAGGCCATGATTCCT
>NW_004444020.1:11345152-11356080 GCF_000243295.1 Trichechus manatus latirostris
CTCCTAGTCCAGGGGAACACTGATGAGAAGGCCGACAGAGAGAGAAAGACTTCCCCTGGAGCTGACACCCTGAATTTGGACTTTTAGCTTACTTTAACTGTGAGGAAATAAACTTCTCTTCGTTAAAACCATCCACTTGTGGTATTTCTGTTATGGCAGCGCTAGATGACTAAGACAGTGTCCATGGCCCATATTGTATTTGTCTGCGTTATGAGAAAGTGTTTTAGTCATTAATTAATGCATTCATTTATACATGTATTTATCCAGTAATTTACTCATCCATCCTTCTATTCACTTGGGCACTTGTTTATAAATTAGTACATTTATTCATTCAGTATACCTTTTTAAAGTATAAGATGTCTATTATGCAAAATTCTTACTATAGAAATTCCTTACAGTAAATGGAAACCCTGGTGGCATAGTGGTTAAGAGCTATAGCTACTAACCAAAAGGTCAGTAGTTTGAATGCACCAGGCACTCCTTGGAAACTCTACGGGGCAGTTCTACTTTGTCCTATAGAGTCACTGTGAGTCAGAATAGACTCCATGGCAATGAGTTTGGTTTGGTTTCTACAGTAAATGATTTATTATACTATATCTTTGGTAGAAAAAGAGAGCAATTTTATTGCGTACCCCTTTGTTTAAAAATTTTATATGTTTGGTAGCCCTGGTGGCGCAGTGGTTAAAGCTCTCGGCTGCTAACTGAAAGGTCAGCGGTTCGAACCCACCAGCTGCTCTGCGGAAGAAAGATGTGACAGTCTGCTTCTGTAAAGATTTATAGCCTTGGAAACCCTATGGGGCAGTTCTACTCTGTCCTATTGGGTTACTATGAGTCAAGATTGACTTGATGGCAGTGGGTTTTTGGTCTCGGTATAGTGTAGAATAGGGAAGACTAACTTGATTATTCAATCCAGATCATTAAGAAGTTTAAGTTTTCAGCCTATGCCTTGTTATATTAGATTTAAATTCATCCTTTCCCTAAATATATACCTCTTTACTGTCATAAAAGGAGAGTTCTAGAAAACTGTTAGTCTACCTCACTTTTAGGTCACTGGGTGGAGCCACTGGCTTACACTCAGCTGGTAACCAAAACATTGGCAGTTTGAACCCACCTAGCAGCACTGTAGAAGAAAAGGCCTGGTGATCTGCTTTCATAAAGATTGTTGTTGTTAATTACCTTCCAGTCAATTCTGACTCACATGTGCTGAGTAGAACTACTCCATAGGGTTGTTAAAGGATGTAAGCTTTCGGAAGCAGATCGTCAGGCCTATCTTCCAAGGCACTTCTGAGTGGAGTCGAATCGCCAACCTTTTGGCTAGTAGTTGGGCCTTGTCACTGTTTGTGCCACCCATGGACTCCTCCATAAAAATTACAGCCAAGAAAACTCTATGGAACGATTCTCCTGTGTCACACACGGGGTCTCCATGAGTAGGAATCAACCTGACAACACAAGATGACAACAACATCACCTCACCTATAATCAAAATCCTTCTTTTGCAAGTACCAAATGAACTGTAAGTAAATTAATTCCCAGGTCATTAAAAATGGATCTTTACGCCACATTAAAAAAAAAAGAGTAGCTGCTGAGGCTGCTTATGTACAACCAAACACCTCATGGAATTTGGTTCCTTGATTTGGAGGTTTAGAGTCATGGTTTCACGGGACATCCCAGTTAATTGGCCTAATACTGTGTTTAAACCAAAACCCGTTGCCACCGAGACTCACACGACCCTATAGGAGAGAATAGAACTGCCCCACAGAGCTTCCAAGGAGTGCCTGATAGATTTGAACTGCCAACCTTTTGGTTAACAGCCATAGCACTTAACCACTACACCAGGAGGGTTTCCAATAAAGTGTTTCGTGCTTCTATTCTAACTCCTAATTCATTGCTAGTGCCTATGGTCTTAAAAGCTTGCAAGTGGCTTTTAAGCATAATTGGTTTCTATTTGCCTGGAGCAATAAAGGAAGAAGGAGAGTCAGGAATGTTGTTAGGTTCCAACTCATAGCAATTGTATGTACAACAGAAGAAAATACTGCTTAGTCCTGTGCCATCCTCACAATCGTTATTATGCTTGAGTCCATTGTTGCAGCCACCGCGTCAATCCATCTTGTTGAGGGTTTTCCTCTTTTTCACTGACCTTCTATTTTACCAAGCGTGACTTCCTTCTCCAGGGACTGATCCCTTCTGATAATATGTCCAAAGTATATGAGATGTAGTCTCACCATCCTTGCTTCTAAGGAGCATTCTGGCTGTACTTCTTCCAAGACAGATTTGTTGGTTCTTTTGGCAGTCCATATTCTTTGCCAGCACCATAATTCAAAGGCACCAGTTCTTCTTCGGTCTTCCTTATTCATTGTTCGGCTTTTGCATGCGTATGAGGCGATTGAAAACACCATGGCTTGGGTCAGGTGCACCTTAGTCTTCAAGGTGACATCTTTGCTTTCTAACACTTTATTAAAGAGATCTTTTGCAGCAGATTTGCCCAGTGCAATGGGTCTTTTGATTTCTTGACTGCTGCTTCCATGGGTGTTGATTGTGGATCCAGGTAAAATGAAATCCTTGACAACTTCCATCTTTTCTCCATTTATCATGATGTTGCTTATTGGTCCAGTTGTGAGGATTTTTTTTTCTCTTTATGTTGAGGTATAATCCATATTGAAGGCTGTAGTCTTTGATCTTCATCAGTAAGTGCTTGAAGTCCTCTTCACTTCCAGCAAGCAAGGTTGTGTCATCTGCATAATGCAGGTCAGGAGTAGAAGGAGGAAATAGAATGTGTGGCTAATTGTCTCCATGAACAACTGTCCCATTTTTCATGAGACCAGAAGAACTGGATCGTGCCCAGCTGCCATTACCGAACATTTTGATTGAAGATTCTATAGATCAAAGATTCCAGATTGTCTGGAGCCATGGTGGCTGGATGAACCCCTAAAGCTATTGCCCTGAGATACTGTATTTTTACACAAATAACTTGCACCTTCTACATTTGTTTGCCAACCGTGCCCTCCTCCCATGAGGTATTTTGGTAAGTGTACTATGGTAATTTTTTTTTTTTTTACAGCAACATGTTAAAAAAAATTGGCATAGCAGTGCTTATGAAAATACCTTGTGGGGCGGGGGAGGGCATGGCTCGCAAACAAACATAGAATGTGCGTGTCGTTTGCATAAACCTTAAACCAAAAATATCTCCTGAAGTCTTTTTAAAACCAAACAATAGTTTAGCTTAACTAGTAAAAAATATCTGCCTTGAGCATTATGCTCTTGTAAGAACTATCTATATGGGATCAAATCAACAATAGCTACTTGAAAGTTTAGATCAGACCCTTAGGGGGCATTGAGTTTAGGTTAATGGGGGAGGAACAACTCAGAAAAGGAGGGTGAGAAAGGTTGCACAACTCAAAGAATGTAATCAATGTCACTGAATTGCACATGTAGAAACTGTTGAACTGGTGTATGTTTTGCTGTGTATCTTTTTAACAACAACAACAAAATAAAATTTAAAAAAAGGATCTTTATATAAAACATAAGTACATAATTATTTTTAAAGTAAAGCAAAAAACTCTTTACCAGCTCCATTTCACAAGACCATTTTATATTTCTGTAGTTGTAGCTCTCATTTATACCAGAGGGATCAATGATAATTAATTAGAGACCCAAGCAAGTCCCCAGGGAAAGGTCACAGGTGGCAAACCTGAGCCCTTGGTTGGTGTTGTGTAAATCGGGGTCATGGCAGTATGCTGGCTGGCCTTGCCTGCTCCTCGTTATAGCCAACCCTTCTTGGTCCATGACTCTGAATAAGTAAACTCTTGTCTTATCAAACGGAAACAAAATGTGCTGACTGAGCTTTGTTTACCAGGAACGTTGTATTACATTTTTCTCTGCCATGCATAAAGGTTAGATCAACAATATGTGAACTTATAGCTCTGGGCACTGAGTCTACACTAAGTCACTGAAAAAACAGATATTCCTGCATTCAAGAAACAGACTTTAGTTGACAAGGTTATATATCTTTGTGATAAAAGACGAGGGGGATTTTTTTTTAAAGCAAAAGTCATACTCCCTGTCCTTAAGAAGTTTATAATCTGACTAGAGAAATAAGGCCAGCACACCTAGAGTTATGGATCATACAACTAAGGAATGTTTTATATTGAAGGTTGCCTAGAAACCCATCTAGTCTGAAATTTTCTACCAAGGTGGAACTCCTCCTACAAGGTACTCTGCAAATTGTCTTTTCACCTCTGTACCAAACTCCTCTGGTGAGGAACAAACTATTAATTTTTTTAAATTCGAAAATTAATGTAGCATGTAGAAATTGTTGAATTGGTGTATGTTCTGCTGTGTTTATTTTCAACAACAACAAAAATACAATAAATTATAAAAAAAAGAAAAAAAATTAACACAGCGCATTTCAACAATACAGAAGAGTATAAAAGTAAAAACTCAAATTTCGCTTCCAATCTCCCTCTTCCCTACCAGCTGGTAAGGACTGCTCTAAACTGGCAAGGATGGCTAACTACTTTCTACACTTGTACAAAACATATATGAACATTTTCATACCATACTTTAAAATTTCATCTGTTTTTAAATTAGGTAACATATGTACAACATAAAATTCAAATGGTATAAAATATACAGTGAAGAGAAAAGTCTCCTTTTTACTCACATCCTTCTCCCTCTAGCCTCTCATTTCCCTCCTAGAGCCAATCACTATTACTACTTTCATGTATATCCTTCCAGAGATAGTTTGTGCATTTTACCAGCATTTATGTTAATAATTTTTTTAAAAACACAAGCATTAGCATATCATATACAATATTTTCTGCCCTGTTTTTTCCCTTAATATCTTCAACATTATTCTGTAACATCCACTATGTAGAGCCATTCTATTCGTTTTAATAGGTTCATAGCATTTCATTGTACAGATGTCACAATTTGTTAAACCAATCTCCTATTTATAAATGCTTTGGTTGTTTCCACTCCTTTTCTATTACAAGCAAGGCTACAATGAGTGACTTTAAGTATGCATCTTTTTTCACATGTACACAAATTTGTAGGATAAATACCTGAAAGCAGAGATGCCAGATTAAAGGGCATATGCATTTTTAATTTTGATTGTTGTTGTTGCTAGGGGCTGTCAAGTCTACTTTTGACTCATAGAGAACCCTGTGACAGAGTAGAACTGTCCTATAGGGTTTTCTAGGCTGCAATCTTTACAGGAGCAGATTACCAGGTCTTTCCCCCACAGAGTGGCTGGGTGCTATTGAACTGCCAACCTTTCGGTCAGCAACTGAGTGCTTAACCATAACGCTACCAGGGCTCCTTATAACTTTGGTAGACATTGCCAACTGCTCTCACTAGAAGTTGTACCAGTTTATACTCTGCCATCGATGATGAGAGTAGCTGTTCTCCGTGTATTTACCAGGACATTAATAACTTCTTTTTTTTTTTTTTTTTTACTTTTGCCAGTTTTATAGTTCAAAAATAGTTTGACTGTATTCATTTGTACTTCTGTTATTATGAATGAAGTTAAGCATCCCTTCAAATGTGTAAAAGCTGTTGCGTTTATTTTTCGGTATGCTGCCTGTTCATATCCTTTATCTGTTTTTCTGTTTATTTTTTCACTTTGTTGCTTTTTTCTTGTCAATATCTAAATGTTTTAATTAGCTTGATTTAAATTGAACATTTTTTTCTCCAGTTACTATTTTTCTTAAGACTTTGTTTATGATATTTTTCTCCATGCAGGAATTAAAAAAAAATTTTTTTTAAATTGTGCTTTAGGTGAAACTTTACAGAGCAAACTAATTTCTCATTCAACAATTATTTTGTGGCATTGGTTGTAATCCCTGTGATGTGCCAGCACTCTCCCCTTCTACACGCCAATTCCCTATTTCCATTTGTCCATTTTTCCTGTCCCTTCCTGCTTTCTTGTCATTGCTTTTGGGCAGATGTTACACTTTTGGTCTTGTATACATGACTGAACTAAAAGCACATTCCACATGTGTATTATTGTTTGTTTTGTAGAACTGTCTAGTCTTTGGCTGAAGGGTGAACTTGGGGAGTGACTTCAGTACTGAGTTAAAAGGGTGTCCGGGGGCCATACTCTTGGGGTTTCTCCAGCCTCTGTCAGACCAGCAAGTCTGGTCTTTTTTTTTTTTTTTTGTGAATTTGAATTTGAATTTTGTTCTACATTTTTCTCCCGCTCTGTCCGGCACCCTCTGCTGTGGTCCCTGTCAGCATGGTTGGTGGTGATAGCCGGCATCTAGTTCTTCTGGGCTCAGGCTGGTAGAAGCTGTGGTTCCTGTGGTCTGTTAGTCCTTTGGACTAATATTTCCCTTGTATCTTTGGTTTTCTTCATTCTCCTTTGCTCTGGGTGGGATGGGACCACTAGATGTATCTTAGATTGCTGCTTGAAAGCTTTTAAGACTGCAGACACTACTCGCCAAAGTTGGATATAGAGCGTTTTCTTTATGAACTTTGTTTATTGACCTAGATGACCTCCGTGACCATGGTCCCCAACCCTCATCCCCAGTAACTCAACCTTTCAGAGTGTTTGCCTGTATCTATGAAGCTTCTGTGACTTTGCCTTGGTCAAGTTGTGCCGACTTCCCCTATATTGTGTGCTGTCTTTCCCTTCACCAAAGTTAATACTTGTCTACTATCTAGTTAATGATTCCCCTCTCCAACCCTCCCTTGTAACCATTGTAACCATCACAGATTGTTTCTTTCTGTGTAGAAGGTTATCTTGAGTTTTTATAATGGTGGTCTCATACAGTATTTGTCTTTTTTGTGATTGACTTATTTCACTCAGCATAATGCCCTCCAGATTCATCCATGTTGTGAGATATTTTTTGGATTCATTATTGTTCTTTATCATTGCATAATATTTGATTGTGTGTATGTACCCATAATTTGTTTATGAGCACTTAGGTTGTTTCCATCTTTTTGCTGTTGTGAATAATGTTGCAATTAAAACTATTAAAAATTTTTTTTTAATAGTTGAATTTATCAGTATTTTCTTTAATGGCTTTTTGTTTTATTTATTTGTTTGTTTGACCATACTGAGGAAAGCTTCTGCAGGGCCAGGGTCATGTCAACTTTGCATTACCAGTGGCTGGTACACAATAGGTTCATAATATACACTGTTGAATGAACAGACATTTTTTTCCCCAAAATTATGGTACCTGGAATTTAACGGAAGACCCCAGCTGTGGTGTTATCCCTGCAGAATGCCCCATCAAGGCATAGACATAATCATGGAGCCTAAGCTTTTTTTTTTTTAAAACCAGTCACAATGTAGGTGGAATTTAGAGTTTGCTATAAGCCTTTCTCTCCAGTTGGAACCTACCAGCTGCTCCATGGGAGAAAGATGTGGCAATCTTCCTCCATAAAGAAAACAGCCTTGGAAACCTCATGGGGCAGTTTTATTCTGTCCTATAGGGTCGGTATGAGTTGGAATTGACTCGATGACTACAGGTTTGATATTTTGTTTTGTTTTAATAAGCCTTGCAACTTTAAAAAAAAAATTCCTAATTATAAGTCAAGTCCCTCTTGGTTGATACTCTGACTCCAATGCAGTCCTTGTTAAACTTCTCTTTCTTGGTCCAGTCAAAGGGCAACAGGAGGAATTGTGCAGTCACTTACGACTCCTGCAAACTGCCCTGTCTCCCACTTTTCCATCCTGGCCACAAGGAGACCGTGGGACCTTATCAACCCTCTTGCAGAATCCAGATACACTGTGTCTGCAGCATTCTCGGAACCCATCCGGTTTAGTAACCCTATCAAAAAACGGAAATGAGGTTAGCTTGACAGGAAGTGAGATCAGTTTGGCAACTGGTGGTGAAAAATTAAACAATGTGAGAGTTAATAGTAGTCTGAGTTAACAATGCAAGACGTGTCATAAGGCAATGCTATACCAAAAAACCAAACCTGTTGCAGTTGAGTTGATTCCGACTCATAGCGACCCTACAGGACAGAATAGAACTGCCCCATTGGGTTTCCAAAGAGTGGCTGGTGGATTTGAACTGCAACTTTTTGGTTAGCAGCTGAGCCCTTAACCACTGTGCCACCAGGGCTCCAAGGAAATGCTACGTTGTTGTTAGGTGCCAACGAGTTGTTTCCGACTCGTAGCATCCCTATGTACGACAGAATGAAACATGGTTCTGTCCTGCACCATCCTCATAATCTCTGTCACAATGGATGTTTGCAGCTGTTTCTTCTCACCTTGAGGTGTGCCATATCAGCAAATTAAGGTCCCGAAAACTTCACTCTATCCACATCATTAAGGTCGACTCTACTTTGAGGAGGCAGCTCTTAACCAGTTGTATTTTGAGTGCCTTCCAAACTGAGGAGATCATCTTCTGGCACTATATGAGACAATGTTCTGCTGCTATCCATAAGGTTTTCGCTGGCCAATGTTTTCAGAAGTAGATTGCCAGGTCCTTTTTCCTAGTCTGTCTTAGTCTGGAAGTTCTACTGAATCCTGTCCACCATGGGTGACCTAACTAGTATTTGAAATACTGAGGCGTAGCTTCCAGCATCACAGCAACATGCAAGCCACCACAGTACGACAAACTGACAGACACGTGGCAGAAGGAAATGCTATAGGAAGAGTTAAATGGAGAGTGAGCTCTACAGGGTAATTTGGGCTCAAAGAGAAGCACAGATGAGTGATTGTTTCTGTGTGCCTTGGGCAGGTGAGTGTGTAGTGGATGATATCTGAGTTCTCCAAGTCTGGGAATACGGGTCTATCAGGGCTTTGAGAATAGTTTGACCAAAATTAATATGCATCATTTATTAATCGTCCCATAGGGAGCATTGGCGGTTTAGTGGTAGAATTCTCACCTTCCATGAGGAAGGCCCAAGTTCTATTCCTAGCCAGTGTACCTCAGGCACAGCTACCACCCTGCTGTCAGTGGAGGCTTGTGTGTTGCTGTGATGCGGAACAGGTTTCAGCAGAGCTTCTAGACTAAGATGAAATAGAAAGAAAGCCTTGGCAATCTACTTCAAAAAATCAGTGAATGAAAACCCTATGGATCACTGATCTGAAACTGTTCCGGGGTATGATGCAGGAGTGGGCAGCATTTCATTCCGCGTGCACGGAGTCCTCATGTGTTGGGGTCTATTCCATGGCAACTAACAACAGCAACATTAAGTCTCCGATACCATGTGCTACAGATTTCTCTCTAATACTCCAATAACCCTCTTAAATAGGTAATATCCATTTCACAGAGAAGGAAACTGAGGTTTAAAAGACTGAACGACCTGTCCAAGGTCACACAGTGCATGGCCATGTCATACTTCATAACCCACTGTAGGCTGAGCCTTTTTTCTTTTTCATGCCAAGTGAGGGAAAACAATGCAAATATAGAGCTCTAATGAATTCTTTTGCAAGCAAACATTGGTTTGAATATACCTTTAAAAAAATGTCATCAAGGTATTTCCAGCTCACAGGGACCCTATAGGACAGAGTAAAGTTGGAAACAATGAAGAACTGGTAGCTGAAAAATATGGCCTTGGTGATAGAAACAATGCTGGAGATCACATGATAGAATTTTGCAGGACCAAGGACTTAATTTATTGCAGATACCTTTTTTCAGCAGCATAAATGGCATAAACATAAATTATACATGTGAACCTCATCAGATGGAATACACACAAGGCCAGGTGCTGACTGCAGAACAGACCATCAATTGCTCATATGCAAGTTCAAGTTGAACGTGAAGAAAATTAAAATAAGTCCACGAGAACCAAAGTACGACCTTGAGATTAGAGACCATCTCAAGAATAGAATTGACGCATTGGACACTAACGATCGAGGGCCAGACGAGTTGTGGGATGACATCAAGGATATCATACATGAAGAAAGCAAAAGGTCATTAAAAACACAGGAAAGAAGAAAAGACCAAAATGGATGTCAGAAGAGACTCTGAAACTTGCTCTTGAACATAGAGTAAATGGAAAGAAATGATCACATAAAAGAGCTGAATGGAAGATTTCAAAGGGGCAGCTGGAGAAGACAGAGTAAAGCATTATAATGAAATATGCAAAGACTTGGAGTTAGAAAACCAAAAGGGAAGAACATGCTCATCATTTCTCAAGCTGAAAGAACCGAAGAAAAATTTCAAGCCTCAAGTTGCAGTGTCGAAGGATCCTATGGGCAAAACATTGAATGATGCTGGAAGCATCAAAACATGATGGAAGGAATACACAGAGTCATTGTACCAAAAAGAATTGGTCCATGTTCAGCCATTTCAGGAGGTAGCATGTGATCAGGAACCGGTGGTATTGAAGGAAGAAGTCCAAGCTGCACTGAAGGCATTGGCAAAAAACAAGGCTCCAGGAATTGATGGAATACCAAATGAGATGTTTCAACAAACAGATGCAGTGCTGGAGGTGCTCGCTTGTCTGTGCCAAAAGATTTGGAAGACAGCTACCTGGCCAGCTGACTGGAAGAGATCCATTTTGTGCCCATTCCAAAGAAAGGTGATCCAACAGAATGTGAAAATTATCGAACAATATTATTAATATCACATGCAAGTAAAATTTTGCTGAAGGTAATTCAAAAACAGTTGCAGCAGTACATCAACAGGGAACTGCCAGAAATTCAAGCTGGATTCAGAAGAGGACATGGAACAAGAGATATCATTGCTGGTGTCAGATGAATCTTGGCTGAAAGCAGAGAATACCAGAAAGATGTTTGTCTGTGTTTTATTGACTGTGCAAAGGCATTCGATTGTGTGAATCATAACAAATATTGCAAAGAATGTGAATTCCAGAACACTTAATTGTGCTTATGAGGATCCTGTACGTAGACCAACAAGCAGTTATTTGAACAGAACTGTGGGGATATATGCCATTTAAACATGGCTGTACTATTGACAACTGCAGCCCCCACAGGCCTCTATGCTGCACAGCATGTTGAGACTTGTCTC
>NW_004444020.1:11356180-11361305 GCF_000243295.1 Trichechus manatus latirostris
AGTTGGTTACTGTCTTCGCCGTCCCGATTACCGTCACCGCTGCAACACAGAACAAGGGTTTAAAATCAGGAAAAATATGTGTCAGAGTTGTATCCTTTCACCATACTTATTCAAACTGTATGCTGAGCAAATAATCCTAGAAACTGGACTAAACCAAGAAGACTGCAGTATCAGGATTGGAGGAAGACTCATTAACAACCTGTGATATGCAGATAACACAACCCTGCTTGCTGAACGTGAAGAAGAGTTGAATCACTTACTGATGAAGATCAAAGACCACAGCCTTCAGTATGGATTGCACCTCAACGTAGAGAAACAAAAATCCTCACAACTGGACCTATAACCATTAAGCAATCAAGACAAACGGAGAAAATGTTGAAGTTGTCAGGGATGTCATTTTACTTGGATCCATAATCAATGTCCATGGAAGGAGCAGTCAAGAAATCAAAGGACATATTGCACTTGGCAAATGTGCTGCCAACGACCTCTTTAAAGTGTTAAAAAGCAAAGATGTGACTTTGAGGACTAAGGTATGCCTCACTCAAGTCATGGTGTTTTCAATAGCCTCATATGTTTGCAAAGGCTGGATAATGAATAAGGAAGACCGAAGAAGAATTGAGGCTTTGAATTATGATGTTGTCGAAGAATATTGAATGGACTGCCAGAAGAACCAACAAATATGCCTTGGAAGAAAATACAGCCAGAATGCTCATCAGAAGAGAGGATGATGAGACTTTGGACACGTTATCAGGAGGGACCATTCCCTGGAGAAGGACATCACGCTTGGTAAAGTAGAGTGTCATGAAAAAGGAAGACCCTCAACAAGATGGATTGATAAGGTGGCTGCAACAATGGGCTCAAACATAGCAACGATTGTGGGAATGGCACAGGACCGGGCAGTGTTTTGTTCTGTTGCACATAGGGTTGCTATGAGTCGGAACTGACTGGACAGCACCTAACAACAACAACAGCAAGGACAGAGTAAAACTACCCCTCATGGGTTTCCAAGGCTAGAATATTTATAGAAGCAGACTGCCATATCTTTCTCCCATGGAGTGGCTGGTGGGTTCGAAACACTGACCTTTGGTTAGCAGTTGAGTGCTTAACCACTGCACCACCAGGGCTGGGGTATATAATGCTTAATCAATTCTGAAATGTTATATTTGAGTCTTTGGAATTACTCTTGTTAACAGATCACATAACAGAAAGAAAAGGTAAGAGTTAATGCAGGGCTACAGAAAAAACCAGAATGGTTATGAGAGGTAATCAGCACACCCCAATTTCCATGCGTCACAGTCCATCAAAAGGTTAATAAGCATAAAAGCTAATAAATAGAATATACCCATAAACGAAAATAATAGTGCTGTTAATGCAGATGAGGGATAGAGTTGAATTCATTAACCTCCTGTTTCATCCACATCTTATCTGAATTTGTGGAATCAATGAGGCAATTATAACCAGAAAGAAGTCAATTAGAATTACAAGTTCATCTGGAGGACATTTAATATATTCATCGCAGGCTCATACTTTCGTGTAACAATGGAGTGGCTGAGGCATCTCTGACCGCCTCCAACTTACACAAGGGGGAAGGAGAATCAAGGTCAATAGCCCAAGGCTGATTACTATGAGGCAGAGGTCAGACATGTCTCCTATCTCTGCCATCTTCACCAATTCAGACACCAACTGTGCCTCCCATGGCACTCTCTACTTCAATGCTGGATTCAATAATTCATTGCAATGGCTACACAGAACTCACAGACCATACTCACAGTTGTTAGGAAAGTAACAGGTTACAATTCAGATTCAGGAACACTTAGGATACAGTTCTTCCATCAGGACAGCCTCTTCTCAGCTGTGTCCGCAGGCAGGCCTCTCTCTGGCCTCTGCCCTGCTCGTAGACAAGTGTTACAAAGCTCTTTTAGCTCTGCCAATAGTGCCTCAAGGCACCCCACTCAGCCAGTAAGCCTCGGCCCATGGTGCTTAGCTCTAGCTCCATGGGTCAGCAACCCTAACTTCACCAAGTGCCCAGAGGCACCCTACTCCACCAGCAAGCCTCCTGACCAAAGGCACTCAGGTGTCTTGCTCCATGGACTGGAAAGCCCACCATAAGTCTCCTGCTGGTCTCCTGGTTCTGGCACTGCCCCTTCTTTGCTAACGCTTCTTGTTGTCTTCAGTGTTACAGCACTTTCTTTCTCTTCCTTCCACCCTCCTTCTCTCTCTCTCTCTATCTCCTGGTTCCAGGAACTTCTCAGCATAGCAATGGGCTCCACTCTGGGCACTTCTTCCTTGGTGATAGTGAGATCCTCCCTTTCCTGCCTCTGGATGGCTGGTTCTTAGCCTAGCAGGATGGCAAGACTGACCAATCCCCTTGTTAGGGTTCCATAGACCTTATTTGCATGGTCCCACCGAATCACTTGGGTGGGAGTTACAAGACAGTGGCGAGAAAGGCCACACAAAAGTTATCCACCGCACCACACGCCCCATTTCTTCTGCGTAGTCAAAGTCAGTCTCTGCCTTTCACCCCACTCCCCACCCCACCCCAGTCCTGCACCAATATGTTTAAACTGGCAAGAAGAGAAGGAGGGCAGTCCTTCTTAGGGCAGTGTAGTTGGGAGATAGGGTCTGAAAGCTGTCAACAGCCTTTCTTCCATTCACTTGTTGGAACTTATCTGAGAGAGTAGAGGTGATGTATAGAGAGATGCACAGACAAAAGAAGGAAGAAGAACCAGCTTTAGTTCCAGTTGCCCTCCAGGCTTTCTCTGCAGTTTGTCTGAGTTGGTAGCGTTGGGTTTCTTTCACTTGCAGCCAAGAGTCTGACTGATATTTACTGTTTTCTTTCCAAATTCCTCAACCATCAGCTTTCTATTGGCTGTTTGTGGCTCATCCACTCTGAACCAGGGAGAATTATATTCAGGGTGTGTTGGTGTGTTCTCCTGGGAAATCTCTTTCCCTGCCTTGTCTCCTCCTCTACCAGTCTGTTCTCAGGGATTGTAAATACGTTTTATTTTGTTTGTTTGTTTTGATTTTTTAAAATTTTTGTAAAAGTTGTATATAACACAACATTTGCCACTTTAACATTTTACACATGTATAATTTAGTGACTTCAGTTACATTAATCATGTTGTGCAGCCACCACCAATATCTTTTACAAAATTTTCCATTACCATAAACAGAAGAAACTCAATGCTTCCTAAAGAATGACTTCTCCTCTCCTGCTCTGTCCTGCCCCTTGTATGTCTAGTAAACTTTGGTCTTCATACATTTGCTTCTTCTAGATATTTTATATTGTATCATATATCAGGACTTTATTTCTCTTTACGGCTGAGTAATATTCAAAGCCAAATATTCAATAGCCAAAGATGTCACTTTGAGGATTAAGGTGTGCCTGACCCAAGCGATGGTATTTTCAATCACCTCATATGCATTGGAAAGCTGAACAATGAGTTAGGAAGACCAAAGAAGAATTGATGCCTTTGAATTATTGTGTTGATAAAGAATATTGAATATACCATGGACTCCCAGAAGAACAAATAAATCTGTGTTGGAAGAAGTACAGCCAGAATGCTCCTTGGAAGTGAGGATGATGAGACTTTGTCTCATATACTTTGGACATGTTATCAGGAAGGATCAGTCTCTGGAGAAGGACATCATGCTTGATAAAGTAGAGGGTCAATGAAAGAGAGGAAGACCCTCAACAAGATGGATTGACACAGTGGCTGCAACAATGGGCTCAAACATAGCAACAATTATGAGGGTGGTGCAGCATTTACTTCAGTTGTACATGGGGTCACTATGAGGCAGAGCCTACTCAACAGCACCTAACAACAACAATATTCCATTGTATGTATAAACCACATTTTGTTTATCCATTAATCTGTTGATAGACATTTAGGTTGTTTCCACATTTTGGCTATTGTGAACAGTGCTGCAGTGAACATTGGTGTACAAGTATCTGTGTTCCTGCTTTCAAGTCTCTTGAGTATACACCTAGGAGTGAAATTGCTGGGATATATGATAGTTCTATGTTTAACTTTTTGAGGAATTGCCGAACTGTTTTCCACAGTTGCTGAACCATTTTTCATTGCCACCAGCAATGAGTAAGGGTTCCAATTTCTCCACATCCTTGTCAACATTTGTGTTTTTTCTTTTTTTTAGCCATTCTCACGGAGGTGAAGCGCTATCTCATTGTGGTTTTGATTTGCATCTTCCTAATGGCTAATGATGATGAATACCTTTCCATGTGCTTCTTGGCCGTATGTGTATTTTTTTTCGTGAAATGTCTTTTTAAATTCTTTGCCTATTATTTTTTTTTTGTTGTTAAGTTGTAGGAATTCTTTATATATTCTTTCTTTTAATCCCTTATCCAATATACGATTCCCCAAAATCTTCTCCCAGTCTCTTCACTTTGATGTTAAAGTCCTTTGTTGAGGAATTTTTAAAAAATTTTGATGAAGTCTAGTTTATCTATTTTGTCTTTTGTTGCTAGTGCTTTTGCTGTCATATCTAAGAACTCATAGAAAACTAGGTCTTCTAGGAGTTTTATGTTTTTAGTTTGTACATTTAGGTCCTTGATCCATTCTGAGTTAACTTTCCTATATGGTGTGAGGTATGAGCCTAGCTTCATTTTTTTGCATATATATATCCAGTTGAGGGACTATAAATAAGTTTTAATACTAACTTAGATGAAATAAGGTTACATATCCATTGCCATTGAGCCAATTCCTACTCATAGCGACCCTATAGGACAGAGTAGAACTGCCCATTGGGTTTCCAAGGCTGTAATCTTTATGGAAGCAGACTGTCACATCTTTCCCCCTCAGAGGAGTTGGTAGGTTTGAACCGCTGACCTTTTGGTTAGCAGTTGATTGCTTAGCCACTGCACCACCAGGGCTCCTTGAAATAAGGTTAGTCCTACTTTTTTAAGTCAACTTCATTGTCTTAGGCTGGGTTCTCTAGAGAAGCAAAACCAGTAAAGTGTATAAATATGTATATATAGAGAGATTATATCAAGGAAACAGCTCACGTGATTGTAGAGGCTAGAACGTCCCAAGTCCGTGGATCAGGGTAGAGGCCTCTCCCAAGTCACACAGCTGCAGAAGCTGGCAAGCCCAAGATCAGAAGGTTG
>NW_004444020.1:11361405-11376236 GCF_000243295.1 Trichechus manatus latirostris
ATCCAGAGAGAGCAAAAAGCCAGAACGTCTGCTTATATACAGATGCAGGCCACACCCCCAAGGAGACTCCCTTTCATCTGACTGGCTACTCACAGTATATTCAATCATGGGAGTGATTACATTAAAACACTGAGAATCATGGCCCAGCCAAGTTGACACACAATCTTAACCATCACAAATAGTTTAGCTTAATTAGTAAAGAATGTTTGCCTTAAGCATTGTGCTCTTTTAAAGAACTATCTATATGGGAACAAACTGACAACAGCAACTCAAAATAGTAGGTAAGAAACTTCAGGGTCAGTGAGTTTATGTTACTGGGGGAGGGACAATTCTGAAAAGGAAGGTGAGAATGGTTGCAGAACTTGAAGAATGCAATCAACGTCACTGAATTATACATGTAGAAATTGTTGAATTGGTGTATGTTCTGCTGGGTATATTCTCAACAACAACAACAAAATAAATTATTAGAACAAAAACAACAACAAAATGCACCACAAGTTGCTTCAAAACCAAATATATTCATGGAGTCAATTACTTCAGATTATTTGTATCTTTCCCCCAATCTCTTGGTGGGAATAATTAGATTTGGCTACAGAAATTCAACAGCTTTGTCAACAGTCACAAACATTTTATGGAGCTCCTTACTGTGTAGAAGAGCTGGGGATATAAACAGGTGTCATATCTCAATCATGGAGACCTTGGCCACTCCAAAGACAGCCTTACCACAATAGTCTTTATTTATAAACCAATAAGTCTGTTTAGTAAAGAAGCTTCTAAAATCTTTTAGGGTCTTGATTGGGTGGCAGAGACCATTTTACTCTGTGGAAAGGAGGGGCGGGTTATCCAATAAGCAAAGTAAATATGGGCTTACTTGTGCTTACTTATAAATCTGTAGTGAACAATTTTACATGGATTTCACTACACTACATCAAAGTGAAATCTATGTGAAATTGTTCACTACAGATTAGTAAGTAAATATAAGTAAGGCCGTGCTTATTGCTTATTGGCTGATCCTCCCCTGCTGGAGATTTTAAAACACTTTGCAATCTTGGCTGCTTTACTTTCCTGGTCTGTAATTGGTTTTTTTGACTCCTTGACTGTTGTACACCTAATGTTTATTTCCTCTGATTATACATTTTGCCCATGAATTCTTACTCCATACTGTGCAAAACTGCAATTAAATCGAATTCACCCCTTGCCCCAACTTGCCAGGACACCAGAGCCCTGTCATCCATGGGCAGGGTTCAGCTCACAGCACATAGGGCCTGCTCTGCACAGGCGTGTCTGGAACCCCTGAGGACACTTCAAGTCAGAATTTTCTGGCTGAGACCCACACCTAAACTTGACCTGCCTTCAATGTTCCTTTCCAAACCAGAAATGGCCTTAGTGTCAAAGTCAATGCTATCCGTGTGAGACTAGACTCAAGTGTAAGGTATCGTTGACTGAGAACATGGTGACAAGAGTATTCCCTTGCCAGTCTTGCTCACACTGCCTTGGAACCAAGAGGAAAGGTGCAAAGGAGGAGGGAAAGGGTGGGGGAAGGGAGCCAAAAAGACGGGGGTGGGGGCCTGGAATTCATGGCAAAAACATGCTGAGCCTCGCCTTGGAAATACCTCTTTTTATAATTAGTATTGTGTTTTGGTCCCTGGGTAGTGCAAACCTTAATGCTCAACTACTAACCTGAACAGTGGCCATTGGAACCCATCCAGAGGCATGTCAAAGAAAGACCTGGAGATCTGCTTCTAAAAGGTCACAGCTTTGAAAACCCTATGCAGTAGAGTTCTACTCAGACACACATAGAGTTGCCATCATTCGGAATCAACTGAAAGGCAACTGCTTTGGTTTTGATTTGATATTGTGTTTTGAGTAGGTCATCCATAGCCAGGGGGTCCTCAGCCCCCCAGTCTGACTCCACATGCAGTAGCTTCGTATTGTGCTGCAAAGCAATCTAAGGCTTACAGCACCAGGTGCCTCCTGTTGGGTCATCCCTGTGCCCTGAGGTTAGGATCTGGAGTTTCAGGTTTAGTAATCTACAAGGAAGAGTCCTCTAAGAGCAACGTGACATCGAGTTTTACCCACAGAGGCAGAGCCTGAATGAGGATAGACAGTGACTTCAGAGGAAGAGAAATTCCAGACTAGATAACTTCTTAGGAGGGATACAGTGAAGAAGGAAGGACAAACAAAATTTGAATACTGTACCGTCTGTATCTCAACTAGGTTAAAAATTAGTTATGCAAAGAAAAGAAGCTGAAAATATTTACATTAAAATGTTGACAGAAGTTTTTCTTAATGATGAGATTACAGCTGAATTCTCTTATTTATATCCTTTTGTATTATCCTGTCAGTCTGCGTTACTTTTTCCTTTTTAAAATCTGTTTTTTTTAAATTACAAAAATAACGCAGGCTCATTGTAAAATCTTCAAATTATGCATAAATATACATATAAAAAGTGAAAGTACCACTTCACCCAAGAGCCAATACCAGTCCCTCCCCAGAGGTAACCACTGATAAAAGTTTATTGTATGCATGTATATGCATGCCTTCTTGTTGTTAGTTGCCTTTGAGTTGCCTCCTACTCATGGTGACGTTATGTATAATAGAATGAAATATTGCTCAGTCCTGCACCATCTTCATGTTCTTTGGTATGTTTGAGCTTATTCTTGTGCTTTTGTGTCTATCCACCTCACTGAGGGTTTCCCTCGTTTTCGTTGACCCTCTACTTTGCCAAACATGATGCCCTTTTCTAGTGACTGGTCTTTCCTGATTATGTATCCAAAGTAAGCAAGCCAAAGTCTTGCAATCCTCTATTCTGAGAAGTATTCTGGTTGCACTTTTTCTGAGATTAATTTTTTGGTTCTTCTAGTAGTCTATGGTATATTCGATATTCTTTGCCAACCCATAATTTGAATGTATGATTCTTTTTCTGTCTTCATTTTTCATTGCCCAGCTTTCACATGCATATGAGGCGATTTACAGATACGTCCATTTACTTATATGATGAGATTCTTTTTCTTACACTGTTCATTCAAGACTTTTCAATATCAAATCTATCTCATTGTTTTAAATTGCTACTTAGGATTTTATAGTATGAATGTATTGCAATTTGAGTGAATTTTCTTATTAATGAATATTTAACTCATTTCCAGTCTTTTGCAATTACAGACTATACTGCATTCCAGGTTGTTGCATGTACTTTCCTGTGCAGATGTGTGGTTTGATTTAGAGAAGTAGAATTTATGGACCAAAGGTGTATGCATTTTAATTCTGGATAAAACTTGTTAATTGCCCTTCTGAAAGGCTTTATCATTTTATTTTCTGCTCAGCAATAAAATAGAGCACCTATTTACTAGGCCCTTGCCAGTAATGATTATTACTGAATTTTAAAATCAGTACAGAATTCTTGTTAATTCTGTCCTCTCCATGGCATTTTGTTATTTTAATTCACATTTCTCTGATTACTAGTAAGAATGAGTAAATTTCCATATCTTTATTGGACTTTTATATATCTTCTTTGCCGAATTACATCATCTTTTGCAATTTGTCACCATCTTTTCTTTATTGATTATATATTTTATATATCCTATATATTGATAGTTTGGGCTATTATAGGCATTTATAATATTTTTTCCAATTTATCATTTGTCGTTTATTGTGTGCATGTGTCTTTAGTTGCATAGAAGATTTTAATTTTTAGGCAATAAAAGCTTTCAATTTTTTAAAAAAATAAAATGGGACTAAATGGGCACACCAGCCCAGGGGCAAGGATGAGAAGGCAGGAGGGGACAGAAAAGCTGGCAATGGGGAACCCCAGGTTGAGAAGGGGAGTGTTGACATGTCGTGGGGGTGGCAACCAATGTCACAAAACAATATGTATATTATTGTTTAATGAGAAACTAATTTGCTCTGTAAACCTTCATCTAAAATACAAGTAAAAAACTCTATGTTTTCTTTTAGGATTTCTGGTCTTCATTTTATGCTTAGGAAAAACATTTCCAACACTGAATTTATAATAATACTCTCATATTTTGCTGTATTACTTTTATGGGTTTTTTTAAAAAACCTTGTACTCTTCAAACACCAAAGACACAAGGAAAATATTAGTCCAAGAAACAAAAGGACCACATAAACCAGAGACTCCACTAGCCTGAGACCAGAAGAACTAGATGGTGCCCGGCTACCACCAATGACTACCCCGACAGTGAATACAACAGAGAGTCCTGGACAGAGCGGGAGAACAGTGTGGAGAAGAATTCAAATTCACGTAAAAAGACCAGACTTAATGGTCTAACAGAGACTGGAGGAACCCTCAAAACTATGGTCCCTAGATGCTCTGTTATCCCAGAACTGAAGCCACTACCGAAGCCCACCCTTCAGACAAGGATTAGACAAGACTATAAAACAAAAAATAATGCACTTGAGTGTGTTTCTTAGTTCAGTCAGACACACAAGACCAAATAGGTGGCTCCTGTCTGGAGGCAGCATGAGAAGACAGTAAGGGACAGGAACTGGTTGAATGGACACAGGGAACCAAGGGTGGAAAGGGGGAGTGTGCTGTCACATTAGATTGCAACTAATGTCACAAAACAATATGTGTATAAATTTTTGTATGAGAAATTAACTTGAGCTGTAAACTTTCACCTAAAGCACACACACACACACAAATAATAATCAAAAACTGGTAACAGCCAAGGTACCCATCAACAGGAGAATGGATAAGCAAACTGAAATGTATTGACACAATAGAATACTACTTGGCAATAAAAAGCAAAACACTATTGTATACTCAACAACATGGATGGATCTCAGAAACACTATGCTGAGGGAGAGAAGAAGTCATACATACAAGAGTACATACTGTATGATTTCATTTATATGAAGATCTCAAAAAGGGAAAACTAATCCATATTGGGAAAAAAATGAGAATGATTGCCTCTGGGCATGAAATAGAGGTGAGAACTGACTGGGAAGGGGCATGAAGAAACTTACCAGGGTAATGGTAATGCTCTGTATCTTGCTAGGGGTTTGGGTTATACAGGTGTATGTATTTGTCAAAACTCATCAAATGGCAAACTCAGGATATGTGCATGCTGTTGTGTGTAAACTTGACCTCAAAAGACAAAAAAGGTTTACAAACAAATATGGACCACTAGCTTATGATATGAATGTCTAAGTGTTTTGTGTCGAATTGTACTGATGTCTGCAATTTACTTTGAGATGAATAAAGAAAAAGGATGATTGAAAATAATAATAATAATGGTAACTTAAAAAAAAAAAACAAAAAAACCTTGTATTCTTCAATCTGTCTGGAATTTATAGTTATATATGGTGTGAGGTTGAATATAACTTAATTTTATTTCTAAATAGATATTCAGTTGCCCAATACCGTGCACTGAATACTCATTTAATCCACTGATTTGAAAATACCATCTTTATCATAAACTAAACATATTTTCATATATATATATATATAGGGTTTGTTTTTGGATTTTCCATTCATTTCCATTCATCTATTTTTCTACTCCTGCAACAATATCATACTGTGTCAGTTACTAACGCCTTATGCTGTGATTTGCTATCTGATAAGGCAATTCCCTTCATTATTGATTATCTTTCAAAATGCTCTTTGCTGTGCTTGTGCATTTTCAATTCAGACGATTTTGAGAATCAGATAGCTTGAGGATGATAATATGATCATTCCAATAAATGTAAAAAAGGGGAGTTGATAAAATTGGACATCAACCAATATGAAATGCAGCTGTTTAAAAAAAATAAGAGCTATTATACTCAAATGGAAAGATCTCCAACACAAGTGAATGAAGCAATAGACAATGAATTCTCTTTAAGTTCATGATGTATGATTCTCTTTCCATTTTAAAAAAAGGTATATATGCTTGTGTATGAAAATATATATGCATATGAATTCAAAGACACAGGTCTGGAGGATATGCCTTGAACTGAGCTGGTTTTTGTTCTAGGGAGGGAATAAGAGTGTAGTGGTATAGTGCATGCTATGGTGTGTTATCCAGATGCCTCTCTTTTGGACCAAGGCACTTCCCACATGTTATGGATTGAATTTTGCCCCCCAACTCCCCCGCAAAAGATATGTTGAAGTCCTAACCACTGTACCTGTGAATATGACCTTGTTTGGGAATAGATTTTTCTTCTGTCATGTTAATTAGGTCATACTCTACTAGGGTAGATGCTAAGCTTAACCCCTTCTAAGTGCTGTCTTATAAAAGAAAAAACAGACATAGAGTCAGACACACTGGGAAAACTGCCTTGCAAGGATCCATCTACAAACCAAGAAATGCCCTGGGCTGACAGAAGCTGAAAGAGACAGGAATGATTTCCTAGAACGGACAGAGCATAGCCCTGCTCCCACCTTGAATTTGGACTCCTAGTTTCTTAGTTATCTAGTGCTGCTATAACAGAAATACCACAAGTGGATGGCTTTAGCAAACAGAAATTTATTCTCTCACACTTTAGGAGGCTAGAAGTCTGAATTCAGGGCACCAGCTCCAGGAGAAGGCTTTCTCTCTGTGTCAGCTCTGGGGGAAGGTCCTTGTTATCAATCCACCCCTAGTCTAGGAGCTTCTCAGCACAGGGACCCTGGGTCCAAAGGACATGCTCCACTCCTGACTCTTCTTGCTTGGTGGTAATGATGTCCCTCTCTCTCTGCTCCCTTCTTTCCCTTTTTATCTCTTGTAAGATGAAAGGTGATACAAGCCACACCCCAGGAGAACTCCCTTTACAAAGCATCAGGGCTGTGACCTGACTAAGGGTGTTGCATCCCACCCTAATCCTCTTTAAGATACCTAATCTTGCTTCATCAACCACAGGCAGAGATTAGGATTTACAATACATAGGACAATTACATCAGATCACAAAATGGAGGACAATCCACAATACTGGGAATCATGGCCTAGCCAAGTTGACACATATTTTTGGGGGACACAATTCAATCCATGACACCTAGTTTTAAAAAATATGAGAAATAAATTCCTATTTTTTAAAGCCACCCGCTGGGATTTTTGTTATAGTAGCACTAGCAAACTAAGACCCCCTCCACTTGCCAGGTGTGTTGATGTTGCCTGTTGACAACTTACTGCAGAGTACATCCCCAGGCATCATCCTCAGCTGAAAGTATCTGCCTTGCCAAGGTTATGCCTCTTTGTGTGGACAATCTGCACCCAATGACTGATTATTATGGGCTACAAAGGCATGTCACCTTTGCCTCAAGTTGGGACAGTTCTGAAGGGTCATCGTACTCCAGAACTCCCTGAGGGATTGCTGAAGCCTCTGTTGCAACTGCATCACAGTGTAATGTCTCTCTATACCCCCAAGAAAATGTGTCTATTTCCTGGGGAACCTGACCTATAACAACAGGCAGTAAATTATTGGATGACAGGTGGACTTCACTACCGCCAAGAAGGAAGAGCTAGGAGTGGAGCACATCCTTTGGACCTGGGATTCCTGCACTGAGAACCTCCTAGACCCAGGAGACAGCTGTAACAGTGGAGATGGCACAAGATGGTGAGAAGCAGCAGCAAGCAGAGCAGACAACCGGCAGCAGCAGAACCAGGAGACCAACCTGAGACGGCATGGTAGGCTTCCTGGCCCACAGAGCTAGGCAGCTACAGTGGGTGCGCTGACCCACGGACTGAGACAGCTGATTGCCTTTGGACAGGAGTCTTACTGGCAGAGTAGGGTGTCCTTGGTCACTTATCGGTAGAGCTAAAGAGATTTGTAACATCTGCCCAAGCAGGGCAAATGCCAGGCTGAGGGGCTGAGGGGAGAGCAGCCAGAAAGAGAGAGAGGCCTGCCTGAGGGCACAGTTAAGAAGAGTCTGTCCTGATGGAAGAAATGTATCCTGAGTTGTTTCTGATCCTGAATTGTAACCCATTACTTCCCACCCAGTAGTCTCACTACTGTAGCACAAGAATCATTTCATTTCTACCTTCTTCTCGTGAGTTGGGATCACACCCACTCATATTTTTGCCTGGCTTTCTGTGGTCTAAACAGCCACATAGTAATGCAAAGATTTCCCATAAAGGTGGATTTTTCACTGCTCTGTAAAGATGACTAAAAAGCAAAGCATAGCTGAACCAGAAAAGGCATTCCAAGGACTCTGAGAGCTATCGTCTCAGTCTTGGACCCAGAGCAAGTGAGTTAGTTATATCCCCTAAATCAGGAAATTCCTTGAGGGAGCTCAGAGAATATCTAATTAAACAAATATTTGTTCAGTTGGACAATGAAGTACTCTTAGAGGAACCTATGTGAATGTGTGATGACATTACTTAAGAAATTAGAGCTCTCAAAAGTCTGGAAGTCAGAATACAGGTACAAATGCTAGTGAGAAAAATTCACAAAAGGAATCACTGGCACGTGTGTGTGCCTTTTACTGTGGTCCTGGTTTTTTAACGATTTTGAATTTGAGATGTATTATGAATTAGAATATGACTTGCTTGGGTTGGTTGAGGATGCCTGGTCAGAGTCCTTAAAAAAAGTAATAAATAATTTATCATCCATTTTACAGTTTTCAAAGCATTTTTTGCATCTTTCAAAAGGTTTGCACAACACTGGAAGATAGGAATGGCAGAGCTTATTCCTATTTGACAGGTGAGGAGACAGAAGCAAAAATAATTCAGGAAATTTGCTTACTATCACACAACCTCTTAGCCAAACCACCAGAACTGAAACCCAGGGCTCAGAGCTCCAAACTCTCAGTGCAGTGTTCTTTCCACCATAGAAAGCTGCCGTTTTCTAAAGGTTAAATCTCTTCTGTGACTAGAATCGTCCTCCACGCGCACACAACTCCACTGCAGGCTTCTATTCTCTGAGGAGGGCAGAGGGATTCTTGTCCTTGTAGGCAAAAGAACAGGGAAGCTTGCAAGAAGGACCTGCTAGTCTGTGGCCACCCTGAGGAAGTAGCTGCAGTCCTCAGCTACTCAGGAGTCCCTCCCCACAACTTTCCTCCAGAGTTTTTTTTCTTAGCTTTTAAAAAAAATAGTCTATTTTTTAGAGCAGTTTTAGGTTTACAGAAAAATTGTGCAGAAAGTACCAAGTTCCCATCTGCCCTGTTCCCTGCTTGGTCATGGTTTCTCCTTTTATGGACATCTTGCTTTTGTGTGGCACATTTGTTATAACTGATGGACTAATATTGATACATTATTATTAACTAAAGCTCATAGTTACATTAGGGTCCACTTTTTGTGTTATATAATCCTATGGGTTTTGACAAATGCATAATATCATGTGTCTACATTTAGGTTAGTATGCAGAATTGTTTCACTACCTTAAAAGTGCCCTGTGCTCTGAGTTACATTTTCAATTTTCTCTGGGAACTGATCTCCAGAAGCTGCAGGGAAAACCCTGTTCAACTAGCTATTCTCTCACATCCATAAAATCTCCACTAAGAAATCAGAATCTCAGTATAGCCAATAAAAAATTAACCACTAGTGGGGTGATTTGGAGCTCTGGTGGCACAGTGGTTAAGAGCTTGGCTGCTAACCAAAAGGTCGGCATTTCAAATACACCAGCCACTCCTTGGGAGCCCTATGGGGCAGTTCTACTCTCTCCTATAGTGATTGGAAACTTCCCACTCTCAAAACTAAGGAACTTCAAAATTGAGAGGTCTGTGTCTTTATTAATCCAGGGCAATTGTGCTTTATTTTTCCATGGTGGTTAAGAGCTTGGCTGCTAACCAAAAGATCAGCAGTTCAAATCCACCAGCTGCTCCTTGGGAACCCTGTGGGGCAGTTCTACTCTGTCCTATAGGGTCACTGTGAGTTGGAATCGACTCAATGGCAATGGGTTATATAAACAAACCTCATACAACCCTAAATCCATAAGGGTGAGCTATTATGTAATCCAAGCTTTCCTGAGAGTCTTTGCCTATGTACCAGGAACCTAGAAGTTTGGGTTCAATAGCCATTTAAGGATTTGGAGACAGGCTTAGAGACTGTATGTGAGGTGGAGCTGAACTTGAGATCCTACATAAATCCAGGATTCTCAAAGAGTTATATTATCAGTTCATGAATGGACTAGAAAAGATCTGCCCATGGGTAAAGGGAGTAATGAGGTAAATATATATCCCCACCCTGCATTTAGGTAGAAAAGAATGAGGAAAAAGCCTTTTCTGAGAAAGTGTAATCAAGCCCTGACCTTTTAACTATATTAAAAAAGATTAAAGAAATAAATGAGAATTAAAAAGAGAAGAAGAAAAAATATAAAAAGATTAGGCACATTACAAAAAAAAACCAAATGGAAATTCTATGAGTGAAAGCAATAATTATTGAAAATAAAAATGCAATGAACAGGCTAAAAAGCAAATTAGATATAATTGAAAAAATCACACCCATGTCTATTCTGACTCATGGCAACCACATGAAAACTCCACTCCATATGGTTTTGAAGGCTGTGACCTTTCAGAAGCAGATCACCAGGTCTTTCTTCTGAGGTGCTTCTGAGTGGGTTTGAACAGCCAAACTTTCAGTTAGTAGTTGAGTGCTTAACTTCTTCTGCCACTCAGGGACTAGATACAATGGAAGAACAAATTAATAAACTGGAAGACAGAGCTACAGAAATTACTCAAAATGCAATATAGAGAGGCAAAGACATTAGGAAACGGATGATGGAATGAGAAGGTCTAACATATGGATGGTTGGAGTTACAGAAGAGAAAAATAGAGAAAAGGGAAAATAGGTATTATTCAAAGAGAAAATGCCTAAGAAAAATTTACATAATTGATGAAAAATATGAATTTTCTGATTCAGAAATCACAACAAATCCCAAGAAGGACAAATAAAAACAAATCCACACCTAACTCTTCATAGAGAAACCACACAAGATCAAGGATTTTAAAAGCATCCAGAGCGAAAAAAACAAAGAACAAAAGAATAACAATTACCCTGACAGCAAATATATCAACTAAAACAAAACAAAAAATTTTTTTGAATTAAAAAACAAACTACACACACACACACACAAAACACATGACAAAGAATTTGAGGCTGGTTATTGCTAGTATAGTGTACCAAATTCCCCACACTCTCCTCACTACCCTCTATTTGCTTGTTTTCATTCATATGAATTGTTGTTGTTGTTAGGTACTGTTGAGTTGGTTCCGACCCATAGCAACACTATGCACAACAGAACGAAACACTGCCTGGTCCTGTGCCATCTTTACAATCATTGCTATGTTTGAGCCCATTGTTGGAGCCACTGTGTCAATCCATCTCGTTGAGAGTCTTCCTCTTTTTCGCTGACTCTCTACCTTACCAAGCACGAATTCTTTCTCCAGGGACTGGTCCCTTCCGATAACATGTCCAAAGTATGTGAGAGGAAGTCTCGCCATCCTTGCTTCCAAGGAGCACTCTGGCCATACTTGTTCCAAGACAGAATTGTTCATTCTTTTGGCAGTCCATGGTATATTCAGTATTCTTTGCCAATACCATAATTTAAAGGCATCAATTCTTTAGTCTTCTTTATTCATTGTCCAGCTTTCACATGCATATGAAGCAACTGAAAATATCATGGCTTGGTTCAGACACACCTTAGTCTTCAAAGTGACATCTTTGCTTTTTAACACTTTAAAAGATCTTTCGCAGCTGATTTGCCCAATGCAGTACGTTGTTAGATTTCTTGACTGCTGCTTCTGTGGGCGTTGATTGTGGATCCAAGTTAAATGAAATCCTTGACAACTTCAACATTTTCTCCGTTTATCAAGATTGCTTATTGGTTATTAGTCCAGTTGTGAGGATTTTTGTTTTCTTAGTATTGAAGTGTAATCCATACTGAAGGCTGTAGTCTTTGATCTTCATTAGTAAGTGCTTAAAGTACTCTTCACTTTCAGCAAGCAAGGTTGTGTCATCTGCATATCGCAGGGTGTTACTGAGTCTTCTTCCAATCCTGAAGCCACATTCTTCTTCATATAGTCCAGCTTTTCGGATTATTTGCTCAGCATACAGATTGAATAAGTATGGTGAAAGGATACAACCCTGGCGCACGTTTTTCCTGATTTTAAACAACACAGTATCCCCTTGTTTCATTCAAATGACTGCCTCTTGGTCTATGTACAGGTTCCACATGTGCACAATTAAGTGTTCTGGAATTCCCATTCTCTTCAATGTTATCCATAGTTTGTTATGAACCACACAGTTGAATGCCTTTTCATAGTCAATAAAACACAGGTAAATATCTTTCTGGTATTCTCTGCTTTCAGCCAGGATCTATCTTACATCAGCAATGATATCCCTTGTTCCACATCCTCTTCTGGATCCAGCTTGAATTTCTGGCAGTTCCCTGTTGATGTACTGCTACAACTGCTTTTGAATGATCTCCAGCAAAATTTTGCATGTGTTATATTAATGATATGGTTCGACAATTTCCACATTCTGTTGGATTACCTTTCTTTGGAATGGGTACAAATATGGCTCTCTTCCAGTCAGTTGGCTAGGTAGCTGTCTTCCAAATTTCTTGGCATAGACAAATAAGCACCTTCAGTGCCACATCTGTTTGTTGAAACATCTCAGTTGGTATTACATCGATTCCCGGAGGCTTGTTTTTCTCCAAAGCCTTCAGTGCAGCTTGGATTTCTTCCTTCAATACCATCAATTCTTGATCATCTGCTACCTCCCGAAATGGTTGAACATGGACCAATTCTTTTTGGTACAGTGACTCTGTGTATTCCATCCATCTTTTTTTTTTTAATTTTCTTTTTATTGTTGTGCTTTAAGTGAAAGTTTACAGTTCAAGTTAGTCTCTCATACAAAAATTTATACACACATTGTTTTGTGACCCTACTTGCTCTCCCTATACTGTGACAGCACATTCTTCCTTTCCCCTCCTGATTTCCCGTGTCCATTCAACCAGCCACTGACCTCTCTGCCTTCTTATCTTGCCTCCGGAAGAGAGCTGCTCATTTAATCTCATGTATCTACTTGAACTAAGAGCACACTCTTTATTTTATGTCCCATAGTCCAGTCTTTGTCTGAAGAGTTGGCCTCAGGAATGGTTTTAGTTTTGGGCTAACAGAGAGCCCAGGGGCCACGTCTTCCAGGGTCCCTCCAGTCTCAATCAAAGCATTAAGTCTGGTCTTTTTACTAGAATTTGAGTTCTGCACCCCACTTTTCTCCTGCTCCATTAGGGACTCTCTGTTGTGTTCCCTATCATCCTTCCATCTTCTTTTGATGCTTCTCACGTTGTTCAGTATTTCCCCCATAGAATCCTTCAATATTTCAACCTGAGGCTTGAATTTTTTCTTCAGTTCTTTCAGCTTGAGAAATGATGAGCGTGTTCTTCCCTTTTGGTTTTCTAACCCCAAGTCTTTGCACATTTCATTGTGATACTTTACTTTGTCTCCTTGAGCTGCCCTTTGAAACCTTCTGTTCAGCTGTTTTACTTCATTATTTCTTCCATTTGCTTTAGCTACTACTCTGTGTCCATATGAATAGTAGCTTTTATTTTTAACTAGGAGAAGAGAGGGGCTGAGATGAGGAAAGAGAGAGGAAAGAAGTTTGTTGAAAGAGGAAACGATGTTTGGTTTTTAATAGTGATATTGACCCAGGGTGGGAAGTGATCTAGAAAGAGCATTAGTTCATTTCATTCTTTTGGGTAAGATTATTCCCACATCAATCTCTGTGGGGTAGGGGGCCATTGTAGACACTTTCAATGATGATGCTCATCTGTATAGAAGCTTAGAAGCTCTAAAGTATACTTAGATACATTATATCATTTAGTTCTTGAGACAAGTCACTCTCCTACTCTGTCAGGCAATGCCAACCACATTTCTAGGTATCTTGGTGTCTTAGTTATGTAGTGCTGCTGTAACAGAAATACCACAAGTGGATGGCTTTAACAAACAGAAATTTATTCTCTCACAGTCTAGGAGGCTAGAAGTCTGAATTCAGGGTGCCAGTTCCAGAAGGCTTTCTCTCTTTGTCGGCTCTGTGGGAAGGTCCTTGTCATCACTCTTCCCTTGAGTGTAGGAGTTTCTCAGCACAGGGACCCCAGGTGCCAAGGACACACTACACTCCCAGCTCTTCTTTCTTGATGGTAGGAGGTCCCTCATCTCTCTGCTCACTTCTTTCTTTTATATCTCGAAAGAAATTGACTCAAGATATGACCTAATCCTGTAGGTTGTGTCCTGCCTCATTAACATAACTGCCTCTAATCCTGCCTCATTAACATCATAGGTTAGGATTTACACCACATAGGAAAACACATAGGTTAGGATTTACAACACATAGGAAAATTACATCAGATCACAAAATGGAGGACAGCCACACTATACTGGGAATCATGGCCTAGCCAAATTAACACACATTTTGGGAGGATACAACTAAATCCATTAACATTTGGTTAGTCTTATGATATTTGTTGGTGAAATTCTGCAGTTTCCTTCTGATTCCAATGCTTTTTTTTGGCAATGAGCAAAGAAAGGCAGGCTGAGGTTTTGAAAATTTTTCTCTCTAGCCTGGACCTTTGTCCTGAACTCCAGACTGCTACTCAACATCTCCACTTAAATATCTAAATAAGCATCTCAAACTTAATATATCCAAAACTTAACTATTGATTTACTTCTTTCAGCTTGCTTGTCTTGCAATCTTTCCTGTTTCAGAAAATGACCATATAATCCTTCCAGGTGCTCATGTCAAAACCTGGAAATGTCCTTGTCTTCTTTATTTTCTCTCAAAGATAATGTGCAATCCATCCGGGAATTCTGTTGACTCTACTTTTCAAAATATATCCAGAATCCAACCACTTTTAACCACCTCCTCTGCTATCACCCTAGTCTTAGTCCCTATTATTTCTTTTTTTTTTTTTTTTTT
>NW_004444020.1:11376875-11384570 GCF_000243295.1 Trichechus manatus latirostris
GTCAGAGCAGTCAGCGGTGGTAGCCGGGCACCATCTAGCTGTACTGGACTCAGTCCGGTGAAGGTCTTGGTAGCTGTGGACAATTAGTCCTTTGGTTAGTCCCTATTATTTCTTACTTGAATTACTGCAATGGCTTCTTAAATGATTACATATGGTAGGAGGTCAACACATAATTATTGAATAAATGAATGAAGCACTGCCCAGATAAGGATTATCATTGGCTGTTTGGTGGCTCATGGTTAAATTTGAGACCACTTGTAATATTTTGCCTAGACATAGTATTGGGCAGGAAGTCCTATGGACCATGTATAAGAAAGATCTAGCTTTACCTAAAATAATCTGGCCTCTGTCCTTCACATAACCCTTGAAACCTTGGAATTTCAATAAGAACTCCAGATCTACAGGTTATGCTGGACAGGTGACTCAGGTGGGGGCTGGCCAGGCCCAAGAGATCCACCTCATGGTGATTATCTCATGGTGGCCAGGCCAGAGAGCCCCACCTCCTGATCACCTCATGATATTGACTGACCTCAGGGGAGAGGGGCTGGAGTTTGCATTATGTAGTGAGAACACTAATAAAAGCTTTGGACACAGAAGATTCCTCGTTGGCCAAAGACATCTGCTCTCAGAAGGGTAACATGACTCTTTTGGGACATGAAAGATGTGCACTGGAAACTCTCCCAGACCTTGCCCTATACATCTCTTCTTTATGCTGATTCTGATTTGTATCCTTTATAATAAAGTTGTAATCATAAATATCGCACTTTTTGTGAGTTCTGAGAGTTGTTGCAGCAAATTATCTCACCCATAGGAAGTTGTGGGTCAGTAGTAAGGGAGCTGGGGACTCCTGAGCTTGTGGCTGGTATCCTGAAAGGATGGAGGGAAACCCCGGAATCTGTGGCCAACAGGTCAGAAGTGATGGGAGCTCCTGGGGGCCCCGAAACTTGTGGCTGGCATCTAGCTATGAAGGATGGTGTCCTTTCAACTTGTTAGATCTGACCTAGCCCCACATGTCTAGGGTTAGAAAGAGAAGTGCTGCACAGGAAGCTGGCATCTGAAGTCTTGGGCTGAAGGACGATGTCCTTTTAACTTGTGAGATCTGACCTTGCTCCGGTGGCTAGGGTCAGAGAGTCAGAAATGCTACATGTTGCAGCTGTTGTCAGATAAGCGAAAAAGTGAGGATTTGGTTTATGTCAATTATTATCCTTGTAGGTCCGCGGAAGAAACAACAGGAATGAAAGTTTAAGCAAATATAAAAAACACAGGAGGGAGGAGGCAGTGGAATTGTGACTTTGAGTGGGAATCAACAAAGGTAGACCACACTAAGTGTCCCTGGCCCTGTGCTTGTCCATCCTTTGCCCCCAGAGAGCCTGGCTGGATACCCTGTTTTCCTCTGCTGACCAGCCCAGCCCAGGCCCTATGAGCTGATCTCTAAGAAGCCCAGGATAGATGAATGACTCTCCCTGAAGAACAGGTGAAGAGAGTAGTTTGCTTCTGTGCTTCAGGGTTGCATCCTGTGGAGGGAGGGAATTGAATGGATCAGCCAAGCTCCTTGAAGTGAGGCTGAGAGGAACGGTAAGGAAGGCATTTAGGTGTTGTCCTAGGATTCCTTCCTCTTCTTTTGGACCACCCCAGGCCCTCCACTCTTCCTTTCCCCATAGGAGATCCAGCAGCTGTTCCTTACAACCTAGGTCTTCTGTCTGCTCTGAGCTTCCTTCCAGAAGTGTATAGTTCTTTCCCCTGATACTTTTTAGCCATTCTTTCAGCAGGCGCCCAAGGTCTGGCTCTTTTCTCTTCGTCACCCAAGGGCTTTTCTCCAGACTGAATAACGGAGTCCCCTACACGTCAAGTTTGATTTCCTCCTTTAAGTGTATTTTAGCTTCCAGCTGGCATCTTTGCCATAGTAGTTATAAGAACGATGCTCTACATGGAGGCTCTTAAATTTATATAGGCAAACACATAAATAGAAAGGGATTCGTAAGGAAAGCCAAGCAGTTATCAGAATCACCACCCACAATAGACCCAGAAGCTATGCACTTGTCTACCCATAACTGCTTAGTCAGAATTATTTAACGAGCTTTAATTTCTTCTGTAATCTCATTGGAACCATGGGAAATTTTCCACCACCCCAGTCCTACTCCCTCTTCAAGCCTTCCTCATCCAGTCAATAGCATCATCCTACATCTGGCAGCTCAAGAGGAAAACCTAGAGCTCCGTCTTTATATTTTACTTGCCCCTCACCCCTCATTCTATCCATCAACAAGGCCTACTGGTTCTATAAAAATGTCTGGAATCTGTCCTCTTCTCTCCACCTTCTAGCTGCAATCATCTTCATTTTAAACAATTGTAGTAGTCTCCTAACTGGTCTTCCTGCTTCTACTCTTGTCCTGCAACAGATCACTCACCTCACAGCAGCCAGAGCCATCTTTAAGAACAAGTCAAATCCTATCATTCCCCTGCTTATACCCCTCCAATGGCTTCCATTGAATTATAATACATTTCAAATTTCGTACCATGGTTCACTGTTGTTGTGTGCCATCAAGCCAATTTCAACTCATAGAAACCCTATAGGACAAGGTAGAACTGCCCCGTAGTGTTTCCAAGGCTGTAATCTTTATGAAAGCAGACTGCCACATCTTTCTCCTGCAGAGTGCCGACCTTGCAGTTAGCAGCTGAGTGCTTAACGGCTGCATCACCAGGGTTCCTTCCATGGTTCATTAGCCCTGCTTAATGTGGCTCTAGCCTTCCTCTCCAGCCACATCTCTTCCTGCTGTCTCCTTGGCCACATGGCTTTGTCTGCTCCTTCACCAAGGCAAAATTTTTCCTGTCATTAGATCCATGGGATTTGTTGTTAGCACTGCTTAAATGCTCTGAAGGCTTCCTCATGCCTGGCTTCTTAGTATTTAGGCTTCAGCTCAGTTACTATTGCTGCATACTAAACTACCTCAAAACTCACTTGCTTCAAAACGAATTATTTATTTGTCTCATAAAACTGCAATCTGGGCAGGGCTAGATGGGGAAGGCTCATGTTGGCTTCATGCAGCCTCAGCTGGGGCAAATCAACTGAGAACTGAGGATTCGAGAACGGCTTCCAAGATGGCTCACTCATATGCTGGCAAGCTGGTGCTAGCAATCAGATAGGGCCTGTTTTTTTTTTAATGGAAGATTATTAATTATTGATTCAATTTCTTTAATACACATATTGTTGTTTTTAGGTATCAACGAGTTGGTTCCAACTCATAGTGACCCTATGCACAACAGAACGAAACACTCCCCAGTCCTGCGACATCATCACAATAGTTGCTATATTTGAGCCCATTGTTGTATCCACTGTATCAATCCATCTCATTGAGGGTCTTCCTCTTTTCCACTGACCCTCTACTTTACTAAGCATGATGTCTTTCTCCAAGGACTGGCCCCTCCTGAGAACGTGTCCAAAGTATGTGAGATGAAATCTCACCATCCTCTCTTCTAAGGAGCATTTTGGCTGTACTTCTTCCAAGACAGTGTATATATATGTATGTATAGCATATTCAAATAATCTGTTTCTCCTTGTGTAAGTTTTGGTAGTTTGTGTCTTTCAAGGTCCTTTTTATCTAAGTTATCAAATTTATGGGCATAGAGTAGGTCATAGTATTCCTTCATTATCCTTTTAATATCTGTGGGATCAGTAATGATGACCTCCCTTCCATTTTTATTTTTCTGTGCAAATAACTTTTTTTATCCTTTTCTTTCCTTTTATTTTATTTCCCTTTTTATTATGGAAAACTTAAAAATACACAAAGTAAACATAGTAGTATAATTTAAATTCCTGTACACCCATCATCCCACTTCGACATTATCACATTGTGCCATTCTCACCTCGCTATATTTTCACCCAGTCAATTTTTATTATTTTTTACAAAAATTTGCATACTTTAAAATGTACATATATTAGCTGTACAGTGTTGATAAATATTCACAGTCAAGTAACCTGTATCCCTATCATAATATAGTACATTACCATCACACCAGAAAAATCCTGTTGCGTTCCTTCTAAGTCAATCCCACAACCCACCCACCCACACCTCAAACTAATCTGATTTCTAACACTATAGATTTGTTCTGCCTGATCTAGAACTTCACATAAATGGAATCATGCAGAATGTACTCTAGTGCCTGTCTTCTTTCTCTCAGCATAATGTTTTGAGATTCCTCTATCTTGATGCATGTACCAATAGTTCATTTCTTTGCATTGCTGACTAGTATATCATTGAACAAATATATCAGTATTTGTCTCATAATTTTCCTGTTGATGAGCATTTGGGTTGTTTCCAGTCTGTGACTATTATGAATAAAGCCACTGTGAACATTGCTTTTGTGGTCATACGCCTTCATTTCTTTAGGATAAATACCTAGGAGTAAAACTGCAAGGTCAAAGAGTAGGTGTATGTTTAACTTTATAGTAAACTGCCAAATCTTTTTCCAAAGTTGTTTCACCACATTTCATTCCTACCACTAATGTGTGTGTGTTCTAGTTGCTCTACAGTCTTGTCAACATTTGGTGTTGTTAGACTTATAAAATTTAATCATTCTAGTGGGTGTACAGTGATATCTTACCGTGGCTGTAATTTGCATTTTGCTAGTGACTAATGATGTCAAGCAATTTTTCATGTGCTTATTGGCATTCATGTATCTTCTTTTGTGAAGTATCTGTTCAAGTCTTATACTTATTTTTTTTACTGTGTTTTAAGTGAAAGTTTACAATTCAAGTTAGTCTCTCATACAAAAATTTACACATACATTGTTGTATGACCCTAGTTTCTCTGCCTATACTATGATAGCACACTCTTCCTTTCCACCCTGGATTCCCAGTGTTCATTCAACTAGCTCCTGACCCTCTCTGCCTTCTCATCTTAACTCTGGACAGAAGCTGCCCATTTAGTCTCATGTATCTACTTGAGCTAAGAAGCACACTCTTTACAACTATGATTTTATGTCCCATAGCCCAGTCTAATCTTTGTCCGAAGAGTTGGCCTCAGGAATGTTTTTATTTTTGGGCTAACAGACAGTCCGGGGGCCATGTCTTCCAGGGTCCTTCCAGTCTCAATCAAACCATTAAGTCTGGTCTTTTTACTAGAATTTGAGTTCTGCATCCCACGTTTCTACTGCTCTGTCAGGGACTCTCTGCTGTGTTCCCTGTCAGGGCGGTCATTAGTGGTAGCCATCTAGTACTTCTGGTCTCAGGCTGATGCAGTCTCTAGTTTATGTGGCCCTTTCTGTCTCTTGGGCTAATACTTCCTTGCGTCTTTGGTGTTCATTCTCCTTTACTCCAGGTGGCTTGCGATCAATTGATGCATATTAGATGGCCGCTTGCTAGCTTTCAAGACCCCCAGATGTTGCTCACCAAAGTGGGATGCATAACATTTCTTAATAAACTTTGTTATGCCTATTGACCTAGATGTCCCCTGAAACCATGGTCCCTAGAGCCCTTGCCCTGCTACTCTGTCTCTCGAAGTGTTTGGTTGTATTCAGGAAACTTCTTAGCTTTGGTTTAGTCAAGTTGTGCTGACTTCCCCTGTAGTGTGTGCTGTACTTACCTTCACGTAAGATAATTCTTGTCTACAATCTGGTTAGTGAATACCTCTCTCCCTCCCTCCCACCCTCATAACCATCAAATAATGTTTTCTTCTGTGTTTAAACCTTTTCTTCAGTTCTTATAATAGTGGTCTTATACAATATTTGTCCTTTTGCAACTGACTAAATTCACCCAGCATAATGCCTTCCAGATTCCTCCATGTTATAAGATGTTTCACGGATTCATCATTGTTCTTTATCCTTACGTAGTATTCCATTGTGTGAATATACCATAATTTGTTTATCCGTTTGTCCGTGGATGGGCACCTAGGTTGTTTGCATCTTTTTGCTATCATGAACAGTGCTGCAGTGAACATGGATGTGCATATATCTATTTGTGTGATGCCTCTTATTTCGCTAGGACATACTCCAAGGACCGGGATTGCTGGATCGCATGGTACTTCTATTTCTAGCTTTTTAAGGAAGCGCCAAATCAATTTTGAAAGTGGTTGTACCATTTTACTTTCCCACCAACAGTGTGTAAGTATTCCAGTCTCAACACAACCTCTCCAAAATTTATTATTTTGTGTTTTTTGGATTAATGCTAGCCTTGTTGGGGTGATATGCTATCTCATTGTGGTTTTGATTTGCATTTCTCTAATGGATAATGATCGTGAGCATTTCCTCATGTGTCCCTTAGCTGCCTGAATGTCTTCTTTGGCAAAGTGCCTGTTCATATCCTTTGCCCATTTTTAAATTGAGTTATTTGTCTTTTTGTTATTGAGGTTTGGTAGTATTTTGTAGATTTTAGAGATTAGAGGCTGATTGGATAAGTTGTAGCCAAAAATTTTTTCCCAGTCTGTAGGCTGTATTTTTACTCTTTTGGTGAAGTCTTTTGATGAGCGTAAGTGATTTTTAGGAGCACCCATTTATCTAGCTTCTCTTCTGGGGTTTGTGCACTGTTACTTATGGTTTGTATTCTGTCTATGCCATGTATTAGGGCTCCTAGCATTGTCCCTATTTTTTCTTCCATGATCTTTATCATTTTCATTTTATATTAAGGTCTTTGGTCCATTTTGAGTTAATTTTTGTGCACGGTGTGAGGTGTGGATCTTATTTCATTTTTTTGCAGATGGATATCCAGTTATGCCATCACCATTTGTTAAAGAGTCAGTCTTTTCCCAAGATAACAGACTTTGGGCCTTTGTCAAATATTAGCTGCTCATAGGTGGATGAGTTTATGTCTGGATTCTGTTCCATTGGTCTATGTATCTGTTGTTGTACCGGTACCAGGCTGTTTTGACAACCATGGCGGTATAATAGGTTCTAAAATCAGGTAGTGTGAGGCCTCCCACTTTGTTCTTCTTCAGTAATGCTTTGCTTATCTGGGGCCTCTTCCCTTTCTATATGAAGTTGGTGATTTGTTTCTCCATCTCATTATGAAAATGCCTTTGGAATTTGGATTGGGATTGCATTGTATCTACATATCGCTTTGGGTAGAATTGACGTTTTCCCAATGTTGAGTCTTCCTATCCATGAGCAAGATATGTTTTTCCACTTTGCAGGTCTTTTTTGGTTTCTTGTTTTCTTTTTTTTAATGCTAAAAGGTTTTATATATTTTTTTTATTGTTGTAATTAAATGAAGTTTATGTTTCAAGTTAGTCTCCCATACAGGATTTTTTTTTTTTTACATACATTGTTATGAGACCCCAACCGCTCACCCCATTCTGTGACAGCACACTCCTCCCCTCCACCCCTGATTCCCCATGAACATTCAACCAGCTCCTAACTCTCTCTGCCTTCCCATCTCGCCTCTGTACAGAAGCCGCCCCTTTGGTCTCTTGTATCTACTTGACTAAGAGGCACATTCTTCACAAGTATCACTTTATGTCCCACAGTCCACTCCAATCCCTGTCTGAAGAGTTGGCCTCGGAAATTGTTTTAGTTCTGGGGTGATAGAGGGACCAGGGGCCATGCTTTCTGGGGCACCTCCAGTCTCAGTCAGACCATTAAGTCTGGTCTTCTTACTAGAAATTGAGTTCTGCATCCCATCGTTCTACTGCTCCATCAGGGACCCTCTACTGTGTTCCCTGTCAGGACTTTCATTGGTGGTAGCCAGGCACCATCTAGTTCTTCTGG
>NW_004444020.1:11390233-11401538 GCF_000243295.1 Trichechus manatus latirostris
TCTGTTGGCTGTAAAGACTCGAGGGCACCACTTTTTCTTGGACTCCTGTAGCAGGTTACTAGATGCTTTAGGTGCTACCACCAGTTGTCAAGCCCCTGCTGCAGATTGATAAAAGTGCCTACTTAATTGGCAGGGCTGTTTCGAGGGTCACAAATCTGCCAGTTCACAGCTGAAGCAGTTGAAGTTAAACTTCAGATGTTTCCCCTGTTGTACTGTGGCAGTGAGGACTAATGCTGTTGAGATGGGTCCCCACAAGTCTATACAGTGGTGTAAGGCACTCAGAGTCTGTGGATCCCTGATAGCTGTGCCCAGCAAAGAAGCTGTGCCGACCCTGTGTTCCTGGCCTAAGGGAGCCAGCAGCTTATTTGTTCCCCCTACAAGGCCGGGAGAATGGGTCAGGGCACCTTTTGGGATCTACTTCCAGCCCAGCAGACTCCCGGTGCAGAGCGCGGAGGGAGGAGGTAAAAGGGAGAAAGGTTTTTCCCAAACATGCTTTTTTTTTTTTTTAATCCCCGCGAAAGGGAGCACGTGTGTACTTATCTTAGCCTCTTGAGAGCTGTTCTTCACTGGTTTGGAGTGTCCAAGCAGAATCTCTGCTGCTGGGTCTCTCTCGATGTGTAAACTGCTTCCCGAGTGTGCGCACAGCACAGCTGTTTGCCTGCTTCACCGCAGACCTGCATGGCTGTGGCACTGCAGATTTGCCGCCGTGGCTCCAGCCCTGCTCACCTCTTCCAAATGGTCTCCCTCTCCCGTATCACTCAGACGGATTTCTTAACCTTGCGCTGTTCAGGGCTCCCAGATATTCACATAGAATCAAAACACTTGTTTTTCCAGGTCTTTGTTGTAATAGGGATATAGGAAGCACCTAACTACTCCGCCATGTTGAGCATGCCTCCCCTTTTTTGGTTTCTTGCAGTAGTGTCTTGTAGTTTTCTTTGTATAGGTCTTTTAGGTTTCTGGTTGGATTTATTCCAAAGTACTTTCTTTGTGGCTATTGTAAATGGTATTGATTTGGTGATTTCTTTTTCGAAGTTCTCTTTGTTGGTGTAGAGAAATCCAACTGATTTTTGTATGCTTATCTTGTATCCTGAAACTTTCCTGAAATCTTCTATTAGTTCCAGTAGTTTTATTGTGGATTCTTTAGGGTTTTGTGAGTATAAGATCATATTATCTGTGAATAGTGGTACTTTTACTAATTCCATACCAATTTGGATGCCCTTTATTTCGTTTTTTTTTTTTTTTTTTTTTTTTTTTGCCATATTGCCCTGGCTAGGACCTCCAGCACAATGTTGGATAGGAGTGGTGATAAAGGGCATCTTTGTCCAGTTCCCATTCCCGAGGGGAATGCTTTCAGACTCTCTCCATTTAGGATGATGTTGGTCATTGGCTTTGTATAAATGCCCTTAATTATGTTGAGGAATTTCCCTTATTTTCCTATTTTGCTGAGAGTTTTTATCATGAATATGTGTTGGACTTTGTCAAATGCCTTTTCTGCATCAATTGATAAGATCATGTGGTTATTGTCTTTGTTTTATTTATGTGATGGATTAAATTGATTATTTTTCTAATGTTGAACTATCCCTGCATACCTGGTATGAATCCTACTTTGTCATGGTGAATTATTTTTTTGACATGTTTTTGACTTTTATGGGCTAGAATTTTGTTCAGGATTTTTGCATCTATGTTCATGAGGGATATTGGTCTGTAATTTTCTTTTTTTGTGGTGTCCTTACCTGGTTTTGGTATCAGGGTTATGTTGGCTTTATAGAATGAATTTGGGAGTATTCTATCCTTTTCTATGATCTGTAATACCTTTGGTAGTAGTGGTGTTATCTCTTCTCTGAAAGTTTGGTAGAATTCTCCAGTGAAACAGTCTGGGTCAAGGCTTTCTTTTGTTGGGAGTTTTTTGATTCCTTTTTCAATCTCTTGTTTTGTTATAGGTTTATTTATTTGTTCTACCTCTGTTTGTGTTAGTTTAAGTAGGTGGTAAGTTTATAGAAATTGCTCCATTTCCTCTAGGTTTTCGAATTTGTTAGAGTACAATTTTTCATAGTATTCTGTTATGATCCTTTTAATTTCAGTTGGGTCTGTTGTGATATCACCCTTCTTATTTCTTATTCAGGTTATTTACTCCCTTCTGGTTTTTCTTTTGTCAGTTTGACTAATGGTTTATCAATTTTGTTGATCTTTTCAGAGAACCAGATTTTGGTCTTGTTAACTCTTTCAGTTGGTTTTCTATTCTCTATTTCATTTAATTCTGCTGTAATTCTTATTATTTCCTTTCTTCTGGCACCCAGGGGCTTCTTTTGCTGCTCTTTCTATGTATTAGAGTTCTAGGGTTAATGTTTTGATTTTGGCCATTTCTTCTTTTTGGGTGTCTGCATTTATTGCTATAAATTGACATCTGAGCACTGCTTTTGCTGTGTCCCAAAGGTTCTGGCAAGATATGTTTTCATTCTCATTTGATTCTATGAATTTCTTTATTCCATACTTAATTTCTTTTATAACCCAGTAGTTTTTGAGCAAGGTGTTGTTCAGTTTCCATGCGTTTGATTTTTTTTTTTTTGGTTTCTCTTTCTATTATTGATTTCTACTTCTATGGCTTTATGGTCAGAAAAGATGCTTTGTAATATTTAAATGCTTTGGATTCTGTTAATATGTGTTCTATTCTGGAGAATGTTCCATGTGTTGGAAAAGAAAGTATACTTGGCTGCTGTTGGGTGCAGTGTTTGGTATAAGTCTATGAGATCAAGTTGGTTGATTGTGGCATTTAGCTCTTCCATGTCTTTGTTGAGCTTCTTTCTAGATATTCTGTCCTTCACCGTAAGTGGTGTGTTGATGTCTCCTACTGCTATTGTGGATCTGTCTATTTCTCTTTGCAATGCTGTTAGAGTTTGTTTTATGTATTTTGGAGCCCTTTCGTTGGGTGCATATATACTAATTATGGTTATGTCCTCCTGGTGTATTGACCCTTTAATCATTATATAGTGTCCTTCCTTATCCTTTGTGTTGGATTTTACCTGAAAGTCTATTTTATCAGAGATTAACATTGCCATTCCTGATCTTTTTTCAGTGTTGTTTACTTGATATATTTTTTTCCATCGTTTGTGATTTAGTTTGTTTGTGTCTTTAAGTCTAAGGCAGCATATAGATGGATTGTGTTTTTTTATCCATTCTGCCACTCTCTGTCTCTTTATTGGTGCATTTAGTCCATTTACTTTCAGTGTAATTATTGACAGGTGTGCGTTTAGTGCTTTCATTTTAATGTATTTTTTGGAGTGTTGTTGACAGTTTCTTTGTTCCACTTAATTTTCTGTGCTGAGTCGTTCTTCTTTATGTATTTTCTTTTCATCTTTTTCATTGTTGTTAATTTTATATTTGCTGAGTCTCTGTGTTTTTCGTTTTGCTGTGTAGGATTGTTAGTTTCCTTTGTGGTTCCCTTAAGATCTACCCTTCTTTTTCTAAGTTTCAACCACTCTTTTGTTTCTTTATATCGCCTTGACTTCCTGTCCATATGAAAGATCTATGACTACACTTTTTAGTCTCTCATTTTTCTTTCAATGTTGTCATCTTTTACATATTGATGCCTCTGTTTCCCTTTTTTCAGTGTTTTAGCTTTGATTTATTTTTATGACTTCCCTATCTGGGTTGATATCTGGTTGCTCTGTCATTTATTCTAGTCTTGGGTTGTTATCTGGTGTAATTGATTTTCTAACTGGAGGACTCCTTGTAGTATTTCTCGTAATTTTGGTTTGATTTTTGCAAATTCCCTAAACTTCTGTTTATCTGGAAATGCCCTAATTTCACCATCATATTTGAGAGACAGTTTTGCTGGATGTATAATTCTTGGCTGGCAATTTTTTTTCTTTAAGTCTTTATATATGTCATCCCATTTCTTTCTTTCCTGCTTGGTTTCTGCTGAGTAGTTTAAGTTTAGTCTTATTGACTGTCCTTTGTAGATGATTTTTCATTTATCCCTAGCTGCTATTAAAATTCTCTCTTTACCTTTGCTTTTGGCAAGTTTCATTATAATATGTCTTAGTGGCTTTCTTTTGGGATCTACCTTCTGTGGGGTTCGATGAGCATCTTGTATAGATATCATCTCATCTTTCACGATATCAGGGAAGTTTTCTGCCAACAAATCTTCGACAATTCTCTCTGTGTTTTCTGTCCCCTCCTCCCATTCTGGTAATTCAATCACTCACTTAGGTTATTCCTCATGATAGAGTCCCACACAGTTCTTAGGGTTTCTGCATTTTTAAAAATTCTTTTATCTGATTTTTCCTCAAGTAATTTGGTGGCAAGTGCTTTATCTTCAATCTAACTAATTCTGACTTCCATTGCCTCAATTCTTCTCCTATGACTTTCTATTGAGTTGTCTAATTCTGAAATTTTATTGTTAATCCTTTGGATTTCTGATTGCTGTCTTTCTATGGATTCTTGCAGCCTGTTAAATTTGTCATTATGCTCTTGTGTAACCTTCTTATGTTCCTCATTGCTTTGTCTGTGTGTTCCTTGGCTTGTTCTGAATTTTGCCTGAGCTCCTTCTTGACCTCTTGAAGAGCTCTGTATATTAATCTTTTATATTCTACTTCTGGTAATTCCAAGAAATTTTCTGCCTCCAGAGAATTTCTTGATTCTTTGTTTTTGGAGCTTGCTGAAGCCATCACAGTCTGCCTCTTTATGTGATTTGATATTGACTGTTGTCTCTGAACCATCAATAAGTTATTATATTTATTTATTTTATGCTTACTGTGTCCTAGCTTCTTGTTTTGTTTTGTTTTGATATGCCCAAATAGGCTGATCATGTGAGCTAGTTTGATTATTGGCTCCTTTGAAGCTCTAATGTCCTGTCACCAGGTTGTTAGATCTGTTACTAGGTATGTGAGGCCAGGAGTCTGTTTACTTTTTTTGTATGGATTCAGCTCTGGCGTCCAGGTAGTCAGTCACCAAGTGTGTGGTGCAGGCTCTCACCTACAGTCCTAGATGGGCAGGGGTGATTGGAGTAGGCACAGGTATCTGGCTGCAGTAGGGGGTCACACACTGATCAATGCAGGGGGCCAACAGCTGCCCCTGAATGTCTGGTAGGAAAGCATGTCCCTGTTCCCTAGAAGGCGTAGGTGGGTTGGTTTTGCATGCAGACTATGGGCACCCAGTGCTGTTGGCTGTAAGGAGTGGGAGGCAGCACTTATTCTTGGACCTCTGTCGCGAGTGGTTAGGTGGTGTGGTGGAGCCAGCAGTCCTCAGGCCCCTGATATGGGTAGGTGAGGACCCTGCTTAATGGACAGAGTGGTGCCAAATGTCACAATCTTTCCACTCCACCATATAGCTGATACACTTGAAGTTCGACTTCAGGTATATACCTGGTTGTACTGTGGTAATGAACACCTACATTTTTGAAATGGGCCTACACAGGTCTATGCAGGGGTGAAAGGCATTCAAATTTTTTGGACCCCTTATGTCTGTGCCTAGGCAAAGGAGTTGTGCCCAGCCTGAGTTCCTGGCTTAGAGGAGCTGGCAGATTATTTTTTCCCTGTTTGTTTATTTCTTCCCTCTCCATGGTCAGGAGAATGGCTCAGGGCATGTGATGGGTCCTACTTCCTGCTCAGGGGACTTGGAAATTGCTGAAGCCAGCCCAGGACCCAGGGCAGAGTGAGGAGGGGGGAGGTAAATGGGACAGAGGTTTTTCCCAAAGAGGCTGTTTTTTGGTAGGTCAGATGCATGTACTTATCTTTTGCCAACTGAGGGCAGCTTTTCACTGGTTCTTGAGGCCCGAGTATACTCTCAGCTGCTTAGTTTCTTCCGATGTGGAAAATGCCTCCTGAGCATCACTGCTTGCTTCCTGAGCACCACTGCTTGCCTCACCATGCAAGCCAGCCAATCCAGCCTGAAGGGTGCCGGCTCCCACTGGTTCAGGTCTGGCAACTCCTCACTGCTTCTGAACCGTCTCTCCCTCCCACTGCTACTCAGTCCAATTCCTCAACTTTGCTTTTGATGTTCAGGTCTCCTAGATTGTCATATACAATCGATTCACTTGTTTTTTCAGGTCTTTGTTGTGAGAGTGATCACAGGAAGTGTCTGACTACTCTGCATTTTGGCCCCGCCTCCCTTTTGATTATTTTTAATGGGTCAGCTTATCCCTTTATTACTGAATCATAGGTGTTCTTTGTATATTTAGGTAACATATCCTTTGTCAGATATATGTTTTTTGAATATTTTCTCTAAATATGTGGCTTGCTCATTAATTTTCTTAATGGTGTCTTTTTATCAGATTTATTAAGGTAGGAAGCAGGGCCAAGATGGTAGAATAGTCAGACCCTTCCTATGGTCCCTCTTACAATAAAGATAAAAAAAAAAAAAAGTGAATCGATTATATATGACTCTCTAGGGGTCTGGAACATCAAAGAGAAAGTTGAGGAGTTGGACTGAGTGGCAGGAGGAGGGAGAGACAGTTCAGAAGCAGTGAAGAAGTGCCGGACTTGAGGTAGCCAGTACCCAGCAGCCTGGATCAGCTGGTGCACGTGGGCTGAGGCAAGCAGTGGCGCTTGAGAAGTGTTTTACCTCATCGGGAGAGACTGGGTGGTGGAGAGTCTGCACAAGCCTTCAGAACCAGGGGGAAGTGGTGCTGGATCTACGAAAGTTAAGTGTAAGCGGCTAACTTACACTGCGGGATCAAAATAACCCCTCCCCATCTGAGACTTTCATAGTGGAGAAGTGCCTCTTTTCCCCTCGTCCTCCTCCCTCTGATACCAGTCTGGCAGTATTCAACAATTGCCATGCCCTCTAAGCCTGAAATAGGAGTTATCACACCAAACCAGTCTCCTGGCTTTAGGGAAACAAGCAAACAAAAAAACAAAAAAGCCCTGCCAACTCCCCTATGCCCAGTACTCAGGACTAACTGCACTCAAACCAGTCTTGTGGCTTTAAAAAATCTCCATGGCCCCTGAGCCAGGAACTCAGGGCAGGCACTGCCCTTTTGCCTAGGCACAGGCATAAGGGGTCCACGGTCTTGGAACACCTTTCATTCCTGTCTAGACCTGTGTGTGGCGATATTCAACAATGTAGGCCCTCATTAGCAGAGAACAAAAGGGTACATACCTGAAGCCTGTTTTCAACTGCAACAGCCAAGGGGGAGTGGCAGATTCATGACATTTGACCCCGTCCTACCCATTAAGCAGGGTCTTCACCCACCCACATCAGGGGCCTGAGGACTGATGGCTTTACACATTTCGCCTAGCCACCCATAACAGGGGTCCAAGAGTAAATGGTACCTCCCAGTGCTTACAGCCAAAACCACTGGGTGCTCAAAGTCCTGTTGCAAAACCCACCCACCTATGCAATCTAGGGGACAGAGACATGCCTTTCACCTAGGCACTCAGGGGGCAGCCATCAGCCCCCTACCTTGCTCAGCACATAGTTCTTTACTGCAGCCAGATACCTGCGCCTGCTTCAATCACCCCTACGTAGCCCTGCCTGTCTAGGACTGTAGGTGAGGGCCTGCACTACACACTCGGTGACTGTCATGGATTGACTTGTGTCCCCCAAAAATATGTGTATCAATTTGGTTAGGCCATGATTCCCGGTATTGTGTGATTGTCCACCACTGTGTCATCTGATGTGATTTTCTGATGCGTTGTAAATCTTGCCTCTGTGATGTTAATGAGGGGGAATAGGTGGCAGTTATGTTAATGAGGCAGGACAAAATCTACAAGATTTGATTGTGTCTTGAGCCAATTTCTTTTGGGTTATAAAAGAGAGAAGTGAGCAAAGAGACAGGGGGACCTCATACCACCAAGAAAGCAGTGTGTAGAGCAGAGGGCATCCTTTTGACCTGGGATTCCTGCACGGAGAAGCACCTAGTCCAGGGGAAGATTGATGAGAAGGACCTTCCTCCAGAGCCAACAGAGAGAGAAAGCCATATCCTGGAGCTAATGTGCTGAATCTGGACTTCAAGCCTACTAGACTGTGAGAAAATAAATTTCTGTTTGTGAAAGCCATCCAATGTGTTGTATTTCTGTTATAGCAGGACTAGATAACTAAGGGTGTCTGATGACCGGGATGCCTGAGCTGAATCTACACAAGAAAAGTAAATGGACTCCTGGGCTCACACACCTAGTAGTAGCTCTAACCACATGGTGACAGGATGTGAGAACTTCAAAGACACCAATAACCAAAGGTAGCTCACATGCCCACCCTATTTGGGCATATCAAAACAAACAAAAAACTAGGATACAGTAAGCAAGCATACAATAAATAAATATAACAACTTATTGATGGCTCAGAGACAACAGTTAATATCAAATCACATAAACAGGCAGATCAAGATGGCTCCAGCAAGCAACCAAAAAAAAGAACCAGGAAACCTCTCAGAGGAAGAGAAGCTCTTGGAATTACTGGAGGCAGCCTTCAAAAGATTAATATACAGAGTTCTTCAAGAGATCGGGAAGATCAGACAAAACTCAGACCAAGCCAGGGAACACACAGACAAAGCAATAGGGGAATTCAGGAAAGCTATACAAGATCTGAATGACAAATTTAACAGGCTGCTAGAATCCATAAGGAGACAGGAAATAGAAATCCAAAAGATCAACAATAAAAATTCAGAATTAGACTACTCAATAGAAAGTCATAAGAGCACAATTGAGGCAATGGAAGTCAGAATTAGTGAGACTGAAGATAAAGCACTTAAATGCCAATTTATTTGAGGAAAAATCAGATAAAAGAATTTTTAAAAAATGACTAAGAATTATGCGGGACACTATCAAGAGGAATAACCTACAAGTGACTGGAGTACCAGACTGGGGAGGATAACACAAAATACAAAGAGAATTTTTGAAGATTTGCTGGCAGAAAACTTCCCTGATATCATGAAAGATGAGAAAATATCTATCCAAGAAGCTCATCGAACCCCACACAGGGTCGATCCCAAAAGAAAATCACCAAGACATATTATAACCAAACTTGCCAAAACCAAAGATAGGAAAGAACGAAAAGTCACCTACAAAGGAGAGTCAATAAGACTAAGGTCTGACTACTCAGCAGAAACCATGCAGGCAAGAAGGCACTGGGATGACATATATAAAACCTTGAAGGAAAAAAATTGCCAGCCAAGAATTGTATATCCAGCAAAACTGTCTCTCAAGGACTTCTGGAAAAATGGCGCTCTAGGCAGAAGCACAACACTGTCCCTCCACAGCAAAGATCCAGAAAATTAAGCCGAACAGAGAAAACAACAGTCCTGAAACCCTAAAACATCAAATGAAGAGATAAAGAACCCAGCCAAGCACCAAATGGAGTGAGAAAACTGACAGAGAACGGAGAGCGAGGAGAGATTCATGCAGAGGTCCCCTACCAGCTAACGCAGCGCAGATCTACCATCTTGGACTCCTATTGGAGACCAGCAAACAGGGGGTACGAGAAAGCAGCTTCACGGAGCTTCCAGTGGGAGACAAAACAACCGGTAATTTGCGATACATGCTTTCCCACCCCCCACACTTCTTCACCCCACTCGGCCTCCTGTTTCCCGGGGCCACAATCTCTTGTCCAGGAAACACCGGCTGCTTGGATTCCACACACCCGAACAGGCTGGCTCTCTGAGTGCCATTGGTTGGCTGCTGGTGTTGCTTTTCTCCACTTCTTTTGATTTCTTCCTTACCTCTCACCACCTCCCCCTCCTTTGGCTGAAATACCTGGCTCCGTGCGCCATCTTTGCTTCTTCCTGAGGGGCTGCAGAGCTCCGGTAATTTGTGATATATGCTTTCCCACTCCCTACCTTTCTTCACCCACACTCTGCCCCCTCTGCTTCCCGCAGACGCAGTCTCTCGTTCAAGAAACATCGGCTGCTTGGATTCCACCAGCCCTCACTAGCTGGCTCTCTGAGTGCCATTTGTTGGCTGCTAGTGTTGCTTTTTTTTCTGCTTCTTTTGATTTCTTCCTTACCTCTCACCACCTCCCCCTCCTTTCACTCAAATACCTGGCTCCTTGAGCCATCTTTGCTTCTTCCTGAGGGGCTGTGGAGCTCCGTTCAAGTGTGGAGCTGCTTCCTGGTCTGGGCTGCTGCGCTGGTGGGATCCCGGGGCTTTTGTTCGTTTGTTTGTTTTGAAATGTTTGTTTGTTTTCTTTTCCTTTTCTTGAGTTGGGAGCCCTTTCTGGCCAGGCGGTGCTGTGTGGCAAGGAGACCATCCCCTCAGCTTGCACAGACGTGCAGAGGGATCCCTGAGAGCATTTTTTTTGTTGGTTTTTTTTTCTGTTTTTTTTGGGGGGTTTTCTTGTTCTTTTTTTTTTTTAATTTGTTCTCTTTTCTTTTCCCTCTTTTTCCCTTTTTGTCTTTCTTCATTACTCAGTTTCTCGTCTCTCTAAATCTTCCTTCTCTTTCTGTTCCCTGAATACCTGGCATTGTATGCTTCTGCACCTTCTGGCTAGGCTGCACTGCAACACCTGAGAGCGACTTCCCCAGACCTCATAGCTGCACCGGTGGGATCCCTGGCAACTTTGCGGTTCTTTAACCTTTCCGATTTTTATTTATTCATTCTTTTCTTTTCTTCCTCTTCCCCTTTCGGTTTTTCTCCATTTCATAGTCTCTCATCTCTACACTCCAACAGCAATCTCCCCTAGCATTCTTTTTGTTTGTATATTTTTGGCTCCTGTTCCTGTCTCCTCTCTCCCATATCCATCTTAGCTCCACACATAAAAATCTCCCCACTACATCCTCCCTACCTGCACCGTGCGCTTAACATCACACCACCAAGCAGCACAGGCACGGCCTACGGGTACCTGCCCTGCACTGATTGCTGACCCGCTCTGGTGGCTGTAGTGAGTGCCACAGTCAATCCGTCCTAGTGACTCCTCTTCAGCTAGACCTGCCCTGCCATACCATGTCTGACTGACTGACCCTGCCAATTGGAGAAGGAGGTGAAAAGTATTGTATTGTGTCCACAGATGAGCAAACAACAAAGAATACACAGTCCGCCTGCTCAGACATAGTCAAATTAAAAAAAAGAAAAACGGATGAAAATAACAAATCTACAATCAATAAACGAGAAAAATAACTACTGAATGCCCCGAAGACAGCAGAAAATATCAAAACATTTACAAAAACAGGACAGAATGGTTCCAGTAGGCATCCAAAATAAAAAACCAGATGACTTTCCAGTGGAAGAAAATGCACTAGAACTACCTGATAGGGAATTCAAATCTCTAATACTCAGAGTTCTCCAAGAGCTGAGGCAGAAAGCTGACAAACATGAGGAAAAAATAGACAAATTCACAGAAAATACAGACAAAAAATTGGAAGAATTCAGGAAAA
>NW_004444020.1:11405092-11442606 GCF_000243295.1 Trichechus manatus latirostris
AGCCTTCATCTTAAGTGAGAATAGCAGCACAATTGGGAGAGTGTAGTCAATGTCACTGAACTGTGCACATAGAAATTTTTGAAATAGTGTATCTTTGGCTATGTGTATTTTCACCAAAAAAAATAAAAAAAGTTGAGAAGTTAGAGGGTTGACATGTTGTGGGGTTGTTAACCAATGTCATAAAACAACATGTGTACTACTGTTTCATGAGAATCTATTTGTTTTGTAAGCCTTCACCTGAAGTACAATAAAAACAAAACAAAACAAAAGAAACTGTCTCTCAAATATGAAGGTGAAATGATGGCATTTCCAGATAAACAGTAGTTAAGGTAATTTTTAAAAACCAAACCAAAATTATGAGAAATGTTAAAGTGTGTCCTTTGGCTAGAGCATCAACAATATTAGATAACGACCCAAGACTAGAGCACAGGACAGAACAACAAGATATCAATCCATATACGGAAGTCACAAAAATAAGTTAAGGCTAAAACACTGAAAATAGGGAAACAGAGGCATGAATATGTTAAAGATGACATCACTAAACCAAAAAAGAAGGACTAAATAGTGTAAGTTAAGGCAATATCAAGAAATAAAAGATATACAGTAAAGTAAACGATTGGTTTAAACTTCGAAAAACAGAGGTAAATTTTAAGGTAACCACAAAGGAAAATAACAAATCTACCCATCAAAATAAAAAAGAAGAAAAACATAAAGACTCAGCAAATACAAAATCAACAATAATGAGAAGAAAATACATAAAGAAAAATGACTCAGCACAGAAAATTAAGTGGAACAAAGAAGCTGTCAACACCACACCCACACACAAAAAATACATCAAAATGACAGCACTAAAGTCATACCTATTAATTATTACTCTGAATGTCAATGTACTAAATGCACCAGTAAAGAGACAGAGTGGCACAATGAATTAAAAAACACAATCCATCTATATGCTGCCTACAAGAGACATTAGACTCAAAGACACAAACAAACTAAAACTCAAAGGATGGAAAAAAATATATCAAGCAAATGGCAACCAACAAAGAGTTGGAGTGGCAATATTAATCTCTGACAAAATAGACTTTAAAGCAAAATCTGCCACAATGGATAAGGAAGGACACTATATAATGATTAAAGGGTCCATTCACCAGGAGGACATAACCATAATAATTATTTACACACCCAATGACAGGGCTCCAAAATATATAAAAAAAAAACTCTAATAGCATTGTAAATAGAAATAGACAGCTCCACAATAGTAGTAGGAGACTTCAACACATTGGTTTTGTTGAAGGATGGAACATCTAGAAAGAAGCTCAGTAAAGACACGGAAGATCTAAATGCCACAATCAGCCAACTTGATCTCATAGACATATACAGAACACGCCACCCAACAGTAGCCAAGTGTACTTTCTTTTCCAACATACGGAACATTCTCCAGAATAGATCATATATTAGGCCATAAAGCAAGCCTTAACAGAATCCTAAACATTGAAATATTACAAAGCATCTTTTCTTACCATAAAGCCATAAAGGTAGAAATCAGTAATGAAAAAGCAAAGAAAAAACCCAAATACATGAAAACTGAACAACATCTTGCTCAAAAACTACTGGGTTATAGAAGAAATTAAGGACAGAATAAAGAAATTTGTAGACTCAAATGAGAATGAAAACATATCTTCCTTGAACCTGTGGGACACAGCAAAAGCAGTGCTCAGAGGTCAATTTATAGCAATAAATGCACACATGCACAAGGAAGAAAGGGCCAAAATCAAACCATTAACCCTAGGACTCGACCAAATAGCAAGACAATAGCAAAAGTAGCCACCAGGTGCGGCAAGAAAGGAAATAATAAAGATTAAAGCAGAAATAAATGAAACCGAGAATAGAAAAACAACTGGAAGAGTCAGCAAGACCAAAAGCTGGTTCTTTGAAAAGATCAACAATATGGATAAACCATTAGCCAAAATGACAAAAGAAAAACAAGAGAAGAAGCAAATAACCCAAACAAGAAATGAGATGGGTAATATTGCAACAGACCCAACTGAAATTAAAGGATCATAACAGAATACTATGAAAAATTATACTCCAACAAATTTGAAAACCTAGAGGAAATGGATGAATCTCAAGAAACCCACTACCTATTAAAAATTAACACAAATTGAGGTAGAAAAACTAAATAAACCTGTAACAAAAGCAGAGATTGCAGAGGTAATAAAAAAAATCCCAACAAAAAGAAGCCCTGGCCCGGACAGGTCAGGGCCTCACTGGAGAATTCCACCGAACTTTCAGAGAAGAGTTAACACCAGTACTACTAAAGGCATTTCAGAGAACGGGAAAGGATGGAATAATCCTGAGCTCATTCTATGGAGTCAAGATAACCCTGAAACCAAAGCCAGGTAAAGACACCACAAAAAGAAGAAAATTAGAGACCAATATCCCTCATGAACATAGATGTAAAAATCCTGAACAAAATTCTAGCCAATAGAATTCAACAACATATCAAAAAAATAATTCATCATGACCAAGTGAGATTCATACCAGGTATGCAGCGATAGTTCAACATTAGAAAAACAATCAATGTAATCCATCACATAAATAAAACAAAGACAAGAACCACATTATCTTATCAATTGATGCAGAAAAGGCATTTGACAAAGTCCAACACCCATTCATGATAAAAACTCTCAGCAAAATAGGAATACAAGGGAAATTCCTCAACATACTAAAATATTTATACAAAGCTGCTAACCAACATCATCCTAAACAGAGAGATTCTGAAAGCATTTCCTTTGGGAACAGGAACCAGACAAAGATGCCCTTTATCACCACTCTTATTCAAGATTGTGCTGGAGGTCGTAGCCAGAGCAATAAGGCAAGAAAAAGAAATAAAGGGCATCCAGATTGGTAAGGAATTAGTAAAAGTACCCCTATTCGCAGATGATACAATCTTGTACACAGAAAACTCCAAAGAATCCACAAGGAAACTACTGGAACTAATAGAAGATTTCAGGAAAGTATCAGGATACAAGATAAACATACAAAAATCAGTTGGATTCCTCTATACCAACAAAGAGAACTTTGAAAAAAGGAAATCTCCAAATCAGTATCATTTACAATAGCCCCAAAGAAGATAAAATACTTAGGAATAAATTTAACCAGAGACGTAAAAGACCTATACAAAGAAAACTACAAGACACTACTGCATGAAACCAAAAGAGACCTATATAAGTGGAAAAACATCCCATGCTCATGGATAAAGACTCAACATTGTGAAAATGTCAATTCTACCCAAAGCGATCTGCAGATACAACACAATCCCAATCCAAATTCTGATGACATTTTTTAATGAGATGGAGAAAAAAATCACCAACTTCATATGGAAAGGGAAGAGGCCCTGAATTAGTAAAGCACTACTGAAGAAGAAGAACAACTTGGGAGGCCTCACACTACGTGATTTTAGGACCTATTATACTGCCATAGTATTCAAAACAGTCTGGTGCTGGTACAACAGATACATAAACCAGTGGAACAGAATTGAGAATCTAGATGTAAATTCATCCACCTATGAGCAGCTGATATTTGACAAAGGCCCAAAGTCCGTCTGTTGGGGAAAAGACAGTCTCTTTAACAAATGGTGCCAGAATAACTGGATATCCATCTGCCAAAAGATGAAACAAGACCCATATCTCACACTATGTACAAAAACTAACTCAAAATGGATCAAAGACCTAAATATAAAATCTAAAACCATGAAGACCACGGAAGAAAAAATAGGGACAATGCTAGGAGCCCTAGTACATGGCATAAACAGAAAAAAAAACAAAACCATAAGTAACAATGCACAAACACCAGAAGGGAAACTAGAAAACTGGGTGCTCCTAAAAACCAAACACTTATGCTCATTAAAAGATTTCACCAAAAGAATAAAAAGAGAAACTATAGATTGGGAAAATTTTTTGGCGACGACATATCCGATAAGGGTCTAATCTCTAAAATCTACAAGATACTGCAACATCTCAAGAACAAAAAGACAAATAACACAATTAAAAAATTTTGCAAAGGATATGAACAGACACTTCACCAAAGAAGACATTCAGGTGGCTAACAGATACATGAGGAAATGCTCATGATCATTATCCATTAGAGAAATGCAAATCAAAACTCTAATGAGATACCATATCACCCCAACAAGGCTAGCATTAATCCAAAAAACACAAAATAATAAACGTTGGCAAGGTTGTGGAGAGACTGGAACACTTATACAGTGTTGGTGGGAATGTAAAATGGTAAACCACTTTGGAAATCGATTTGATGCTTCCTTAAAAACCAAAAATAGTAGTTTCATATAATCCAGCAATCACGCTTCTTGGAATATATCCTAGAGAAATAAGAGCTGTCACACGAATAGATATATGCATGCTCATATTCATTGCTGCACTGTTCACAATAGCAAAAAGATGGAAACAACCTAGGTGCCCAGCAATAGACGAATGGATAAACAAATTATGGTACATATACACAATGGAATACTATGCAACAATAAAGAACAGTGATGAATCCGAGAAACACCTCACAACATGGATGAATCTGGAGGGCGTTATGCTGGGTGAAATTAGTCAGTCACAAAAGGACAAATATTGTATGAGACCACTATGATAAGAACTCAAGAAAAGGTTTAAACACAGATTTATTAAGTTATAATTTACATAAGAGTCACTAATTTTAAGTGCACAAATAAACATATATAGTGATGTAACTGTAAACGGAAAAGTTTCAAACTGGAGGCATTCGTGTCAGATATAAGAATGATGGGGCCAGCATGCATTCCGTAGAAAGGAAAAGGTCAGATGTAAACCATTTGTTCATGGGAAGAATGTGTCAAGATGTGAACACTTTGTTTCCAGGAAAAATGTATTCATGACTGCAATCGTATAACTGATCTGGCTGGTGCCACTCACATAGGTGGTAATCCACTCCCTCCATAAATAACTTTTTATATCAGGTTTCATGTTTGAAATGGCTACATGCAATCCATGATTATAATTTTTTTTTTAAAGTTGAGGTAAAATTTATATAACAAAAAATTAAGCATCTAAAGTTAAAAATTTAGTGGCATTTTGTGTGTTCACATTGTTGCACAACCAACACCTGGATTTAGTTCCAAAACATTTTTATCATCCCAGAAGGAAACCTGGTACCCATTAAACGGTTATTCCCCACTCCCTCCTACCCCTAGTCTCTGGCAACCACAATCTACTTTCTGTCTCAATGGATTTACCATTCTGGATATTTCATATAAACAGAATCATACAATACGTGACCTTTTGTGTCTTGCTTCTTTTACTTATAATGTTTTTGAGATTCATCCACATTGTAGCATGTATTAATACTTCATTCCTTTTTATGGCTGAACAATATTCCATTGTATGGATATACCACAACTTTTTTTTCCATTCATTTGTTGGTGGACATTTGGGGTTTTTTTCCACCTTTTGACTGTTGTGAATAGTGCTGCTATGAACATGTGTATACATATATTTGTTTGTGTTCCTGGTTTTAGATCTGGAGTGGAATTACTAGGTCATATAGTAATTCTTTGTTCAAATTTTCACAGGACTGCCAAACTGTTTTCCACAGTGGTTGCACTATTTTACATTCCCATCAGCAATGTATGAGGGTTCTAATTTCTCCACATCCTTTCCAACACTTATTTTCTGTATTTTTTTTCTTTTTATTATAGTAATCATAGTAGGTGTCATATGGCCCCTTTCATTTCTGATATTAGTAATTTGGGGCTTCTTTTTTTCTTGGTCTGCCTGGATAGAGGTTTATCAATTTTATTGTTTTTTTTGTTTTGGAAGAACCAGCTTTTGGTTTCACAAATTTTCTCTACTGTTTTTCTGTTTTCAGTTTCATTGATCTCTGCTTTGATTTTTATTATTTCTTTTCTTCTGCTTGTCTTAGATTAAATTGCTTTCTTTCCATAGTGTCCTATGGTGGAAGATTTTATTAATTATTTTGAATCTTTCTTCTTTTCTAACATATGCATTTAATGCTATACATCTTCTAAGCACTTCTTTTGCTGCATCCCATAAATTTTGGTAATTATTATTTTCATGTAGTTCAAAATATTTTTAAATTTTCTGTAGAACTGAAAAACATTGAATTGGCAAATATTGTGCTATACATATATTTACAACAATAAAAAAAGTTTTAAATTTCCCTTGAGACTTCTTTGATTCATGTGTTATTTAAAAGTGTGTTGTTTAATCTCCAAATATGTGAAGATTTTCCTGAAATCTTTCTTTTAATGATTTCTGGTTTATTTCCATTGTGGTTTCAGAACACACTTTGCATCATTTCTATTCTTTTAAATTTGTTAAGGTGTGTTTTACGGCCCACGATGTGGTATGTCTTGTGAGCGTTCCACGTGAGCTTGAGAAGAATGTGTATTTCTGCTCTTGTTGGATGGAGTAATCCATAAATATCAATTAGAACTGAAATTGACAGCACTGTTGAGGTCAACTACATCCTTACTATTTTCTGTCTGTTTGATCTATAAATTACTTAAAGAGGGGCATTGAAGTCTCCAACTATAATGATGAATTTGTCTATTTCTCCTTGCAATTCTATCAGTTGTACTTCATTTATTTAAATTTTTTAGTTGTGGTGAAAATATACACAACAAAACGTTTGCCAATTCAACAATTTCTACACGTACAATTCAGTGACATTAACTACATTCTTCATGTTGTGCAACCATTCTCACTATCCTTTTCCAAATTATTCCACCTCTATAAACATAAATTCACTGCCCCCTAGGAAAACTCTCCGCTTTTGCCCCTCCCTCTCCCCCGGTAACCACTAATAATCTTTTGTTTCTATATATTTGCTTATTTCATATAAGTGAATTCATATAATACTTGTCCTTTTGTGACAGACTTATTTTGCTCAGCATGTTTTCAAGGTTTATCATATTGTGGCATGTATCAGGACTTCTTTTGTCTTTATGGCTGAGTAACATTCCTGGCATGTATATGCCACTTTTTGTTTATCCATTCATCTGTTGATAGACATTTTGATTGTTTCCACATTTTGGCTGTTGTGAATAGTGCTGCAATGAACACTGGAGTACAGGTTTTTGTTTGCCTTCCTCCTTTCACTTCTTCTGGGTATATACCCAGAACTGGGATTGCTGAATCATATGGTAGTGCTAAGTTCAAGTTTTTGAGGAACTGACAAAATGCTTTCCACCGTGGCTGCACCATTTTACCTTCCCACCAGCAGTGGATGAGGGTTCCAGTTTCCTCACAGCCTCACTGACACTTGTTTTGATCATTGCCATTCTAATGGGGAATGAAATGGTATCTCATTGTGGTTTTTATTTGCATCACCAAACTGTTTAATTGCATTGTGATCATTAAGGCTGTGTGTTAACTTGGCTGGTCCATGATTCTCAGTGGTTTGGCAGTTATAATGGAATTTGACAGTCGTATGATTATGTGATCACTTCCATGACGAGATTGATATAATGTGATCACCTCCATGATGGGATTGCTGTGAGTAGCCAATCAGCTGAAAGGGAGTTTCCTTGGGGGCTTGGCCTGCATCCAATATGGGTGGACTTTCTGGCAAGGCTTGCATGGGCTTTTGCTTACTGTTGATCCTGCAGCTGGCTCCTGTTCATCTGATCTCTGGTCCTTAGGACTTGAGCTAGCAGTTTACTTGCCATCTTGCCTGCTGATCTTGGTATCTGTTGGTCTTTGCAGCCTGCGAGCAAGAGTCCTGATGCCTGACCTGATCTTGGTTTCACCAGCCTCTGTGGCTACATGAATCAGGATAGCCTGACCCATGGACTTAGGGCGTTCCAGGCTCTACAACTGCTTGAGCCACTTCCTTGATATAAATTTCTCTATATAGATATTTATACATTTTACTGGTTTTGCTTCTCTAGAGAACTCAACTTTAAGATATGCGTATATCTTTGACCCAGCAATCCTACTATAGGATAAGTTCCTAGAATTGTTGGGTCAAAGATATATGCATTTAAACATTTTGGTTGATATTGACTGATTGTTCAGATAGGTAAAATTATCTCTCATCTGAGGAACTGAGGTCCTAGAGGCCAAGTCTTCTCAGTCCTTCCCATGCTACACATCCCAGCATTCCCCAGAAACAACCACTTTTTGACATTTGATCTGACTTGCTGATATCGGTCTCAAGATGTCTTCCACTGGCACAATTTTTCTAAAATTACATTTTATTCTATAGTATCGACAGACCATGATCTGAATAGCCATTCTGTACTGATGGATCTTTCTTAAGTTTGCTCCAGTATGGAGCTATGCAGACAATCTTTCAATAAGCATTCTGGCAAACAAGACAACTTGTACTTTTGTGCAAACAGCTCCCCAAGCTAATAAAAATTTACTGAGCACTTGCTATGTGCCAGGCTCTGCTCTAAGCCCTTTGCAATGTATGTTCTCATTTAATCCTCATAATAACCCTATGAATGAGGTATTTTTAAAAATTATTATTAGCTTAATTTTAGAGATGTGAAAGCTCAGGCACACAAGTAAATAATATTTCCAGGATTATAGAACTGGTAAGGGATGTGGCAGAGATCCAAACCAAAACCAAACCCATTGCGGTCGAGTTGATTCCTATTCATAGCAACCCTATAGGACAGAGTAGAACTGCCCCATAGAGTTTCCAAGGAGCACCTGATGGATTCAAACTGCCCGCCTTCTGGTTAGCAGCTGAACTCTTAACCATTACGCCACCAGGGTTTCCAGGGCAGGGATAATACCCAGTTAATCTGGCTCCAACCAGGGGTCCTGACCACTACTCTGAAATGCCTGGCCTGGAGTCCCACTCTGGGACTTGTTGGTTTAAAGGGTGCCCACATTAAAAGTGAACTGCTGTCAGAGTACTCTCTAAAAGGACTGTGCCATTCTCTGGTGCCATCAGAATGAGAGTGAAGGCCCCTTTTCCCTTTAAAGAGTACGTCTTTTTCATTTTCATATCCCTTACACCCAGGATAAGGTCGGGCATAGAGTAGGTAGGGGCCTGGGGACTGCTGGCTGAAAGCATGCATGGGTGGAGGATGGAGGATGAAGGAAGGAGGATGGAGGAGGGAGAAAGGGAAGCAGATAAGTATGGAGAGAGGGAGCACAGACCAGCAGAAGGGCCATTGCCAGTGCACAGTCCTGCCTTGAAAACTCATTCATTTAACAGATTTTCGAAGTGTCCCTTATTTTCCTACTCTTATCCCAGATAGCTGCATTTTGCTGCCCTCTTCATTTCCTTTAGGTATCTGCTAAATTCTCTCCTTCTGATAAGGGAGGCCTTCTCTGACCATCCTATATAAAATAAGAATTCCATCTCACCCTGCACTCCATACCCCCTTACTTTGCTTTGTTTTTCTACATAGCGTCTACCCCCATTTGACATCTATTTTGTTTATTGCTATTCCCCTGCTTCCCTTTCCCCGACTAGAATATGAACCTAGGAGGGCAGGGGCTTCGCCTGTTTTGTTCATTGATTTAACCCCCTAGGACACTTCTTGGCATTAGTAATAAATGCTCAATAAATTAAAAAAAGAAAAGCTCAATAAATATTTGGCAAATTTGGCACCTATTATTCACTGTTCCACTAGTCCCTGGGTAGCACAGTTACATGCTCTACTACTAACTAAAAGGTTGGCGGCTCTAACCTACCCAGAGAGGACTTGGAAGAAAGGCCTGGCAATCTGCTTCTCAAAAGTCACAACCTTGAAAATCCTATGGGGTGCAGTTCTATTCTGCACACATGGAGTCGCCATAAGTAGGAGCTGACTGGAAGTTTTGGTTTGGTTTTATTCATTGTTCCAGGCCCTGGGGATGCAGGCGGTCGGACCAGAGAACTTGCCTCAGGGCCAAATATTAAATCCTGCCAGTAGGTGGGAGCCGAGGCAGCTCCGGTCACTTTGCCCCTTTCAAAACAGGTCTAAAATGGGCAGCGCCAGGTCTCCAGTGGCTTCCCAGCTGCGCCACGCCCCCCGCCCCGCGGCGAGCTTGACCCACAGCGCCCTCTGGCGGGCCGTGGGCCTGCGCTCCTCGGCGGCCTGAGTTAGCGCCGCGAAAGACGGAGCGCAGTACAGCCCTTCCCGCTGTGCGCTGAAAACCGTGGGAGCTCCCGGCGTGTTTCCTCCGAACTTTCGGACACTTCTTCTTTGCTCCTAACGCGAGAAAAGGAAGGAGGGCTTGGGCAAGTCGTAGCGCCGGGCGACGGTGGCGGGGAAGAGGGCAGAAGGTTTGGGTTCTGGTGTCTTCTCTCACAGCGTCATCCACAAGACCTACTTTTTTAAAGTGCGAGATAGCCTCGTTTTCGGCGCAGTGGTTAAGAGCTCGGCTGCTTTACCAAAAGGTTGGTGGTTCGAATTCACCAGCTGCTCCTTGAAAACCCTATGCAGCAGTTCTACTCTGTCCAGTAGGTTTCTCTATGAGTCAGGAATCCACTGGATGGCAACGGTTTTATTTTTAGTTGCTTCCCCACCCCCCCGTCCAGATCTGGTTTCATCTTGCGCTCCCACCGTCCACCACCCCTGCAAAGTCTGAAGGCGGAGATGAGACCCTTGTCAATGTTCTCCGTGGGACCCCGTGCCACACTTGTACTAGGGTTTTGGGGTGAAAGCAAGCAGTGCCTGTGAAATTTGGGGATCGAGAGGCCACACGATCCGCGGTCATTAGGCACGCACGGTGTGGGCGGACACACTACCTTGAGACCCGCGGGGAGATAAAAGCCCGTGGCCGCCCAAGCAGAAGTAAGGGCGCCACCTGGCGGCTGCAGCTTTTGGCCCAAATGCGCCGTAGGGGCCGCTTGATCAATGCGGGGAAAGATCTCTCAGGACCCGCCACTTCCGTTGGTCTCTGGTCTATTTCATTTAGCGGCTGGGGACCTGGATCTTTGGACATATGCATGATGCGTTTGGATCAGGCTTTGAAGAACTGAGGAATCACACCCACGCACGAGAATCATTCCTATTGGTGATGGCACTCAAGGTCCCTGCCTTCATGGATGGTGTGAGGCTGAAAATGGTCCACTCTTCTTTCCATTCTTCTTTTCCCCCCATCTGTGTTGTTCTTTTTATTCTGATTTTGATAAAAGTGTGCGTGTGTAAAAACGAGATATTATAAAAGGAATAATCATTGCAAAACTTTTTTTTAGAAAATACGATTCCTGTTGGAAGTTCTCCCCTTTACTGGAACATGGGTCTGTGCTCACTGAAAGTATAGGTTTAGTTGTTCTCCTTCTTTGATCCTGGCAGGACCTTTGGCCAAGGGTCACATTCACCCCCCTTCTGGGTGTTGGCAGAACTGGCCGACTTCAAGGACTGGAACCACATGAGAAGTAGCTCTAGAACGGTGGCATCTGAGGGGAGCCAGAAAGTTTCTCACTAGTTTCTTTTTGTATAACTGGATTAAAATGTTTTGTGTTCTGGTCAGGTTCTTGCCCACTCAAAGATATTTTATTGTAATGGGTTTAATTTCTTTTATTAGTAGCCAGCCTTACCATCAGTGACCCACCATGATCATTAAGGTTGTGTGTCAATTTGGCTAGACCATGATTCTCAGTAGTTTGGCAGTTATGATGTAGTTTGGCAGTTGTTTAATGATATAATCACTTCCATGATGAGATCTGATATAATGTGATCACCTCCGTGATGGGATCTGTTGAGTAGCCAATCAGTTGAAAGAGGGGGGTCCCTTAGGGGTGTGACCTGCATCCGGTATATGCAGACTTTCTCACAAAGCTTGCTGGCTTTTCTCTGCTGTGGATTCTACATTTGGCTTCTCAGCATATGATCTCCAGTTCTTGGGACTTGGGCCAATAGCCTGCCATCTTACCTGTGGATCTTGGGTTCACCAGTCCCTGCAGCTATGTGAGGCAGGAGAAGCCTCCAGCCTGATGCCTGATGCATGACCCACGGATTTGGGACTTGCCAGCCTCTACAACCATGTGAGCATTTCCTTGAGATAAATCTCTCTCTCTCTATATATATATGTATGTATGTATGTATATGTATATATATATATGTATGTATCTATATGTATATATATATATGTGTATGTATGTACCTGTATGTATATATATATATATAGAGAGAGAGAGGCTTCACTGGTTTTGCTGCTCTAGAGAACCCGTCCTAAGACATTTGGTACTGAGAGTGGTTCTAGAGAAACAAAATTGTAAGGATGAATTTTCTACATTGGTTCTCAAGTCTGGTTAGTCTTAAAGATGTTAATGACTCTGCTTCCAGTAGTAAAGAGGGCACTGCTAATTCATGGCATGAGGTGGCAATAGAAATACACAAAATATCAACACCAATACATCAGGTACTAGTGAGAGGTGACGCTCTGGATGACTGCATGTTTGATACCTTTCTGCAATTTTGTAATAATGAGAAGTATAAGGAAACTGGTTGGTTGGTCCTACTTTTGCTAGATAGAGTGGTGAAAGAGATGAGCTCAGGGCTTCAGAGTCAAAGCTGAAGTGCCAAATAAATGACCTCAAAGCTTCTACTTGTGCTTTGAAAGAAAGCCTTGTTTTTGTAGTAACAGAGGTTATATAGCCAAAAACCAAGGCCAGAGTTTTATTGTAAGAGTGGCTGAATTACAACGCCAACTCAATTCCCAACTTCGAGTGGTGTCTGAAGTTAAAGTGAGGGCATTGATTGGGAAGAAATGGAATCCTAAAACTTGGGATGGGGACATATGGGCAGATAATCAGGAAGCTGGGAACACTGAGCCCCTAAATTCCATTGAGTCACTCCTGACAACAGAACCAGCCCTCTCACTCCCATCTGAAGAGATTACTGCATTTTTGTCTGCTAAACTACCCTCCCCAGTAAAACCATTAGCCCCTTCACCCCCATCTGATGAGATTAACCCAGCCATGTCTGAAGAGCCTTTGAGTCATTGCCTGGGGTATTGCCTGAGGCAGATGCCTTACAAGACAGTGCTGAATGTTCTCAAAACACATCCTCACCACCTATTTTGGCTTTTAGACCTGTAACTAGACTTAAAGCACAGTGAGCCCCAAAAGGTTAAGTACAAAGTGTGACTGCTTGACGTTTCTAATATGTATAAACAGAAACCTGGGGAATATGTGTGAGCATGACTATTAAAAGTGTGGGATAATGGTGCAAGGAACAAAAAGATGGGTCAGTCTGAGTTTATTGATATGAGCCCACTAAGCACAGATTCTTCATTCAGTGTTTCAGCTTGAGAGGTTAGGAAAGGATCTAATAGTTTGTCTGGGTTGCTGAATCATGGATTACGTGGTGGCCTACACTAAATCAAGTTGAAGTAGCAGATCTGCTTTGATATACTGTAGAGGAAGTTATGCAAAGGCTGAGGGAAATTGGCATGTTACAGTGGATTTATCAGGTTAGACCCACAGATCCACACGTGGAGTGCCCAGAGGACACATCTTTTACCACAACAGTGAGGAACAAATTTGTGAAGAGAGCCCCAGCATCCTTGAAGGCTGCTGTGATTGCTATTTTATGTAAGTCAGATTTGACAGTGGGAGCTGCCCTAACTGAATTAAGACACCTAAGTACAGTGGGACTGATTGGAACCTGTGGTGGTAGAGGCCAACTGGTGGCACTCAACCAACAAAGACAAGGTGGGTGTGGTTATAGTAATGGACAGTGGAGTCAAAGCAGTAATCAGAATAGTCTGACTCGTATGGACTTGTGGCATTGGCTACTTAGTCATGGTGCCCTTAGGAATGAAATAGATAGAAAATCTACTAAATATTTACTTGATCTGTACAAGTGGAAGAATTCTAAGTCAAGTGAACAGCAGTCTATCTCAAATTGCCAGAATAGAAAATTACAGACCCTCGATCAATTCCCAGACTTGAGCGAGCTTACAGACCCACAACCCTTTGAATGAAGGAGAAGCCCAGTCCCCTTGGGGAGGGGACCCCATTACAGTGCCAGAAATTTATAATGTCAATCTTTCTCCCAGCCTTCCCCAAAGGGATCTATGGCCTTTTACAAGAGTGACTGTTCATTGAGAAAAGGAAATAATTAGACTTTTTGGGGGTCACTGGTTACTGACTCTGAACTGACACTAATTCCAGGAGACCCAAAACATCACTGTGGCCCACCAGTCAGAGTGAGGACATATGGAGGTCAGGTTAATGGAGTCTTAGCTCATGTCCACCTCACAGTCGGTCCAGTGGGTCCTTGAACCCATCTTGTGGTGATTTCTCCAGTTCCAGAATGAATAATTGGAATAGATATACTTAGCAACTGGCAGAACCCCCACACTGGATCCCTGACAAGTGGAGTAAGGGCTATTATGGTAGGAAAAGCCAAGGGGAAGCTATTAGAACACACCTACCTAGGAAAACAGTAAACCAAAAGCAATACCAAATTCCTGGAGGGATTGCAGAGATTACTGACCATCAAAGACTTGAAGGATGCACAGGTGGTGATTTCCACCATATCTGCATTCAACTTGCCTATTTGGCCTGTGCAAAAAACAGATGGATCTTGGAGCATGATGGTGGATTATTAAAAACTTAACTAGATGGTGACTCCAACTGCAGCTGCTGTTCAAGGTTTAGTTTCACTGCTTGAGCAAATTAATACATCCCCTGGTACCTGGTATGCAGCTCTTGATCTGGCTAATGCCGTTTTCTCCATACCTGTTTCAAAGGACCACCAGAACAGTTTGCCTTCAGCAGGCAAGGCCAGCAATACAATATCTTCAGTGTCCTACCTCAAGGGTATATCAAGTCTCCAGCCCTATGCATAATTTAGTCTGCTGGGACCTTGTCATGGTTTGAATTATGTTCCCCAAAAAATGTGTGTATCAATTTGGCTGGGCTGTGATTCCCAGAATTGTGTGGTTGGTCTCCATTTTGTGATTGTAATTTTATGTTAAAGAGGATTAGGGTGGGATTGTAACACCACCTTTACCCAGGTCACATCCCTGATCCAGTGTAAAGGGAGTTTCCTGGGGTGTGGGCTGCACCACCTTTTATCTCTCAAGAGATAAAAGGAAAGGAAAGCAAGCAGAGAGTGGGGGACCTCATACCATCAAGAAAGCAGTGCCAGGAGCAGAGCGCATGCTTTGGATCGGGGTCCCTGCGCCGAGAAGCTCCTAGTCTGGGGGAACACTGATGAGAAGGCGGAGAGAGAGAAAGCCTTCCCCTGGAGCTAACGCCCTGAATTTGGACTTTTAGCCTACTTTGACTGTGAGGAGATAAACTTCTCTTCGTTAAAACCGTACACTTGTGGTATTTCTGTTATAGCAGCACTAGATGACTAAGAGAGACCTTGATTGCCTTTCCCTTCCACAAGATGTCACACTGGTCCATTACATTGATGACATTATGCTGATTGGACCTAGTAAGGAAGAAGTGTCAATGACTCTGGATTTATTGATAAAACATTTGCGTGCTAGAGGGGGAGACTAATCCCACAAAAATTCGGGCACTTTCCACCTCAGTAAAATTTCTAGGGGTGCAGTGGTGTGGAGCATGTCGAGATAGTCCTTCTAAAGTAAAGATAAGTTATTGCATCTGGCTCCTCCCACAACTAAAAAGGAGGTACAATACGTAGTGGGCTTCTTTAGATTTTGGAGGCAACATATCCCTCATTTGGGTGTGCTACTCTGGCCTATTTACCAAGTGACTTGAAAAGCTGCTAGTTTTGAATGGGACCCAGAGCAAGAGAAGGCTCTGCAACAGGTTCAGGCTGCCATGCAAATGGCTGTGTCAATTGAGCCATATGATCCAGCTGATCCAAAGTTGCTTGAAATGTCAGTGGCAGATAGAGATGCTGTTTGGAGTGTTTGGCAGGACCCTATTGGCAAATCACAACCCAGACCCTTAGGATTTTGGAACAAAGCCCTGCCATCCTCTGCAGATAAATACTCTCCTTTTGAGAGACAGCTTTTGGCTTGTTACTAGGCCTTAGTAGAGACTGAACGCTTAACCATGGGCCACCAAGTCACTATGCAGCCTGAGCTTCCCATCATGAACTGAGTGTTGTCTGACCCACAGAGTCACAAAATCAAACGTGCACAGCAGTACTCCATCATTAAATGGAAGAGGTGTATATGAGATTGGCCCAAGCAGGACCTGAAGGCACAAGTAAGTTGCATGAGGAAGTGGCCCAAATGCCCATGGCTTCCACTCCGTCACATTACCGTCCATCCCCCATCTGCACCTATGGAATCACGGGGAGTTCCTTATGATCAGTTGACTGAGGAAGAGAAAACTCATGCCTGGTTTACACATGGTTCTGTGCGATATGCAGGCACCACTCAAAAGTGGACAGTAGCAGCACTACAGCTCCTTTCTGGGACCTCCCTGAAGGACAGTGGTGAAGAGGAATCTTCCCAATTGGCAAAACTTCTAGCAGTGCACCTGGTTGTTCACTTTGCTTGGAAGGAGAAACGGCCAGATGTGATTGTATACTGAATCATGGGCTATGGTCATTGGTTTGCCTGGATGGTCAGGGACTTGAAGGAGTGTGACTGGAAAATGGGAGAGAAGGAGGTATGGGGAAGAGGTATGTGGATAGACCTCTCTGAATGGGACAAAGAAGTAAAAATATTTGTGTCCCTTGTAAATGCTCACTAAAGGGTGACCTCAGCAGAGGAGGATTTTAACAATCAAGTGGATAGGTAGGATGACACATTCTGTGGAAACCAGTCATCCTCTTTCCCAGTTACTCCTGTCACTGCCCAGTGGGCTCATGAACAAAGTGGCCATGGTGGCAGGGATGGAAGTTATGTGTGGGCTTAGCAACATGGACTTCCACTCACCAAGGCCAGCTTGGCTGCAGCCACTGCTGAGTGCCAAATCTGCCAGCAGCTGAGTCTGACACTGAGTCCCTGATATGGCACCATTCCTCTAGGTGGCACATTGATTACATTGGACCACTTCCATCATGGAAAGGGCTGTATTTTGTTCTTACTGGAAGAGACCCTTACTCTGGATGTGGATTTGCCTTCTCTGCATGTAGTACTTCTGCCAAAACTACCATCCATGGACTTACAGAATGCCTTATCCACCATCGTGGAATTCCACACAGCATTGCCTTGGGTCAAGGGACAGCAAATGAAGTGCATCAATGGGCCCATGCTCATGGAATTCACTGGTCTTACCATGTTCTCCATCATCCTGAAGTAGCTGCCTTGATAGAATGATGGAATGGCCTTCTAAAAACACAATTTTGGCACCAGCTGGGTGGCAATACCTTGCAGGGTTGGGGCAGTGTTCTCCATGAGGCTGTATATGCTCTAAACCAGCATCCAGTATATGGTGCAGTTTCTTCCATAGCCAGGATTCATGGGTCCAGGAATCAAGGGGTGGAAATGGGAGTGGCACCACTCACTATTACCCCTAGTGACCTACTTGCAAAATTTTTGCTTCCTGTGTCCCCGAGACCTTATGCTCTGCAGGTCTAGAGGTCTTTGTTCCAAAGGGAGGAATGCTCCCATCTGGAGCTGCATCACTGATTTCCATTGAACTGGAAGTTAAGAATGCCACCTGACCACTTTGGGCTACTTCTGCCTCTGGCTTAACAGGCAAAGAAGGGAGTTACCATATTGGCTGGTGTGATTGATCTTGATCACCAAGAGGAAATTGGATTGATATTACATAATGGAAGTAAAGAAGAGTATGTCTGGAATGCAGGAGATCCCTTAGGGTGTCTGTTAGTGCTGCCATGCCCTATGATTAAAGTCTATGGAAAATGCAGCAACCCAATTCTGACATGACTACTAATGGCCCAGATCCTTCAGGAACTGTCAAGGATTGAATTGTGTCCCCTAAAAATATGTGTATCAATTTGGCTAGGCCATGATTCCCAGTACTGTGTGATTGTCCATCATTTTTTTATCTGATGTGATTTTCCTGTGTTGTAAATCCTATCTCTGTGATGTTGATGAGATGAGATTATTGGCAGTTATGTTAATGAGGCAGGACTCAATCTACAAGATTACACTGTGTCTTAAGTCAATCCCTTTTGAGATATAAAAGAGAGAAGCGAGCAGAGAAACTGGGGGACCTCATACCACCAAGCAACAAGAGCCAGGAGAATAATGCATTCTTTGGACCCAGGGTCCCTGCACTGAGAAGAAGCTCTTTGATCAGAGAAGACTGATAACAAAGACCTTCCTCCAGAGCTGACAGAGAGAAAGCCTTCCCCTGGAGCTGGCACCCTCTGCCTCTGCCTCTGCTCCAGCCTGGCCTCTGCCCTGCTCAGGCAAGTGTTACAGAGCCCTTTAGTTTCGCCGATAAGTGCCCAGAGACACCCTCCTCCATCGGCAAGCCTCCTGCCCAGCAAGCCCACTGTAGCCGCTGCTGCTCAAGTTGCTGCCACTCTTCCCATCATCTCTCATGGTATTCAGTGTTACAGCTCCTTCTCTTTCCGTGTGTCTCTCCCTAAAACGTGTCAGAAAGCTGATTATATGTATAGCAAGCTCCTTATCAATTTCAAGGCATGGCCCCCAGCAAGACTGCAAACTAACCAATCCCCTGCAAGGATTCCATGTACCTTATTTGCATAGTTCCACCCCCACAAAGGTTCCATTTATTAGAAAAACTGTCCAATCGCCTTGGTGGGCCACAAACATCTTATTCCCTGGTGGCACAGTGGTTAAGAGCTATGGCTGCTAACCACAAGGTTGGCAGTTCGAGTCCACCGGACACCCCTTGGAAACTCTATGGGGCAGTTCTTCTCTGTCCTGTAGGGTTGCTATGAGTCAGAATCGACTCGACAGCAATGATTGTTGTTTTTGGGTTTTCCCGATCATTTTGTGAAAGTTACAAGATCATGACTAGAAGAGTCATATTAAAGCAATTCACTGCATTGTACTGCACATGGGTAGACAGAGTGAAGACAAGTCTGGGTGCAGTAGCTTAGGTTCCCAGAGGTTCTCTCTCATGAGGCCCCAGGTCTTTGTCTAGTTTAGTGGTTCCCAGATTCTTTGAGTTCATGATACCATGAAGTGTTCCCCTCAGTTCTTGGGGGAACAACATAGACTTGTCAGTTGTTGGTTTTACCACATCAGCACATTAGCAAAACTAAAGTCTATTAATGGCATCAGTTCAGAAGAGAAGGGACATTTTAACACCAGTCTTTTTTTTTTTAATTTTTGTTTTTGTTGTTGAGAATATACAGAGCAGAACATACACCAATTCAGCAATTTCTACATGTACAATTCAGTGATACTGACTGTATTCTTCAAGTTGTACAACTATTCTTACCCTCCTGTGACTTGTTCTTCTCCATTAACATAAATTCACTGCCTCTTAAGTTTCCTATCTAATTGAGTTGCTGTTGTCAGTTTGATTCCGTACAGATAGTTCTTAAAAGAGCACAATGCTCAAGGCAGACATTCTTTACTAATTAAGCTAAACTATTGTTTACACCAGAGTCTTTAAATGGAAGTTTTTCTCTTTTCGTCAAGGGCTGGTGGAACAGGTAAGGACTACCTGAGTCTTCCGATGGGCACCTGGGAGCCCTGGCTGGTTCCCTTCACGGGGACTGGCCTTCCCGAGCACTCTGAGGCCTCACAGACCAAGGGGAGACAACCATTCAGGGTATGAGCCTCTGAAAACACAGTATCAAACTCAACGTTTCACCTGCTCTGTCTGTGGCTGGGTCACTGTCTCTGGAATCTGTGACCATCTGGATAGGTCTCGATCATTGCACCCCTAACATTGTTTTGTGGGTCTGACTACTCCAGTCAACACTAGCTGGCTAAAGACAGGCACTGTGTTCAATCTAGCTGCCCAGCACAGTGCCTAACGCTCAGCAGGTGCTCACCAAATGCTTATTGCCCAAATGAACTAAACTCAATTTCACTCTTTTGTATTTGCAATTAAATAATTAAAGAAGTACTAGGGCTCCAGAGAATGCCTCAGACCTCACTGCCAGCAGCACCTACGCTCCCAGTGACAGGGCTCCTGCAGGTCTTGGCCTCTGGAATTCCTTTCCCAAGTCTCCTCAGGCACACACATGGGCCTCTCCCTTCTTCGATAGCTTCCCTCTACAGGCAGAGACCTCTCACATAGGGGACTGAATGCTGTTCCACAAACTCAGGTGTGAAAGAAAAAGCACAATCTGTGTTCCTCTTCAAATGATCCTAATTCTGACCCTAAGCCCCCATCCTGCCTGATGTCAAGGCCTTGGGCCCTTGGTCCTCAGATACTACTGCTAAGTTGTTTGCTGCCCAGTCTGCACAGTCCCATTGGGTCTGGCATCTCTGCTGCTCAGTTCCATGCTGGTGAAGCTGGGATCCTAAGTGCCCAGGTCACAGGTACAGCCTTGTGTTCATCCCTTCCAAGTGTCTGCCATCTCCCCAGGGCTTCCTCAGTCAAAGTTATTGAAACTTAGACCCACTAACCCTTTCCTGTCTGTGGGTACTGAGGGTACCCAGCTCTAACCCAGGCTTCAGTGGCTCTGGTCTCCATTGGCAGAATGCAAGACTTCAACTGGCTGCCAAACTGCCCCACTCCCATGTTCTCCCAGGAGTCACTAGGCGATATTTCATGTGTGCTTCCAGCGTTCCTTCCAGCAGTTCTGCTGATCTCCAAGCTGCTCCAGGGATGGTCCTTTCTTTTCTTGGAGGACAACAGATGTAGCTCCTTTGGCCTGTTTCCTGCCTATAGAATTCCAAGATGCAGACAACTTTCCTTCCTTTTGTCCTGTCTCTGTCCCCTTCAGTCTAAGCTGATGGGTTTCCCACTGTGGTAGTTAGTTAGATCCATCCGTCACAGGCTTAATCTCTTTAACAAAAGGTTGAGTCACCAAGTCCTTAGTGAGAGTTTTAGGGCAGGTGTCCTTAGTTTGCACAACAGAATTTTCCAGATCTTTAAGTTCTGGTTTCATTTTGCACAGTTCATTTTTAAGTACATCTCTTTCTTCTTACATTCCCTGGTAAGCAGCAGGGAGAAACTATGATGCCCCTTTAAGATTTTGCTTAGAAATCTCCTCAGCCAAATACCTAACCTCATCATTTACAAGTTCTACCTTCCACCAAACATTTGAACATAATTCAGACAAGTTCTTTGCCACTGCATAAAAAGTATTGCCCTTCCTCCATTGTCCAATCACGTTTATCATTTCCTTTTAAAGCCTCACCGGAAGCACATTAATGTCCACATTCCTAGCAATATTGTGTTGACAGCGCCATATGTATTCTCTGAGATGATAGAGGCTTTCTCTATAGTTCTCCCCGCTTCCTTCTGAGCCCTCACCAGAATTGCCTTTGATGTCCATAATTCTACCAACAGTCTCTTCAAGGCAATCTAGGCTTTTACTATTAAAACCAAAACCAAACCCATTGCCATCGAGTTGATTCCAACTCACAGCAACCCTATAGGGTTTCCAAGGCTGTAAATCTTTATGGAAGTAGACTACCACATCTTTCTACCACAGAGTGGCTGGTGAGTTCGAATTGCTGACCTTTCGGTTAGCAGCCAAGCATTTAACCACTGTGCCACCAGGGCTCCTAGGCTTTTACTGTTAGGTACCCTAAAGCTTTTCCAGCCTCCACCCATTGCCCAATTTCAAAACCACTTCCACATTTTAGGTGTTTATTAGAGTAGCACCACACTCTCTGGTATGAAATTCTGTCTTAACTATCTAGTGCTGCTATAACAGAAATACCACAAGTAGTTGGCTTTAACGAACAAATTTATTTTCTCACAGTTAGGAGGCTAGAAGTCCAAATTCAGGGTGCTGGCTCTAGAGGAAGGCTTTCTTTGTCTGTTGGCTCTGGGAGAAAGTCATTGCCTCTTTTCAGCTTCTGTTCTTTTGTTCCTTGGTGATCATGTGATATGTATCTTCCTCTCCCTTTGTGTTTGTTTGCTTGCTTGCTTAATCTGCTCTTTTAAATCTCTAAAGAGATTGAGTTAAGACACAACCAACACTAATAAAAACCAAACCAAACCCATTGCCATCAAGTTGATTCTGACTCATAGTGACCCTGTAGGACAGAGTAGAACTGCCCCATAGAGTTTCTAAGGAGCAGCTGGTGGATTGAACTGCTGACCTTTTGGTTAGTAGCTGAATGTGTAACCACTGTGCCACCAGGGTTCCCCCTACACTAATACTGCCTAATTAATATAACAAAGAAAACCCATTCCCAAATGGGATTATAACCACAGATATAGGGGTTAGGATTTATAACACATATTTTGGGGAGACACAATTCAATCCATAGCGATGTCATTGAAAAGTCATGGCTGGTCTTCAGGTATGGCTGGTTCCAAGAGCTGGAACAAAGTGTTCAGAACTCAGTTTTTTTCTCTCAGTTTCTTTCTTTTTCTCTGTTCTCCTTCCCTGTTTTGGCTTGACTGTCAGGTAGGCTTTCTCTACATGGATGCTGTCACAAGTTTCAGGCTTCTATCTTCCCTATAGCTAGCAATCCTAGTAGAAAGAGAGCTTCTCTTTGCCTTTAGTTCCTACAAAAGTTCTGTAATTGGGTTTCCTTGGCTTAGTTCACTTGCTTGCCACTGAAGAATTCCCTGTGAAAGATGAGGGTGAGATATACTGATTGTCCTGGCCCAGGACATGAAAGTGGAAGTGGGTATGTGTGTCAGCCCCATCTGCTCTGCTGGGTTGAGAGTGGGGGGGGGGGTAGTTTACCAAAACAAACAAAAAAACCAACAACAACAAGGGTGCTGTTAGTAGAAGAATGGAGAATAGATGCCAGGTAGGGAAAAAACTGCAGCTATGGCTCTATCCAGGCACAACTGAATCCCTGCGTTGGAAACAACTCAGGCTCTAGCTGGGGTCCAGCTATAGCTAAATGACAGCACAAAAGATGTGTGAGGACCTGTCCTATGAGAGATATAGAAAGCAAGAGTTGAGGGATCAGAGGAGAGAGAGAGAGTATTTGGATTGGAGCTGTATCATAGAGCAATGCTTCTCAAATTTTAATGTGCATGCGAATCACCTGGGAACTTGTTAAAATGTACGTTCTGATTCAAAGTCTTAGAACAGTGGTTCTCAATAGGGAGCAACAAGGGGGACATTTGGCAATGTATGGAACATTTTTGGATGTCACAATTGGGGTGCGTGTGTGTCTACTGGTGTCTAGTGGGTAGAGGTCAGGACTGCTGTTAAACATCCTACAATGCACAGGGAAGTCCCTCACAACAAGGAATTACCTGATTCAAAATGTCAACAGTGCCTAGGTTGAGAAAACCCTGTTGTAGAGGACTTCTGGTCGGGTATGGATAGCATGCAGCCATGGAGGGACATTCCAATGCCTACACAAGGGTACTGAAGGAGGAAGGAGTGTCTAGCTTTATGGTAGCAGCTCATAGGCAGCTGGTAGGAGGGAAGGATGCATGTTCATGGAATCTTAAAACTACAGGTACTCTGGGTTGGAAAGAAGTCCAAAGATCACCTACAGCCTTATGACTAAAAGTGTGGTCCAGAGGAGCTGCAACACCATCACCTGGGAGCTTGTTAAAAATGCAGAATCTCAGGCCCCACTCCAGACCCTCTGAATAAAAATTTTAATAAGATCCAGGTGATCTGCACACATGCTAAAGTTGGATAAGCACTGGCCTATGACAGGTCCCTAGAAAGAGCTGACCAGCCAGCATGTATTGTGGAGCACCAGTGGTGTGCTCAGATTTGCATTAGGTATGGAGTTGACTCACTTGGAGGTATAGATTTGGCTACAGAAAAGCAAAATGAGCTCCGTGTTGGTCTCTGGATCTGCCTACTTGCCCATCCATAGACCTTCTAATAAAAAATACCTCCACCCTTCCCCCACCCGGAACTTCCCAAAGGGGCAGACATCAGCAGTCAGATTTTGTGAGAGGTAACCCTGCCGCCTTCCTTGGTCGGAGCTGATTGGACCTGGGGTGGCCCGTGACGCCAGAGCAGCCACTCCAGGTGCCAGCTAGCAACCTCTGAGGTGTCTTGACTTGGTAGGATGAGTGACCCCAGAGTCCCTTTCTTAGAGATTGGAACTAGGAATTGCCAAGGGAAGTTGTCAGTTTGCAGAGGGATTGGGGGCCAGAGGAGCCTTAGTAGCCACATGTGCACCAAATCCATGAGGCAGCTGATGGTCTGAGGAAGCCAGTTGATAAAGCGGACAAGAGGAAGACGTACAAGAGAAGCAGGGAGGCCTTGGGAGAGATGGGCGGTGTAGGACAGAGAGGCAGGCCAGACAACAGAGAGACTACTGATCCTGATGGCAGGCCAGACTCGGCATACAATTGAGCCCCCTTTATAGGAACTTCATAGTCAAACTAAAACACAATTATTTGACAATTTACATTGAACTGATTTATTTACAACTATAGACAGATTTAAAGACTAGTGTCATGGATTGAATTGTGTCCCCCCAAAAATATGTGTATCAATTTGGCTGGGCCACGATTCACAGTATTGTGTGATTGTCCACCATTTTGTCATCTGATGGCATTTTCCTATGTGTTGTAAATCCTATCTCTATGATGTTGATGAGATGGGATTAGTGGCAGTTATGTTAATGAGGCAGGACTCAATCTACAAGATTGGATTGTGTCTTGAGCCATTCTTTTTTGAGATATAATAGAGAACTGAAGAGAGAGACAGGGGGATCTCATACCACCAAGAAAGCAGCTCTGGGAGCAGAGTGAGTCCTTTGGACCTGGGGTTTCTGCGAGGAGAATCTCCTAAACCAAGGGAAGATTGATGACAAGGACCTTCCTCCAGAGCTGACAGAGTGACAAAGCCTTCCTCTGGAGCTGGCGCCCTGAATTCGGACTTCTACCTTACTAGGCTGCGAGAGAATAAATTTCTCTTTGTTAAAGCTATCTACTTGTGGTATTTCTGTTATAGCAGCACTAGATGACCAAGACAACTAGTAACAATAATATTCCAAGTGGGGGGAGAAAATTTTCAAACTGCTTTCACCTGTAGCTCACATATATTAAAATCCTTATACATTTTCTTCTAAGGCTATAGTGTTGGCCATCTTCCTAACAGCCATTTCCCCTTCTCTTCCTTCTTCAGAGAACCCTGATTTTGTTCAGGGATGCAGGTAACTCAAATACTACAAGGGACTGTAGATGCACTCCTGGGCAGAGCTCATGTTATGGACTGAATTTGTCCCCCCAAAATATGTTCTGAAATCCTAGCCCCTGTACCTGTGGATCTAATCTAATCTAATCTAATGCAATGTAATGTAATGAGTTGACATCATACTAGTATAGGGTGGATCCTAAATTTAATAAATTCTGAGTTATATAATGAGCAGTATAGGTACAGAATAAGGATCCCTGTTAGTGCAATGTTAAGAGCTCAGTTACTAACGGAAAAATCTACAGTTTGAATCCACCAGTGGCTCCACAGGAGAAAAGACCTGGCTATCTGCTCCCATAAAGACAGTTGTTGTGATTGTTGTTAGGTGCCGTCAAGTCAGTTCTGACTCATAGCGACCCTATGTACAACAGAACGAAACACTGCCCGGTCCTGCGCCATCCTCACAGTCATTATGCTTGCGTCTGTTGCTGCAGCCATTGTGTCAATCCATCTCGTTGAGGGTCTTACTCTTTTTTGCTGACCCTCTACCAAGCATGATGTCCTTCTCCAGGAACTGGTCCCTCCTGATAACACACCCAAAGTATGTGAGATGAAGTCTCATCATCCTTGGCTTCTAAGCAACATTCTGGCTATCCTTCTTCCAAGACAGATTTGTTCGTTCTTCTGGCAGTCCATGGTATATTCAATATTCTTCAACACCACAATTCAAAGGCATCAATTCTTCTTTGGTCTTTCTTATTCATTGTCGAGCTTTCACATGCATATGAGGTGATTGAAAATACCATGGCTTGGGTTAGGCGCATCTTAGTCCTCAAAGTGACATCTTTGCTTTATAACACTTTAAAAAGGTCTTTTGCAGCAGCTTTGCCCAAGATTTGTCTGTAAAGATTACAGCCTAGGAAACCTTATGGAGAGTTCTACTCGGTCCTATAGGGTCACTATGAGTCATAGATACAGAGACATTGTGAAAATGACATGGGGGCGGCATCTGACCTCCTCTAACTTCACAAGGGGGAAGGATAGTCAAGATCAACAGCCCAAGGTTGATTCCTGTGAGACATAGATCAGACATGCCTCTTCTTGCTGCTGTCTTTGCCAATTCTGACACCAACCATCCCTCCCACGGCACTCTCTCCTTCTCTGCCAGGGCTGATAATTCACTGCAATGGCCACACATAACTCACGGACAATAAGATTATGGGGTTTATTAGGGAAGTAACAGGTTACAATTCAGGTTTAGGAACACTCAGGACACAGTTCTTCCATCAGGACAGCCTCTTTTCAGCTGTGCCAGTGGGCGCACCTCTCTGTGGCCCCTCAGCCTCTGCCCCTGCTTGGGCAAATGTTACAAAGCTCTTTTAGCTCTGCTGATAAGTGCCCTGAGGCACCCCACTCAGTAAGCCTCAGCCCACAGGTGCTCAGCTTTAGCTCCGTGTATCAGCAAACCTAGCTCCACCAAGTGCCTGGAGGCATGCTACTGCTCCAGCAAGCCTCCTACCCAAAGACACTCAGCTTTCTCACCCTGCGGGCCAGGAAGCCCACTGCACTGTGTCCTGCTGGTCTCTCTGCCACTGCTTCTCGCCATCTTCAGTGTTACAGGCCTCTCTCGTTATCCTGGTTCCAGGAGGTTCTCAGAGCAGGTATCCCAGGTCCAAAGGATTTGCTCCACGCTTGGCCCTTTTTCCTTGGTGGCAGTGAGATCCTCTCTTTCCCACCTCTAGGATGGCTCATTTTAAGCCTAGCAGGATGGCAAAACTGACCAATCCCTTTGGTGGGCCACAATTACCTTATTTGCACAGTCCCACCCAATCACTTGGGTGGGAGTTACAAGACCATGGTGAGAAAGGCCACACAAAAGTGATCCATCACACCACAGACATGCACACACAAACTGGGGAAGACAGACACCATGTGAGGATCACCTACAGAGCCAAGGAACCAAGGAATGCCAGAGATTATTGACAAGGAAGGAATTGACAGGGCCAAAACACTTATTTGGACCAGGGCTTCAAACTGGGTTATTCTGGTTCAATCCCCTGCTGAGGATTTGCATTTCTAACAAGTTCCCTGCTGAGAATTTGCATTTCTAACAAGTTCCCATGAAATGCAAATTCTCAACATGGAACTTGTTAAAAATGCAAATTCTGAGCATGGGGTTGAACCAGAACTAAGGAAGCCTTGATTTGGACTTTTAGCCTCCAGAATTGAGAGAAAAAATTTTTTTGTTCTTTAAAGTCACCCACTTATAGTATTTCTTTTACAACAAAAGTAGGAAACTAAGACACCTCAGTTAATCTGAGCCAACCATGGTGGTCTCATCCCCTTGCCAGCAATTGGTCTAGGAACAAACATATGACTAGTCCTGGCCAATGAGATGAATGGGGAGGTCTGCTAGGGGCTTCTCGGAAAGTGGTCCAGATTCTTAAGAAAGAGGGCTTGGAAGAGATGGTTCCTTTTCCCCTGGACATTTTTTAGTCTGAATGTCATGCCTGGACCTGCCATGGTTCACAGAAGGGAAAGATGGCAAATAGCAGGGTTTGTGCTCAAGTCTTTGAGTGACTGTACCCATAGCCTGGAGCCACTAATCTCTGAGTTTTCTCTATTGTGAGATAATAAAACCCTCATTGCTTAAGTCTTTTTTTTTTTTTTGTTAAATGTAATTGATACAAAGATACAACAGGTTATCAATCACAACTAGATTAATATAATCCTAAATCAGTAGACATTTTAGAGGTCATCTACCAATGTAATTCTGCTGTAAGTTCTTAAAGTGGAAAGGGTGTGAATATGGAGTTAGTGTCTGTCCCAGTGCTGCTGTTTACAAGCTGGGTGATCCTGTACATGTTATTTAATCTTGCTGAGCCTCAATTTCCTCATATATTAAAAGAAAATATAATTTCTGAGGATTAAGTGAGATAATGTTGTATTATGCCTGGTACAGAATAGGTGCCCAATAAAAAATAGCTATTATGGTTGTTATTATCCAGATGAAAAAATTATGGTCTTCGCTTTCAATAATATTACAATTAAGAGTACAGAAAAGACAAACATCCATGAAATACAAAGCAAGACCTAATAGATAAGAGTGAGTCAAATTGCAGGGGTATAGGGCACATGTGCTGTAAGAGTTTGGAGGTGAGAAAAGCTTAATGAGCAAAAGGGGAGTTGGGATTTATTTATATTTATAATGTTTTGAATCTTCCTAACTCCCTACAACAAATATATATTGCTTATATAATTATATAAAAATTATTAAAATGGAGAGTGTGCACTCCTCAAGAAATAATTTAAAGGAAATAAATCCTCAAATATCAAAGATTTTCATTACAATGTTTTCATTTTTATAATATTGAAAAAGTTGGAAACATCCTAAATGGGACAGTAAAATAAATTAGCCCACGACAACATGGTGGAATATCACGCCGTTGTTAAATGGTTATGAACTGTGTAGAAACATGGAAAAATGAAAATAATTGCTGTTAGTGGTCAGATTTGGGGTGATTGTTGGGTTTTCATCCTATTTTTAAATTGCCATGATTGCTACAATATTGTTTGTGCGATAAATTTTTAAAAATAAAATCAAAGAAAGTAATTGTGTACTTAGACTGGAACATTTGAGCATTTTATGTTACATTCTGTGCTCTGGTGGTTGTAGGAGTGTCTGGCTGTGTCTTCAAGCGCTGGGAGGTCCCAAGCATGGCCCTTTGCCACTCTCAGGAAGTCAGGGTACCCAAGGCACTGTTGTTGTTAGTTGCCATCAAATTGATTCTGACTCATGGAGACCCCGTGTGTGCAGAGTAGAACTGCTTCATAGGGTTTTCGAGGCTGTGACCTTTCAGAAGCAGATCGCCAGGCTTGTCTTGTGAGGCGCCTCTGGGTGGGTTCAAACTGCCAGCCTTTCAGTTACTAGTGTAGTGCTTAACCATTTGCATCACCCAAAGTGCTCCTCCAAGGCACTGGCCTCCTGGATTTGGCCAAGATGTGTGGAGACCACCCCCTTCTCCAGTGGGTATTGGGCTGTTTTCAGCGTCCCCCCTTGTCTATAGGGGGTATTAAGGTCATGCTAATGAAAGAGGACTAGGTGTAGTATTTTCTTTTTTGCTATTCTTTTCGTTGATGTTCTGGTATTTGTGAATTTGAGAACAGAGCAGCTGTGAGGGGCTCGGGCTCTGTGCTACGTAAACAGGTAAAATGGAAACACCGTCCTACTCACCAGCTCTCAGGAAGTCGAGTGGTGCTTTCCATCTCCTCAGATGCCACTTTTGGCAGGCGCAGGTCCTAAAGCTGAGAGGTTTGTGAACTTACGGCCATTGAAGAGACAGGGGCCTGTGCTGCCTTTGTGCGGGCAATGTTTCACCCTAAAGAGCGCCACTAACGGTGTCACGGCGGGCACCAAGCCAGCGAAGCCGCGGAGGTAAGCTCTTTTGACTGCTCGTGCCGACTCCAGCCACCCAGTTTCGCTTTTCTCGGTGGCCATATGTAACAGGACGGGGAGGGGTGGCTTGGCGAGTGGTGTTCGCTGGGTGGGTCCGCGGGTGTCGCGGCGCAGGGGCCGATCAGCTGCGTCCCGTTAGCTGGGATAGGCTGTGCGCGGAGCCGGCGCGTAATAGGGACCATGCCCGCCCTAATGGGAAGCAGCCCCGGCGTTCGCCCAGCCTCCTCCCACGGGCTGAAGAGCAGCCGAGATAAAACGGAAGCGCCGCGAGAGGCTCTTTGATTTCAATATGAAACAAATTATTCCTCCCTGGATGGAACAAAATAAATCAGAGCGGAATCTCACGGTCGTCATTTCTCCTTGCAAGGCCATCGCCCGCAGCCCCGGACCCCGCGAGGCTTGGCGGGGACCCTGCACAGGGGACTGCTCGCCGACTGCGGCGGGGAGGTTGGAGTTCCTGACCTGAGGCGGCAGCCTTTGGCTGTCCAAATGCTTTAAGTCAGTTGAACGTCTCGCTGCTTGGCTGTCTCCTGGAAGAGCAAAAACACACCCCCAGGCCAGTGGTCCTCAACCTTGAGCCAGAATCCCCTGGAGGGCTTGTAAAAGCACAAATTGCTGAGCTCCCACCCCCAGTTTCTGATTTAGTAGGTCTAGGGTGGGGTGGAGACTGAGAATTTGCATTTCTACCATGTCCCCACGTAATACTGGTACTGCTGGTCCAGGGACAACACTTTGAGAACCACCTGACAAATATGGAGACAGAGACAAGCTTGGCCTGGGAACCACCTGCTACCACTGAGATGGTTGAGTCCCAGAGAGGTCTTCAGGAGGCAAATTATTCAATAACCACCAAAGGACACCCCCAACTGACGAATACACCTAGCTTCACTGGTTCTTTGGGAGCCTGTTGTTGTTGAGAATGTACACAGCAGAATGTAACACCATTTCAACAATTTCTACGTGTACAGTGACATTGATTACGTTCTTCAAGTTGTGCAACCATTCTCACTCTCCTTTTCTGAGTTGTTCTGCCTCCATTAACATAAACTCACTGCCCCCTAAGGTTCCTATCTAATCTTTCCGGTTGCTGTTGTCAGTTTGATCCCATATAGATAGATCTTAAAAGAGCATAATGTTCAAGGCAGACTTTTTTTTTTTTTTTTAACTAATTAAGCTAAACTACTGTTAGATTTTAAGAAGACTACAGGGGATATTTTTGGTTTAAGGTTTAAATACTATCTTAGGGCAGTAGTTTCAGGGGTTCATCTAGCCTCCATAAAGTCTGGATTCCATGAGAATTTGAAATTGTGTTCTGCATTTTGCCCCTTTTGATCAGGATTCTTCTGTAGAATCTTTGGGACCCTGTTTTTGATTGATCACTCCCTATCCGGTAGTGAACCAATGAAGTCCCACCCCAAAGCTCAGAGACTGGAGTTTCCCAGCAGCCTATAGAAGTCAGTGGGCAACTGCCAAAGGCCTTTGAAAAAACTGGTAACAACTCCAGGCGCCAGAAAGCACTTTTGGGTAATGCTTCAGCTCCCGCTCCCTAGCCTCTGCCTGGGCCAGAATCATTCCTGGCTGGGAGATTTTGTGTGGTAGTGAAGGGGACTGGGGCAATTCTTGCTGGAGTGGCATCTCTGAATTCCTGCCTGACTCCATGGAACCCGTTCAGGTGTCCAAGAACTTGGAAGAGTTGAATTTAGCATATGTTTTAGGTGTGGATAGTCTGGGATGAGTGACTCCCTCACCACATTCCCTTCAAAGGTGCATCAGAATCACCTGGAGGGCTTGTTAAAACACAAATTGCTGGCCCCACCCCCAAAGTTGCTGATTCAGTGGGGTTGAGAATTTGCATTTCTAACAAGGATAATGCTGATGGTCTAGTTTCTACACTTGGAGAACCATTGCCTGAGACTTTATTTATTTTTTCTGTACTTCAGATGAAGGTTTACAGAACAAACTAGCTTCTCATTAAACAGTACGCATATTGTTTTATGACATTGGTTAACAACCTCATGACACATCAGCACTCTCCCTTCTAGATCTTGGGTTCCCTATTACCAGCTTTCCTGTCCCCTCCTGCCTTTTAGTCCTTGCTCCTGGGCTGGTGTGCCCATTTAGTCTTGTTTTATGGGCCTGTCTAATCTTCGGATGAAAGGTGAACCTCAGGAGTGACTTCATTACTGAGCTAAAAGTGTGTCCAGGGGCCACACTCTCGGGGTTTCTTCAGTCCCTGTCAGGCCAGTAAGTCTGTTTGGGTTTTTTTTTTTTGTGAGATAGAATTTTGTTCTACATTTTTCTCCAGCTCTGTTATAGAACCTCTATTATAATCCCTGTCAGAGCAGTCAGTGGTGGTAGCCAGGCACCATCTAGTTGTACTGGGCTCAGTCTGGTGGAGGCCGTGGTAGTTGTGGTCCATTAGTCCTTTGGACTAATCTTTCCCTTGTATGTTTAGTTTTCTTCATTCTCCCTTGCTCCCAAAGGGGTGAAACCAGAGGAGTATCTTAAATGGCTGCTCACAAGCTTTTAAGACCCCAGATACTACTCACCAAAGTAAAATGTAGAGCATTTTCTTCATGAACTGTGTTATGCCAGTTGAACTAGATGTTCCCTGAGACCATGATCCCCACAGCCCTCAGCCCAGCAGTTTGGTCCCTCAGGGAGTTTGCTATGGAGCTTACTGCCTAAGACTTTATTTGACATGCCCAAGCCCTAGTTATGGTATTCGTCCTTAGCCCCACCTCCTGGCACATCTTCCATCAGTCATTGGCCTTTGTGTTGACTCCTTTTCCAGTGTTCAGAAGGTAAGCTTGTCTGACTTTCTGTGCTACCTGCTTCTGGAAGCAGGCAACAGCTCCCAGGGTGGTTCGGCCGTGGAGAGAGCAGCAACCGTTCACACCCTGCTCCCAGCAGCCAGGCAGGGGTCAGAGGCATGACAACTGCCTTCTCCTTCCTGCCATATCTTATCCTCTCAGTTTGTTTGAGTCCCAGCTATGGGCTAGTCTGGAAAGGCCCAGAAAAACAGGAAACTGAGGAAGTGTAATGGATTGAATTGTGTCCCCCCAAAAATGTGTGTATCAATTTGGCTAGGCCATGATTCCCAGTGTTGTGTGGTTATCCTCTATTTTGTGATTGTAGTTTTATGTTAAAGAGGATTAGGGTGGGATTGTAACACCACCCTTACGCAGGTCACATCCCTAGTTACCCTAGGGTGTGGCCTGCACCATCTTTTACCTTACAAGAGATAAAAGGAAAGGGAAGCAAGCAGAGAATAGGGAACCTCATACCACCAAGAAAGCAGTGCCAGGAGCAGAGCGCGTCCTTTGGACTTGAGGTTCCTGCTCAGAGAAGCTCCCAGACCAGGGGAAGATTGATGACATGGACCTTCGTCCACAGCCGACAGAGAAAGCCTTCGCCTGGAGCCGACGCCTTGAATTTGGACTTGTAACCTACTAGACTGTGGGAGAATAAATTTCTCTTTGTTGAAGCTATCCACTTGTGGTATTTCTGTTAGAGCAGCACTAGATAACTAAGACAGGAAGAAATCCCTTTAATATGCTCCTCAGGATATACGCAAAGCCAGGCCTAGAGGGGTAGCTGTTGTACTCTTGCCAGTGACAGGGTCTCTCTGGAGTGAGAATTCTCTTCATGCCTTGCAGATCATAGCTATCATGAAATATTTGCTGATTGACTGATTAATTGATTAAGGGGGAAACTACCAGGAGGGGGAAAAAGATGTCCCTCAAGTCTGCCATGCACTAGGATGAGGTTTCAGTCATTATCCACCAGCTTGACTAAGGGCAGAGCCTCTTCCCTTTGGCTTCCTGAAGGTCAGGGAGATGTGGCAGAGGCTCCTGGGTAGGGAACTCTAAAGCACAGGCCTGTGTGTGGGAGCAGCAGGGTCAGTGGGATTCAGGTTTGGGAGCTTTGGGACCACCCTGGCAATTTGGAGACCCAAGAAAAAAGGGGGCGGGTAGTTTATGGGAGAGTGGGGTCAACTAAGGCCATAGGGAGCCATTCTTATTTCTATTGCCTTAGGGTCCCCAGAAAAGGCAAGCACCTTAAGGAATTTAACATAATCTTTATACCAAGAGGTTTAGAAAATGTCAAATGTGAATAATCATGGCAATTGAAATTTGTACTAGGATGTCAGTATCCCAGTTAGGAGAAAGTAAGACATTTGCAACCCATTAAGATTTAATAATTTTCCTCTCAATTGGTTGTATTTTGAGGTTATATTTGTGTCTGTAGGAAATGGTTAAATTGGCGGTCAGTTCCCTATTTGGCTATTGCAGTGGTTTTTGACCCTAACTGTATATTGGAATCATCAGAGTTGCTTTGAAAAATCTTGATACCCTGGCTACACTGCAGATGTAAGGCCTGGGCACAATATTTTTTAAGGCCCCTAGGTGATTTTGAAGGGAGATCTGGTGGTGCAGTGGTTAAGTGCTCAGTAAGTGCTCGCTGCTAACCAAAAGGTTGGGGGTTGGAACCCACCAACCACTCCTCAGGAAAAAGATGTGGCAGTCTGCTTTCTTAAAGATTTACAGCCTTGGAAACCATATGGAGCAGTTCTACCTGGTCCTATAAGATTGTCATGAGTCGGAATTGACTGGAAGGCAACCAGTTTGGTTTTTTGGTTTTAGGTGATTTTGAAGTGTAGTGAGAGCTGGGAACCCCTGAGCTATTAATTGAGTGGTTGGAGAGACCAGATTGATGTAAATTAGACTTTTGGGGGTGTCTGCTTAACCTCTCCAATGAGTTCCATGATTGTGCTCTCCCCACAGGAAGGGGCCACCAGAAGCCACTACAAGACCCTTCCCACTGCCAATAGCTCCATTTGATAGGATTAAGCGTGGTCATCTGACCCAGGTGGGCCAGTCAACTTTTCTCTCACAGGAAAATGGAATCAGGACTAATAGATTATAGTTATGGATGGGGCTCCTCTCTTGAACAGAGGAGAGGCCTGACCAGAGCAGCAAGGAAGGTTGGTCTGTAGAGGGACGCTGTTCCAGCCCCTCAGGAAGTCTTGCTGCCAACCGGTCTTGGCTTCATAGGTCACTAATGAATTCGTATAAAACCTCCCTCCCCTAGTTTGGTTTAAGCCAGCTCTAGTGAGTTTATGTTACTTGTGACCAAAGAGGACTGACGCACAAGTAACAAGCACAACAAAAGTACACAAAAACAAATGTGTACTCCTCCCTACACACACACATGTACACTCACACACACATCTGATGTTTGAACCAGGCTCTTTCTAACTTTACGTGGTCCGGGTGGAAGATTCTTTGGAATCTGTATTTTTCTGGAGCCCACCTGGAGAAACCTCAGCTTTCAATTCAGTTGGGAACAGCAGTGGTTCCCTAATGTGGCTCCATGGACTTCATCAGAATCACCTGGAGAAACTAATATACAGATACACACACTTACAGAGATTGCCAAACACCAGCCCCAGAGAGGCACAGGCAGTCCAGTTTGAAGGGAGATTATGAAATCTGGGCTTTAAAAACTTTCCCCATGAAAGTTGGATGTGCAGCTGAGTCTACTAGGATCAGACCAGCTGAATTAATGTAATTTGTTAAATTCTTCTTTAGTCTCTTTCCTAGATGGAGGTCGTATTCCTCTCAAGTCAGAAGGAGAGAAGGCATTTTGTCTGGGAGATGGATGTAAACAACCAATCAAACCATATAACCTTTCCACGTTGACTACTTGAGCTGGTCATTTGCTTTGCCTTCTTAGCTCTGTAAGCACAACCTCCCCACCTCCCCTTTGCCCCCCCCAAAAAAGTTATATGTGTGAAGCAGCAAACGTACGTTTTATTTTAGAATCAAATATATCATTCTGACCCATCAGTAGCTGTATCCCTGTGAATGAAGGGTTTGCATATTTTTCTATTTTAATGATTCTAGTATAAACAGCCAAGGCCCAAACCTGATTGTCAGAAGGTCCTGAGCAACCCAGCTAGGGTGCTGAAAATGACTCCTTCAACCCTGAAAACCTGGACCCAGCTTAGTGCCAGGATTCAGACTTGTGTTTGACAGAAGCGATGAGGTGAGAAGTTGAGGGAGAGGGCAATTGCAGTGATTCCCCAAGACCACAGCTAACACCAGCAGCAACAGCAAGCAATAGCAGCTGCAGAGGCAGTGTAGGAGTAGTAGCTACATGAACTGATGATTTCTTTGTACAGGCACCAGGCTAGGTGATGTAGTTATTTGAATACTTACAAAGCTGGATGTGGTAGACACTCTTATTCCAATTTTTAGAATGAGGTTCAGAGAGAATAGGCAACTTTGCTGAAGTCACACAGTTTGTTAGTCGGAGATCCAAGATTCAAATGAAGGCATGTTTGACTCTTAACCATTACAAGACACTGAACATGGAAACCTGGGTCATAGAAATCACCTTGTATGCCAGCTCGGCATACAGGGTTTTGATTCTAGATGTAGACTGAGGCAGTTCTTCAGGTACATGACTGGTCCTTGCTTTCTGCCAAGACATCCCTCTTACTACTCAGCTCCACTGGCCTCCAGCAAAGGGAAACAGCTATCAGCAGGGACTGGAAGGCCTGCTCCCAGCCCAGGTCAATCCCAAATCTCTGGGTGGATCCTTTGTGCCCTGAGAGTTGGACCATAACTTTTCTTTTAGGGCTAGTAAAGGACTCAAGATGTATTGGTCAATTACCGATTATATATTTAGTGACCCAGAAAATATAGCCAAGGAGACTTTCCTGGGCTTGAAACAAAGATAAGGGAATTGGCACTGTTACATAAAAAAGAAAAATATGATTCACCCATATGATGGAGTATTATGCAGTTAATTGGAAATCATGTTTTCAAATAACAAAATATGGAGAAACCTTCATGATGAACAGTTAAGAAAAGCAAGATGCAAAACTGTAAATTCTATATAAAGTATATTCTATTAATTATGGAGATTAGACTTATTTTTATTAAAATATATAAATAAAAGAAGGTAGGAAAGTCACCAAAATACTTAACTATGATTATCCCTTGGAGGAGGGGTGGGTTATTGTGATTTTTGTTTTCTTTGTGCATCTTCATGTTTTATTTTTTTCAATTTGTTATTTTTGTAACCGAGGGAAAAGGTGAAAATGTAAAAAGTTCTAATACATAGCATTGAAAGTGCACAGATATGATTATTGATTAGTTTTACTACCTTGTCCAGCAAGGCTCTCGGTAGGCAGAGCTGTCTCCTCTTCGCCTGTCTGCCGACAGCTTAGTTCAAGAGCAAGGATGGAGAATCAATTACATCACCGTTGGGCAGACCCCGAGGTGCGGGTGCGGAGCAGGGGAGACAAGTGAACATCAAGAAGTAGGGGCCGTTCAGGGGGCAGCCAAGTGCCAAGGCGACCATCAAGGGGAGATAGAAGTCAGTTGGAGGGGGAGGGCAGGTTTTCTGGGCGCAGTTAATTCTCCATGGGGCACAAATCAATGCTCTGACCGTCTGAGCACAGCCTCTCAGACTGCTGGCTGTCCGCGGGCATGGCCGGTGCCTGCGGATCGCGGACTCTCCGAGGAAGCCCCAGAGCAGGGGTTTGTCTGCACAGGGCTCCGGCCTCTGAGTGGCCCCGAGTCAGAGCACCGACAGCCTCTGGCGCCGGCGGGGAGCAGAGGTCGGGAATCGAGAAATACCAGAGGTCCTGGACAGTGGTTGAAGCTGCGGCGGCCACGCCGGGGATCCAGTGAGAAGTGGGGTCGCCTTGCCCAGTCTCAGTTTCTCACGTTGCTGCGGCCCTGAGGCGCCGAGGGTGCCGCTTGCTGCCATCAGAGGGCAGCCTCGAGGCAGTGCGGCCGCAAGGCAACCTTGCCACACCACCGGTTCCCTTCCAAGTGCCCCGGCTCTGCTGGGCGGACTGGGGCGGCCTTGGAGCCCAGAGACCAGCGACCTCAATATGCAGGAACCATAAGCCGGGGCCCAAGGGCACTCCTCGAGATGTGGTCAAGCTACAGCCCTTGGACAACCTCAGTCTCGGAGATCGAGGGCGGG
>NW_004444020.1:11442774-11448565 GCF_000243295.1 Trichechus manatus latirostris
TTATATATGTATGTGTATATATATGTATGTATATGTGTGTGTATATATGTATGTGTATATATATATATATACATATAAGCAACAGGTTCCAAGCGTATAGAAAAGTTTTTAACGACGCTGGTGAGAGCCAGGAGGACAGAGGCTGGGAGCTGTATGGCGCTGAACCGCTCGAGGGAGACGTGGCCCAAGCAGAGACCTGGCGATCAGTGCTGGGCTCAGAGGGACGGTGGGCTGTGGATCCAGACATACCAAACCGCGGATTTCAACCCCGCTGCTGGCCACTTCCTAGCTGTTAAACTTGAGGAAAATCTCTGTGCCGCTCAGAGCCTCCGACTAATCACGTCGGTAGAAAGGGCTTGTTGGACTCCCAGCCTGTAGCGTCATTAAGGATTCGAGACAACAGGAGCTCAGTGAATTCACGTTTCTTCACTGCTCGGCTCTGGCGCAAGTAAGCATAGGGCTCCCAGGTTTGCGGCGGGGGTGACAGAATTCCGTCACCTCGCATTTGCCTCACAGGGCTGCTTCAGAGACGCGGAATCCCAAGGCGTCAGGACCAAAGTTCGCATGAGCGGCCACTGCCCTGGTACCCTCCAACGTGCCTCGGCAGCCCTGGGGCGAGAACCAAGCTCCTCGGCCCTGGGATCCCGGGTCACTGAACCCCGGAAGAGCGCGCTTATGAAGCAAACGAATGGAGACCCTGGGCCCGGCCCGGTGGATCTCCCAGGAAGTCTGGCCTAAGCCCGCTGGGCCTGGGGTCACTTGGGACACTAAACGGATCCACTTCGGAGCACATCAGGAGCGCGTTCAACAGCGGTTAGGGTCTTTAACTGGCCTTGGTCTCTCATGGACTGTGTGCAAACCGCCACCCATTAACTTCTCTGTAGAACTCGAAAGGAGACTACTTCCCAGGATGGTTGTGAAAATCGTGTTTGCAAACTGTAGTTTTGTATAAATGTGAGGATTTATTACTACTCGCAAGTGGCCAGCCAGCCATACCGTGCCTGCGCGCTCGAACACTAGACAGGTGCAAGAACGGATTACAAACGTGTGCACATACGCATCACACGTGTGCATGTTTCTCCCTAGGCACATAAATGCACACACGTATGCACGTACGTGCATACAGATCGGAACACCCTCGTGCAGATGTGTGCATGCATACTCCATCCGGGGGAGGCAGGGTCTCAGGTACCGCTCCGGGGTGCGGAGAAGCCCGGATCCAGGCCAGCCGGTCAGCGCCTCGTTTCCGCTGGACTCCGTTATCTCTCATCTGCCCTCGGAGGCAGCTCCTGTTTCAGCCGGAACCGAGACCCGGAGCCCGCTAGTTGCGGGTGAGGGTGGGTGGAGAGGTGAGAGGGAGGTGGTGGAAGGCGCTCCAGGAGCAGGAGGCTGTGGTGCCTCTCTCCCAAGGTCGGTTGCCTTTTCTTTGCCTCCCCAGGTCGCGCCCCCAAGGAAGAAGATGACTTAGGCGGGCTCTCTATCCTCACAGGCCACCGCAGTGGGAGGCGAACCGAGGAGTCGCCCTTGGCCTGGGAGACTATGCGGTTGCAAGGTCCCTTTGGGCTGCACGCGGGCCATGCCCCCAGGATGCGACGTGGTGTGCAAGGGAGGTACGTGGCGTGGCTGCTGGACAGCCCTCCCTCTCCGCACCCGCGGGCCGCTAGGCTTGTCCTCCTCTCTCTTCCTCCGGAGGGCTTCTGAGTGGCGTAGTTCTCGCATCACTTGGGTGTGTCGGTGGAGAAAAGGAGTCCATGCATACCCTGGGAAGCCCAAGGCTGCGGACTTGCAAAGGAAACGCCGCGGCGGCTTGCATTTCGTGACGACCTGGGTTTCTAAATCACAGAAAGCGATAGGATAGGGCTACAAACGCTCTCCTGCCTCCTCTGCAACATTCAGCCGACAGGAGGCTGTTGCACAGAAAATTTGAGGCCAGGCGCCGGAGGAGCCTTCGGGGTCGTGGAACAGCAAGAGGCGCGGCTGAAATAGATATCACACGGGTTGGCATCCTGACTACCACACGAGTCCAGCGGCTGCGAACGGTAGAGTCGCTGCAAAGGTTGCGAACGACTCCACTTCTGGGGATATTCAGGGGAGATTCGGCTGGGAGCCACAGCCCTTCACCCCTCCCGGAGCCTTTAAATGTAGGAAAACAAAATGCTGGTGCGAATACGGTCCAAAGAACTTAGTTTACAGGAAGACCTTCTAGGGAAAGGCGGCTCCGTGGCTCAGTTGGGCCTGGGGTGGGGACGGCCCCCGGCCCTGTAGCCCCTGTTCCGGGGTCAGTGAGGCCCGCGTGTTGGAAACCTCCGTACCCCGGGTTGAAAAGGTCCAGTAGGGCGGCCGCGCTGCCCCTCTCTCGGATTCCTTAGGGCCCTGACCCGGCCTTTATCTCGGAGCGATCAGCAGTCGCGGGAGCTTCAGGAAAAGGGACAAAGGTCCGTTGTCACTGCGGGCCAGGGCTTGGTTTCCTGGCTCTCTGCTCACACTCATAGTCTTTAGCAGCGGTTGGAGGATTTAAAAAAAAAATGAGTTTTGAATTCCCCCGCACCCCGAAACAAACAAAAGCAAAAAGCATGTTCCTTTTCCCAACCCGTCCATAGATAATAAAGTTTCCTGGGATCCTGCCCTTTCCTTTTCTTTGCCTGCCTAGAGAAGGCATTTTCCTTTGTACGTAGAGGAAAATCGGGGGAAAGGTTTTATTTTATTCGGTTCGATAGTATTTTTACTAAGGACAACCCGGGCAGGCTGGGTTCCCAACTTCAAAAGTCAGAGTCAGCCTCGCGGAGAGGCAGTCACCGCCGGTTGCACTCTGCACCTCTTGCGCTGCCTCCGATGCCCGGTGGTGGAGAGCACTGAGTGTTCAGACTGGTTGAGTCATTCACCTAGAATTTTATTTAGAGCAGAAAGGAGGCGTCTAAGCCGTGCTCGAGGATCGGGGCTTGCAAGTCCATGGGCTGGCGGCGCTGGCAGCGCAGCCCGGGGTCTTCCCTGCCGCGGGCCCCGCACAGCCTTTGTCCCTCTCGCGGCTGCAACTAGACCCAACCCGCTTCTCGCGTTTGCCCCTCAGTTTTTCCGTTTTCCTCGAAGGCCAAGGGGAGTCTCTCCCACAGGCTGATCCCACAACCTCCCGCTCAGTGGCTACCGACAGCGTTTTTGGAAAAAGGAAAAAAAAAAAAAAAAAAAAAATTTAGACAGCTCCGCGTCGGCTAAGGAGACGCCTGGAGGAGAGAGGGCCCCGGCGGGTGAGCCTGAGAGTGGGGTTGTACCTCCGCCCAGCCTGGGCTGGTGCCACTTCGCAGGTCAGATTGGCATTTCTCGGAAAAAATCTCATATACCGGCGAAGACTGCCTTAGGAGAAGCGAGAAGGCAGTTGGGGGAACCTCGGGTTGGGTTATGGCTCCCACCGTTCTGCGTCCCCAGGGCTCGAGTGCTAGCCGAGACGGCAACGAAACAAGTCTTTACCCTCCGGCCCGCGGAAGATGGCGCAATCGTGCGCCCCCTACCCTGGAAGGTGCCCAGTGGTCTGGGCTCTTGGGGCACGCAGTGGTGGCCGTGGCCGCAGGGTTAGGATGTCGAACCCAGCGGGTTACTACTTGCAATCTCTTTCTTTTACAAATCGTTATTGAACATTTACTATGAACTGAGCGCTTTGACATCTGAGCATTTAATTCTTTTAATAACTCTGAGAGGTATGTGTAATTATTTCTAATTTATAAGAAAACTGAAACTTAGAATGAGTGCTTTGCCCAAGGTCACATAATTATTAAAGGGGGACGCTGGGCTCCATCCCAGTTCCGCCGGTCTGCACAGGTCCTTGTCTTTGCCCCACAGCGCACCAGCCACCTCCCTGGACTGATATGGTCCCAAACTTGTCACAGCTCGTCACCGATCGGACTGGGAACCTCCACGATGAACAGTCCACACAGCAGCATTTCCTGCAGCGCAGTCTGCATGCAGCTCAGACCCACGTCTGCCCGTCTGTCCTACCTTCTCTCCCTTTTGGCGCCCCTGCCACCCTGTCTCCCACTGAGCTTCTGGGTGCTCTGTGCCACTCGGAGAGCATTGGTGCACAGCTGGGCTCAGCTGCTTTCTGGATCTGATTTAAAATGTCTAAGTCTGTCTGCCCCACAGACAGCCAAGTAAGTAACTTCTGGCTGGCCCCTTCTCAAGACCTCAGTTTCCTTAAATGTAAATGAGGAGATTTTGTGATTCTGGGGCCCAGACACTCTTTGTGACAGCACCGAGCCCCCTCTCCAGAAACCGGAAAGCCATAAAGACTGCTTGGCTTCAAGACGCCTTAATTCCTGGTTGTCCCTAGGAACTAGGGGCATGAAAGTTGCTCCCACTCACTCCAGGCTCCTGGTCATCACTATATGGGAGACAGGTGTGGGCCTCTGGTCCCATTTCTTTCTGTTGGGGCTGCCTGATGCTTCTGGCAGCTGCTCCCAGCAGATGCAGGGCCAACAGGACAGGGTTCCGCACGGTCACCACCAGGTTAGCTCCAAAGAAAGTGGGCACCACAGGGCCACTGAGTCTGATGGAGCAGCTTCCAGCTCATTCTGGACCGTCTCTGGAGGCCAGGAGCTAGTGTTGATGGTTCTGCTGCTTCAGGCCTCCATTAAAGGAAGAGCTCACTCAAAGGCAGACTGTCTTGGCCAAGACCCAGTTTCCTGGCCCATCTTCTGCTAGTCCAGCTGTATGAAGCCCTGGGTTTGCCCCTGATTACCTCTCTGCCTCCAGGGGGCTCCGTGCAGCCTAGGCAAGGCCTGAGGACACCTAACCTCAGGTCCTGAGCCTCATGCCCACCCAAATTGGGCAGGGGCAGTGAACTCTTTACTGATGCGAGGAGGAAACAGGACCAGGTCATCCTACTGAGTGGAGTGCGGGACCATCCCAGAGAAGTTTCTAGGCCCGCGAAGTACCTTGGTGCACGTACTGTGCTGGCAAAGACCTCTCCTGTGTTCCCCTCTTGAGAACAGGATGCCCCTTCAGAAACTGAGTGGTCTGACTCGGCAGTTTTAAGGGAGCAGAGGTAACTGTAAGAATTTGTGTGTAAATCTGAGGGGGCTCATGGTATCAATGGTATGACGATGTTTATGTGAGTGAGCACAAGCACTTGTGCACACGTACACACACACTCCACATTCAATAGTAGCAACTCATTACCCATGACATGTAGAAATTGGCAGGGTATTTGTTTCAAACTCAACTTACTTAGTATTTACCGTACATGCTGGCAAACATAATATACATACACCCACGTGGGCATCTAGACCAGACTGTATATGCTAAGGCATAATTGCTACGTATCAGGAACTTTCAAATACTTTTGCCTTCACTTAGGGAATTCCTTAAATCAGCTTCTCTAGGAGAAACTCAAAAGGGCAAAGGCAGGAGAAGAGAGAAAGGAACAGAGAAATGAAGAAAGTCTGCCCTTGCCCCAAACTTTTAGCATTGGGGGAAAATGACCAAACCATACAGCCTTGGAGAAATCCCTAAGGCTGGAATTGGAGACAAATGCCTTCCTGTAGGCTTACATAGGGAAGAATTTGGCTCCTTTTTCTCACCTCCTCCAGTCCCTGTGCAGACTGGGAAGCCTCATTTCATTCTCCTTTCTTGGTGAGACTCTCTCCCCAGCCTTAGGTGCCTCTTTCCCTTCAGTTCTGGGGGACTAGCCTATGCTAACTATCCCATGTCGCTGCAGGTGGGCTGCTGTCTGCTCACCACAGCTCTGTTCCGGCAGAACTCCCCTGCTTTCTCTGCTTGGGACCACAGTTGGCGGGGGTGGGGT
>NW_004444020.1:11448665-11451819 GCF_000243295.1 Trichechus manatus latirostris
GGGGGAGGTGGTCTCAACAACCTTGAAAGAGGGAGCCTCTACCAGCTGAAGGGAAAGGCTTTGCACATATTCTCTGTTACTGTTCAGCCAGCTTGATAATACACCTGGATCATAACTGCACACATCACTGATGAGGTGTGAATGCAACACACACTGTGCATCCCAGGAAGCACTCTAAGTGTTAGCCACGTGAGTATTACAATGCCCAAAATATATGCCCCCTCTGCAGAAGAATGACAGATGCATGCACCTCCCACTTTGTCACCAGCACACAACTGACACTGTGCACACAACTGTACAGACTGCACAACTGCCCACAGGATCATTTTCACACCACAGAAAGCATACACAGACAAGTGAGCAGCAGCCCACTTTATTCACTGCAACTTTCCTTAGCCAGACAGTGCAGCAGCAGGCCACGGGAAGCCCCCCCACACCAGGCCTGACCAGCCTCTCATGCTTCCGGCTGCATGTCGGCCTCCCAGCGTCCCTCCCCAGCCTGCTCATCTCACTCTTCCTCTCTTTCCAGCTAGCTAATCTCTGCTCTTGGCAGGCTCCTGTCCTAGTCTGGGGCGATGTCCTTCAGAACCAGTACATGGCTTTGTCCTTCTGCTTCCACCCTCCCTCGGGAAGCAGGAGGGAGGAGGGGGCTCCTTGAGCGGTCTCCGCTTCCCCTTGGGCCTAACTACACACAACACGGATTTCCACCACGGCCAGAGACCACCAGTGAGCTGAAATGAGAGGTTTGCAGTCTCCTCCCCTGCAGCTGAACAATCGCTCTCAGCCCACTGGCCGGCCTAGACCAGAAATCACTGTCCTCCAGGTTTTGCCCGGAGGGGTGGGGGAGGGCGTTGAGAGACTGTGGCCAGGCGAGCACTGGTTGATACCTGTCATCCCATCAGTGAATTGAAGGCCAACCACCCGTAATCATCCTCGGAGCTCCGGGAGGGAAACCAGGCCAAACGACTGTAGGCTTGCAGGGAGGCCCCGGTTTTAATTCCTTATTTGAAGAGTCTCAGTAAAGGAAGAAAGAGAAAGTGAGCGAGAGAGACAGAGAGAGAGAATCAGATTTCTACAGCCACACAATATGTTCCCTCTCTGAGACTCTCATACCTCTTACTCATATCTCAAGGTAAATGAATTCTTACTATTAAAAATAATAGAGTAACCAATCACTCCTTACATTTATCTGTACAGAGGTTTGCAGTTTACACAGCACATCCACAACCAGGATTTTATCGATTTGGAATAAACTTTTCTGAAACTCAAAAATTTTAGAAATATGAGAACAAATATAATGATAACACAGCCCACACACCTAGTTGGAGTAAGAGGTAAAATACGAACTTGCATAGGTGCAAAAACAGAACAAATTCTACCTATAGTCGTGCCTTGTGAACCGAACCACGGCAGATAATGTTTCTCTGAGGACATTAAACAGCCCAACATATTAGCGATGACACAGAAAACAACCACCGAGAAACAAAGCAGCAGCGACAACCACAAATGTCCCCCACTCCCTTGCCCTCAACCCTTGTTTGGATCACTCTAAAAAGCATAAAATTTTGCTGAAAATCCCCTTCTATTAACTAGCTGTTGAACAGACTTAGGCACAACGGAGCGAATGTAAGTCCGTGTTGAAAGAAAGAACAAAAATTTATTCGGGAATGGTCAAGGCTAAAAAATACAGCAAAGTGCTCTAGTTCTCTCTAGAAAATTTGGTCCCCCGAACGACACACTACAGAACAACCAGGTTTAGGGTACTCCGGCCGGCTGGCTCCGGGGTCACAAGACCGTCTAGGCCGGTCGCTGCTGGGTTACACATTTCTCCTTCTTCCCAAGTTGGGAGAAGCAAGACGTTTGTGGAAAAAAAAAATCTGTAAGAGGGACGAGCCATCCCATCCCTGCTGAGTCTGCCAGGCAGGCCAAGCGCTCCCGGCACACCCGGCTTGCACGGAAAGATCTGGGGAAATTTGTTTGTTTGTTTTTTTTTAGTTTTGTTTTTAGATGAGGAAACGAGAAAATTTCAATTCGTAGAAGAAACCATCTTTTTACTGAGCGTTTTCTCCTACCTCTCTGAACACAGGTTTTTGAAGGTCCTACAGGAATTCTACTTCAAATCTCCCAAAAGATGGGGGTCATCACTGACACTTCTGATTTCGCAAACTCCAAGGCCACAATACTTCTCCAGTTCTCCCGGTGATTTTTTTTTCCTTAAAAATATATTTTTAATGTTATCTAAAAAAGCCCCACCGCCCGTTTTAGCAAAACATTAGCCAGCCAGTCGCGGTTCCTGGAGGTTCCTGAAGCGCCAGGATGGAGAGCGCAGGAAACGCAGCCTCCCTCTCGGCTGGAATGTGGTGTAAACCCGACACCCGGCCGCAGGCGGCGGAGCGAGGCTGCTCCGGCTCCCCGCTCGGGCCCACCCCCGCCTCGTCCAGTGGGCCCCGGAGCAAGAGGCTTCCGAACAGCTCCAAGAGGGCTCGCGGAGCAAACAGACACGTTCGTCCCTTTTTCCCGAGGCGCGGGTCACAGGGCCGGCCCCGCGCCGCGCTTTTAGCCAAGGACTGCGCGGCAGCCGGGCGGGGAAAGCCGAGCACGAGCGCACCGTTCTGTGATCGACAGTCAAGGGGTCTGTGCCGCTGGCGCCCGGCTGCACCTCGGCCTCGGGCGCTTTCTCTTCACGGTGAATTTTAGCTCAGGGTGTCCAGCCCAGACGCTGAGGCACCGGGAGGAGACAAACAGAAAGCACGCGGAAAGGCTGCCTGCAGACTCGGGGCGGGGGGTGGAGTGGGGTGGGGTGCCCAAGGGCATAGAGGGCAGAATAGCGAGCACAGGAGGCGAAGCGGAGGAGACAAAGAGAGAGAGGGTTGCTGAGGGGTGCGAAGAGGGGCAGACGGGCCGTGGGCGCTGGCTCCAGAGGCCGCCGCAACAGGCGCACGGTCCAGCTGGCGGCTACAACCAAGGTCGGCGTCTTGCGTCCCTGTATGCGTCCTCTCATCCATCCGCGCCGAGGTGCGGTGGGATCTTAGAGGTCGAGGCGCGAGTGGAGAGCGCTGGCCTTGCTGTCGTGGTCCCAGTAAGAGCAATGCATCATGGCGAGCTCGGGCTGCCGGGCGCAGGCAAACTGCAGGCCCGGCGCGCTGGTGGGCGC
>NW_004444020.1:11452144-11466016 GCF_000243295.1 Trichechus manatus latirostris
TGACGACGGCTGCCGCGCTGGGGCTGCCCGGGCCAGCGGCAGCGGCCGCGGCTGCTGCGGCTGCTGCGGCCGCCGCCATCTGGCAGGAAGCATAGGGCATGGGTGAAGGCGGCTGCGGCAGTGGCCATGAGTTGTTGAGGAAGCCGGACTGCAGGTACTTGGGGGGCGCCAGGTAGCTGTAGCCGTCGGTGCCCGCGCCCGCCACGCCGCAGCCGCCCGCGGCGCCTCCGGCCGCGAAGAGCCCCTTACCGGGCTGGAAGTGCGCGGGCGGTGGCCGGAAGGGCCGCTTCATTCGGCGGCGGCGCCGGTAGTTGCCCTTCTCGAACATGTCCTCGCAGGCTGGGTCCAGCGTCCAGTAGTTGCCCTTGCGCTCGCCGCCGCCCTCGCGCGGCACCTTGATGAAGCACTCGTTGAGGCTGAGGTTGTGGCGGATGCTGTTCTGCCAGCCTTTCTTGTTCTTCTCGTAGAACGGGAACTTGGCGATGATGTACTGATAGATGCCCGACAGCGTGAGCCGCTTCTCGGCGCTCTCGCGGATCGCCATGGCGATGAGCGCCACGTACGAGTACGGGGGCTTCTGCGCCGGGTCGGCCTTCTCCGGGGCAGTCCCCGCGCCGCTGCCGCTGCCGCTGCCGCTGCCGCCGCCGCCGCCCTTCCCCGGGCTCGGCGGCGGAGCCTCGGGCTCCTTGGCTGCGCGGCCAGTCTCCGGGGCCAGTAAGGCCCCTGCGGAGTCCTCATGCTCGGGGTAGCTGGTCATCATGACAAAGCCAGTGCGCCGCGGCCGGGCCGCCACTGCTCTCCTCTCTTGGTGCTGGCGCGGCGATGTGCAGGACGCAGGAGTCCCAGACTTACGGAGACTGCGATGTCGCCCGTGCTCGTTCGTTGACGGCCTCTTGCTCTTCTTGCCTCTTCTTTCCCTTCCCCTAGGGAGCGGCCGACGGGAGTAGAGCTCAGCCTCTGGCCATGGGGAGCCCGCCCAACAGAGAGGGGCTCCGGCCTTGCCGCCCCTCCCCTCCAGGCCAGTCCCCGCCTCGGTGGGTTTTCTTTTCTGCGCTCTACCTCTCCCCCCACCCCCGGGTTTCCCGAGGCACGACCCGCGTCTCTGGCAGAGCTCCCTCCTGGAGTCCTTGGTGCGCCAGGAGCCTCTCTGTTCTGATTCGTATGGGCTCTGCCGAGTTCCGCTTGCGTCAGGCGCCTTCGCCCCTATAGCGGGGCGGCCAGCAGTGCACAGGCGAGTTCATCTCCAAGTCACTTTTTATAAACGCCCCGCATAGCCCGGACTGGACTGGCCTGTCCCCGCCCGGCGAACCTCGGGGGCCCGGCGGACAGTTAGGCTCACGTTCTCACGAGCCCTTGAAATCTTCCGGTGCTGGCTCTGCGGACTGAGTCGGGGACTGAGCCGGGGAGATGCCGAGGGAGGCCTCGGCGGGGTCCTCCAGCTTACGTTCCGTGCCCAGGGAGCTCGGGCTCCAGCGAGGAGCGGCGCTCCAGGCCTCCTTGCAGCTTTCAGGTGAAAGAGAACGATTCTTTAGCTCTGCCCTTAGCTACTGTCTTGGGGCTAAACTTCTATCTGGGAGCTTAGGAGGGGCGGGACGGTGAGGGGCCTGGACGTGGGAAAGAGCAGCTCCTTGGTTTTGGGTAAACCAGCGCAGAAGCAGCGTGTCACTGAACGAAGAAACTTAGGCCTGTCCTGTCCCTTCAACTTTCTGAGAGGAGGGTCTGGGAAGGGTCACTGCCAGGAGGCGTCCAGGGGCGCTGTCTGCAGCATCTCTGCCCTTCCCTGTGTTGGCCTAGGTATTAGGAACCAGGCCCCTCTACGCTGTAATCCGACGAGTTAGAATGAGTATTGCATGTGTGCTTTAATACCCAGTAGACCCCCCTCTCCGCTCCTGCAGGCACACAAGCCGGAATGTTTCAGTGGGGCTTTTCCGGACTGTGCATGTATGTGCACAGGTAACACAGATGGAACTGATAGGGAGGCTCTGCCCTTGAAACACATATTAGCTATCCAGGGGCACTTGTGCTGGTGCAAAATCACAGCTATGCACACGTACAATGTGTCAGCTTTGTATTTATGGGTTATAGTTTATACATACTTCTACATACATAATGATATATGTATATCACATATCAGAGTAGATGTGGTTCATAGATATGGCATCTTCTTTTCCCCCTCTCTTTCTCTCTCCTCTGCTCTTTATCATTTTTTCCCCGCCCTTCTCCCTCTCAGTATATATATTCTATCACAGCCTAGAAAGAAAAACAGGCTGAGGGGAGGCACTTGTTCACATTTCTCTCAAGAAATGTCACAAGACATTTGTTCTGATTTTCTTTCTCCAGGGTTGAGGGTTGAGTTCTTACCTACCTTCAGCAAAAGTCTTATTAGGACCCAGTTACATCAGTATGTACAGAGATTGTAACAGGAGAAATAAGTGCTGGTGAAAAAGTCAGATGTGCCTCTTAATGGTTAACGTAGTAGTAACAAAAACTCGAGATGGCCAGTGTTTTGAGTCTCTAAGCTCCAAACTCCTTGGCTCTGAGGAGGGGGACTAAGATGCTTTGTGGAGGAAGATGGGCTGAATGGATATCGTGCAGGTGTGTGTTAGTGATTGGCATGTCTGGAGTGACTGGCCCGATGCCTGTCACTACCTCTTTTTCCCACGCTGCCCAGTCTCTGAGCATCCTTGGAAAACCTGAGGAGCACACAGTGGGTGATGGCCCCAGCAACCACAGGTCACTTATGTGTCACCTGCCTGCTTCCCACTGGGGCCTCTGGTCTGGATTTGGAGATGAAAGGAAGGAGGACAGGGTAGTGGGGCTCTTTAGAATTCAACATCTTGAAGATGACTCCAGAGAGGTCAGCTGGGCAGCCTGGCCTGACCACCAGGGTAGGAGGGAGCAAGACTGTCCTGAACTCACCTCAGTAAATACCTACTCTCATCCCCAGACAGACAATATCTCAAAGCAGCTTCAGTGTTTTCCTGGGCTGTCTTCCACGGTTCCCACACAGATGGGGCAAGCGGCACTTGTTTAAAACCTCTGTGACCACTTCCTGAGCAGGAGTGAAGGTTTTTTTTTTTTTTCTTCCTCACCCTCATCTGTGCCCAGGCTATGAGTGGGAGTGGTGTGAGTCAGGTTTGGGGCTGCTGAAGATTGGCTCAAGAGCCCATGTCTCTAAGCATGGTTAGGGGGAAAACAGCTGGATCAGGCACCACCCTGGTGGGTCTGCTCTGCCTCTCCTTTTTCTTTCTGACCACCCAGGCTAGCTCTCTGTCTCTCTCCGGGAAGGCATTTCCGCTGCTCAGCCCCGCAGCAGCCAGGTGTAGCAGCATTGTTGTGTGTGTCATCACTTCCCTGAATTCCACACTAGGCTCTCTTTTCAGCCTTTAAAGGAGTTTGTGTGTGTGTGTGTGTGTGTGTGTGTGTGTGTGTGTGTGTGTGTAGGGGGTGAGGGTAAGAGGAGTTATTCTAAAGGATTTTCTGAGTGGACATAAGAGGAATCTTGCTCTCCCCAGGTGTTGATTTCTGACTGCCCTTCTGAGGAATAGAAACCCCAGCCCAGATGGTGAAAGGGATGCCCGGTGTGTGGCACTGCGATCAGTCTCCCGGTGAGATGCCAGGTCAAACTGCTGTCTGGCATGTGAAGGTTTCAACAGGCAAGGAAATGCAGCCTGGGAAGTGTGGTACGGTGATCACTTTTAGGGCCGCTCCAGGCCTCTGGAGAGAAGCGAGGGGCTTCCGGCTGGCGATGAAAAAGTTCTCTCCTTTCTGTGGCCCAGCCCGAGGTCGGGGAGGCGGGGACTCCAAGAGGGCGGTGGGGCGCCCCCTGGTTTGCTTCTTAACCCTCTTGGGCAGGCTAGGTACGGCCCAGCTTCCTGGCGGGTTCAAGATCCTGTCCAGCATGGCAGGCAGTGTGGAGGCTGCCTGGATTCCCAGGGCTGCCCCTTTTACCCTGCGCCATTAACGGACTCAGGGCCCGGGTTTAGTGACCTCGGGGCGGCTCCTGCCTCCAAGGGCCGAGGCCTGAGCCTTGCGGAGCTATCAGCCTCTCCAACCCGGCTACTGAGCTGCAGACGCCCGCAGCTGCAGCTCAGAAGCCGCCGGTGCCTCCCGCGCGTCTTCCTGCCATAGCCCCGGCTGCCCATGCGGTGCCATAGACGCGCGACGGAGCGCGGCCCCTGCTCCCGCGCCTTCCCACCGTCCATCCCCTCTCAGGGCCCCGCGCCTTAGAGATCCCAACAGTCGATGCGAGCAAGTCACTCGTCTCTGATGGAGGGAGATGCGTCTGTGTGTGTTCAGGGTCAGAAATCCTGCAACAACGGTGGGAGCGACCCGCCCTGGCCAGGCTAGCGAGCGGCGCGGCGGCCCCGAGGCAGCGCCTTCCCGGAGCGGCTCACCTCGCGCCGCCGCCAGCTTCCTGGTCCATGGTCCCCCGTCCTCTTCCTGAGCAGAGCCCTGAAACACCCGCCCGACTTCCCCTCCTGCTTGGAGAGAGGGAAAGGAACGAAGCCCGCTGCCGACCTTTCTTTGTGGGTACAGCCTCAGTGGCGCGCACAGCCGGAAAACGGAAGCTTGACTATATATGCTTATTCGCACATCCCTGTAAACGCTACATCTCAACAACTATCAGCACTTACCTAACTCCCTCCCCCAGGTCCCCTAACACCTACATCATACAAGTCAGATTCCTCAATCCATTTCTCTCCCTCTCTGTCAGCCACTTTATCTCCTCTAGTCCTCATTTTCCCCATGTTCTCTCACATTCACCTGTTACATATACTAGTCACAACCTGCACATTTTTGTGGAAAACATGTCAAACTGATGCCTCCAACTCAAAGCCTTTTCATGCACGCGCGCACACACACACACACACACACACACACACACACACACACACACTCTCTCTCTCTCATCTCACTACACACTATGTGACCTCTTGGCTCCATGTCTGCAAGTCTGACTCCCAGAAGCCTGTTGACTCTCTGATGTTCTTGGTCTGCGGTTAGGGTGACTGGGCTCCCACCAAGATATTGGCATAGTGAGGTTGCTGCCCAGAGCTCATTTGAGAAAATCAGAACACGCCCTGATGCACTTTAACACTAGGAGGAGGTTCGTACAGGTTTCATCTCTGTGTGAAGAGTATATTACCCTGTTGAGGTCGATGCCCAGACTGGCAGGCTGCAGCCTGCTGGGCTTGCACGACTCTTGTGCACATACTCACACAGCGCCAGGTCTGAGGCCAGCCAGTATTAGTCTGCCTGGTTGGGAGGAGCAGAGTCACTTACCCAAATATGTGCTTGGGAGAGAGAGTGAGAGAGGGGAGGAGGGAGGGGAAGGAAGGTAGAGAAAAACAGGAGAGGTTTCTTTCCTCTGGGGAAGAACTCAGAGATGAGAGCTATTTCCAGTTGGTAAGTGTCTTACTGAGAGGATCCCCCACCTCACCCAGTCTGGCCCTCCCTCTGGCTGCCAGGCTGTGAAGCAGCAGCCAGAGCTCTCTGGGCTCTTCCTTACCTCACTGATGTTGGGCCACAGGTCCACCAGTACCTCTTTGCCCCAAGGAGTAGGTGTCCCCTTCAGGTCGACTGCAGGGCAGTTATAGGCCTTTCTTCTGGTTAAGCCTAACTTGGAGAATGGGCAGAGGGGGCTGGCTCCTGGGCCATGTGAGGATGCTCCCAGAGAGAAGATCCAGGGTTCCAGGAGCTGCTGGCCAGCTTCTGTGATATACCCCATGGCTCCCATGACCCGATGTCATTTTGTTCAGCTGAATGGCTACTGCCCTGCCGCTAGGCCCCAATACTTGCTAGCATGAGGTGTTGTTTAAAGTCACCCTGTTGCCTTTTTCCACATCCAGGCCTAGATGGGTAGGGACTCTGTCCTCCAGTTATCACTTAGTGTTGCCTACTGGGATGGGCTCACTGTAGATGCTTAATGCATTCTGACGGAATTGGAAAATGCCTCCCTATCATACCCCACAGAGAATATTGGGAAATACCACCTTCCTTGATATTAAGCTGGAATCTCCAAGACAGGGACTGCTGGTGGGAAGGAGTGGCTGGACCATCGAGGACAGGAGAGCCCTCTGTCCTTTGGGCTACCTGCTCATTACTGCCACAGTCATGCTGCTGAGCCTCAGGCAAGGACTCAGGCCACCTCCCTGGTTCCCTGATCATGGTGAGGACATGCCTGAAACATTCAAACTAGACTTTATTAAAAACAGAGAGGCCTCTGCATCTGGGGCAGCTGGCTTGCAAGATAAGGCCTGCTGTTTGGAGCCCTGAGGTCCCACACTATTCCATGAGGGGATGCCAGAGAGAGCCCATACCCTTGTTCTTCCTTCCTGGCTCAAATTTCTCTTCACAAAGTAGGTACTGTCTAAAGAGCCCCCAATCATGAGGGCAGTTTTAGATTCCTAACTGCCATGAGGCCCAGAGGAAGAGGGAAGAAGGGCTGAGTTTTGTGTTTTGTATTACTGGCCTTAAGGAGATTTCCCTCATGTAAATACAGGTGTGTGTGTTTGTGCCTGCATTTATTTCTGCGGTATAACATATATGGTAAACAATACACATATCAAGTGTACAGCTTGATGCATTTAAAAAAAATTTATTTTTGTAAAAATATATATAATACAGTGTATGCCAATTCAATATTTTTGGTATTTAAAAAAAAAACTTTTTATTTTTACTTATATATGTGCCATGTAACCACCACCAAGATCAAGATATGGAACGTTTCCATCACCTCAGAAGATTCCTTCATATCTTTTCCCAGTCAATACCTGCCTCCTATTCTGATTTCTATCATCAAAGATTAACTTTGCCTAATGGGACATATAACATGTATTGTTTTGTGTCTTGTTTCTTCTGAACAACATAATGCTTTTGATATTTCCTCGTCTTGTTACAGGTTTCAGACATTTATTTCTTTTTTTTTAATAATTTTATTTTATTTTTATTTTTGCTGTTGTTGAGAATATACACAGCAAAAACATACACCAATTCAAGTTTCTACATGTACATTCAGTGACATTGATTACATTCTTCAAATTGTGCAGCTATTCTCACCCTGCTTTTTTGAGTTGTTCCTCCCCCATTAACGTAAACTCACTGCCCCCTAAGGTTCCTATCTAATCTTTTGAGTTGCTGTTGGGTTAGGGTTAGGGTTAGGGATTTGATCCCATATAGATAGATCTTAAAAGAGCATAACGCTCAAGTCAGATATTCTTTATTAGTTAAGCTAAACTATTGTTTGGTTTTAAGAAGATTTCAGGGGATATTTTTGGTTTAAAACTTAAAGATTATCTCAGGACACTAGTTTTGGGGGATTCATCTGGCGTTCATTTTTTTTTTTATTGCTGTGTAATATTCCACAATTTGCTTAACCATTCACCTGTTGATGGACATTAGTGTTGTTTCTAGTTTGGGGATATTGTAAATAAGGCTGCTATCAACATTCTGGTATATGTCTTTTTGTGAAAGACATTTCATTAGTCTTGGGTATGTATCTATGAGTAGGCATATATTTAACGTTAGTAGATTTTGCCGAACAGTTTTTCCAGGTGATAGAACAAACTACAGTGCTATAAAGACAGACAGATATGCTATAACAGGGTCTTATCTTTATAGATGCAAACCAAAAAACCAAACCTCTTGCCATCGAGTCGATTCCGACTCATGGCGACACCGTATTTTACAGCTCCATAGAGTTTTCTTGGCTGTAATCTTTGCGGGAGCATGCTTTTCTTCTGTGGTTCTGCTGGATGGAGTTTGAACTACCAATCTTTAGGTTAGTCATGAAGCCCAAACCATTTTTACCACCTAGGGACCTTTTCCTTACAGATAGCATTCTTTAAAGACCACTGTGTACCTCCAGTTATTTCTACTACCATTATTATTTTTTGAAATAAAAAATCAATTTAATATATTTTATACTATTTCTGAGTTTCTTTTTTTTTAAAAATATTTTACTGTGCTTTAGGTGAAGGTTTACAGAGCAAAATACTTTCTCATTCAACAATTTGTACACACAATAGTCCAAGACATTGGTCACAGTCCCCTCAATGTATCAGCACTCTCCTCATTTCCACCCTGGGTTCCCTGTTACCTTTCATCTGGTTTTCCTATCCCTTCCTGCATTCTAGTCTTTGCTTTTGGGCAGATTTCCCCCTTTTGGTATCATATAATGAACTGTTCTAAGGAGCTCATTTCTCTAGGGTGTTATTGTTTATTTTGTAGGTCTGTCTATTGTTTGGCTGAAAGGTGGTCTCCTGGGAATGGCTTCAGTTTCGTGTTAGAAGGGTGTCTTAGGGCCATAGTCTTGGGAGTTCCTCCAGTCTCTACCAGACCGGTAAGTCTGGTCTATTTTATGGATTTGATTTTTGTTCTACATTTTTCTCCCAGTCTGTCCGGGACTCTCTATTGTGATACTGGTCAGAAAGGTTGGTAATGGTAGCTGGCCACTGTCTAATTCTTCTGGTCTTGGGATCAGGTAGGCTGTGGTTCACGTGGTCCATTAGTCCTTTAGACTAATTGACCCTTGAGTCTTCAGTTTTCTCCACCCTCCTTTGCTCTGGCTGGTATGAGACCAATAGTTGTATCTTAGATGGCCTCTCACAAGCTTTTAAGACCCCAGACGCTATTCACTAAAGTAGGATGGAGAACATTGTCTTTATGAACTGTTATACCCATTGACACAGATGTTCCCCAAGTCTGTGGTCCTCAGCTTTCAAGCCTAGTAACTTAGCCCTGTGAGGTATTTGGTTATGTCTAGGAAGTTTCCATGACTATGTCCCTGTGTGTTCTATTGTCTATTTTAATATACGTGCAGCATCTACAAATATGTATGTAGTAATATCTGCAACTCAACCTATATCTGCAGGAGGGTGTGCTCCCTTGCATCCTCCCACTCTTCTTTAGCATACCTCTCTACCTGTATATCCATTTGTGGATTATTATTTGTTAATACTATTGTTGTAGGGTTGTCTATGTTACAGTAGTTACCGTGATTGCCCTTTATTCTTGCATTCCTCTCAGTGCCTTCCTTTGCCTTTGTCCTGTTGTGCTAACTTCCCCCCTATTGTGTCATGCCTTTCCCTTCACCAATATTAACACCTGTCTTCTTTCTAGTTGGTGATTTTCCTTCCCTCCGCCTCCCATCCCTGGTAACCATCAAATAATTTTTTTTTTTGTGTGTGTATGTGTAACCCTTTTCTTGATTGTTTACAGTAGTGGTCTCATACAATATTTGTCCTTTTGTGATTGACTTATTTCATTCAGCATATGTCCTCCAAGTTCATCCCTGTTGTGAGATGTTTCGTGGATTCCTTGTTGTTCTTTATTGTTGCATAGTATTCCATCGTGTGTATGTGCCACAGTTAGTTTATCCATTTATCCACTGACGGGCACTTAGGTTGTTTCCATCTTTTTGCCACTGTGAATAGTGCTGCAGTGAACAGAGGAGTGCATATGTCTATTCATGTCATGGCTCTTATTTCGCTAGGGTGTATACCTAGGAGTGGGATTGCTGGATCATATGGTATTTCTATTTCTAGCTTTTTAAGGAAGTGCCACACCATTTTCCATAGTAGTTGTACCATTTTACATTCCCACCAGCAGTGTATAAGAGTTCCAGTCTTCCCATAACCTCACGAGCATTTGTTGTTTTCTATTTTTTTATTAGTGCCATAACTGTCTGAGTGAGATGGTATCTCATTGTAGTTTTGATTTGCACCTCTCTGATGGCTAATGATTGCGAGCATTTCTTAATGTGTTTGTTTGCTGCCTGAATGTCTTCTTTGGTGAAGTGCTTATTCCTGTCTTTTGACCATTTTTAAATTGTATTGTTTGTCTTTTTGTTGTTGAGATGTTGAAGTTTTCTATAAATTTTAGAGATTAGCCCCTTGTCAGACACGTTGTAGCCAAATTTTTTCCCAGTCTGTAGGTTCTCTTTTTACTTTTTTGGAGAAGTCCTTTGTTGAGTATAGGTGATTAATTTTTAGGCGGTCTCATTTATCCAGTTTATCTTCTGGTGTTTGTGCATTTTTAATTGTTACTATTATTATTAAAGAAAGGACAGTTATTTATTAAGCACTTATTTTGTGCAAGGGACTTTACATGTATCATCTCATGTCATTTTAATGACAAACCTAAGGCTTGATACTGTTCTTATTTTACAGATGTGGAAACTGAGGCTCAGAGTAGTTAAGTAACTTGATGAAGATCCCCAGCTAATAAGTGGCATCTTGACTTTGGAGCCCTGAGTTTCACTTCTATTTGTTCCTGCAAGGTCAGGAGGTCCTTCCTTCCATTTGACCAAATCTAACTGCTATTTAAGAGACCCATTTCCTGTCAACCTTGGGTCCTCTCCACATACCTCTTCACACATATGCTTGAGATCTGTGTACACACACATGTGCACACATACATTCTCTCTCACAGCGATGCACACACACTGTGAAGAAGAAGGGCATGGGACCAGTTCATTGAAAATCTGAGAGCTCACCAAGCCCCGGGCTCAGCAACCTGATGGTGCCCCTCTCAGGGAATTTGCAGGAGAAGATTTGACCAGGGACCAGCCTGTTTCTAGAGGCTACAGAAGAGAATTCAGCAGAGGCTACCCTTCCCTGGAAACGGATAAGCATTGGTCCTCCTTCCAGCATGCCGAGCCAAGCCCACAGTTGGCTTCAGGTCCATCAGTCTGGCTCTCTCCATCTGCAGGGTTCATTTAGAGATGTTCATCTTCTTCTAGCAGGCGGTGATAATCTGGAGGTGTTACTCCTTGTCCTGAAAGGTGGTAAGTGGGGAGCATGTGTGTGGTCTGTGCAGGGAGAGAGCAGGAAGTCTGGAGAATGGCTCTTCCAGGGCAGAGTGCTTGACCTGCCCCAGCAGGAAATGCTCATTCTGCGAAGGAGAGCCAACAGCCTTCTTCCCAGGACCTTGTCGTGAGGATGTTGTTGCCAAGTGTCCAAACCCCTGGGCTTGACTGAGAGGAGTGTGGCTGCTTCTGTGGGTGGAGGCCATATGTAGGCATTACACTCTGTGTAGGCAGCCCCTCCTCAGGCCCCTCTTTAGACTAATTGAGGTCTTGCTGGGCTCTGGGTTTGTAATTGGGGGTAGTTGCTGACAGGCTGCTCTGGTGGTACAAGCATGCTCTTTTTGGGGAAGCAGTAGTCAGGATTTTGGGGCTTTGGGTAGGGAGAGTCTGGGATCTTGGTCTGCCCTGTTTCAGGCACAGTCTGGCCCTGGCCTCTTGCTTGGAGGCAGCACTTCTGAGGAATGGGGACTCATAGCATATTTGAACAGGAAGGGACCCGCTCCTGTGGGTGATGGGAATTCAGGCCTAGAGATATCCAAGGTCTGCTCTGGGCCACAGAGATAGTTAGTGCAGATGGAAAGGAAGTCCTGATGTTTGTTACTGTCATTTACACACACCACCAACTGGCTGGGAGGCACCATGATGAAGTGCTTAACACAGACCTCTGGTGTTCCAATTCTTATTAATGCCAGCCTGGGAACTTACAGAACCTTGCTGGACTTCAGAGTTGTAAAATTTGATGATTTTTGAATAGACTGTATATCCACATATATATATATCCACATGGAGCCCTAGTGGCACAGTGGTTAAACGTTTGGCTGCTAACCAAAAGGTTAGCAGTTCGAATCCTCCAGCTGCTCCTTGGAAACCCAATGTGGCAGTTATACTCTGTCCTGTAGGGTAGCTATGAGTTGCAATCGACTTGATGGCAATGGTCATATATCCATATAGACCAAAAATAAAAATATGGAATGTTTATAGTGGAAAGACTTCCTTCTGTTTATGTCCTCTCCACACAGGCAGTCAGTGACCCTAGCTTCATGTATATCATTCCGGACAGAATTAATGCACATGAGCCACATATACATTCCCCTGCACACCTTCACTTTTTTGTACACGTGGCAGCATCTAATGCACAGTGTTCTGCACCTTGGAATTTTTTCCACATCAATGCATTCTCCTTTTATAGCTGCGTGGTATTTCATTGTGGTAAAATAACTTATTTAACCTAGTTGATGGACATTTGGGTTATTTCCAATCCTTTGTTTTTATAAACAATACTGCAGTGTATAATCTAGAATATAACTAATTGCATAATATGTACCTATATCTGTAAAAACAATTTCTAGAAGCATAAGAGCTGAGTAAAGGGTATGTGTGTTTGTAGCTCTGATAGATGTTGCCACATTACCCTCCTTAGAGATTGAAGCAGTGTATGGGATTTCTGTTCCCCTACAGCCTCACTAACGCAAATCTTTGTTTTTAAGAAGTAAACCTTACAGTTATAGTGAAGAACCTCTTTGGAGGTTCCCTGATCCCTTTCTGTCTCTGTCTCTCTTGATCATCATGGTAAATCTGGTGCTTAACATTCTCATACCCATTTTTACACGTATACTGCAGGTGTATCCATTCCTAGACAATACCTAGTGTTGTTTTGTACTTCATAACTTTATATAAATGGTATCCTGCTGCTGCAGAATGACGTGCTTGCTTTTTTCATTCAACTTTATGTTTGTGAGAAGGTTCCTGGTTGATACATAGAGATTTGCTCTGTTCGTTTTCACTGCGGTGCACTGTTCCATTCTATAAACACACCATAGTTTATTTTTTATCCATGCTCCCACTGAGGGATGTTGGGATACTTTCAATTCTTTACTATTGAATGGACCTTCTTATATATGTCTGCTAGTGCTTATGAACATAAAGCTGCTAAAGCAAATGGAAGAAATGATGAAGTAAAAGAGCTGAACAGAAGATTTTAAAGGGTAGCTTGAGAAGACAAAGTAAAGTATTATAATGAAATGTGCAAAGACTGGAGTTAGAAAACCAAAAGGGAACAACACGGTTGGCATTTCTCAAGCTGAAAGAACTGAAGAAAAAAATTCAAACCTCGAGTTCCAATCTTGAAGGATTCATGGGCAAAATATTGAATGACGCAGGAAGTATCAAAAGAAGATGGAATCAATACATACAGTCACCGTACCAAAAATAATTGGTTGACATTCAGTCATTTCAGGAAGTGCCGTATAATCAAGAACTGATGATACTGAAGGAAGAAATCCAAGCTGTACTAAAGGCACTGGTGAAAAACAAGCCTCTGGGAATTGATGGAATACCAACTGAGATATTTCAACAAATGGATGCAGTACGGGAGGCACTCACCTATGCCAATAAATTTGGAAGACAGCTACCTGGCCAACCAACTGGAAGAGATCCATATTTGTACCTATTCCAAAGAAAGGTAATCCAACAGATTGTGGACATTATCGAACAATATCATTAATATCACACACAATTAAAATTTTGCTGAAGATAATTAAAAAATGATTGCAGCAGTATATTGACAGGGAACTGCCAGAAATTCAAGCCAGATTCGGAAGAGAACGTGAAAACAAGAGATATCATTGCTGATGTCAGATGGATCTTGGCTGAAAGCAGAGAATACCAGAAAGATGTTTACCTGTGTTTTATTGACTATCCTAAGGCATTCGATTGTGTGGATCATAATAAATTATGGATAATATTTCGAAGAATGGGGATTCCAGAATAGTTAATTGTGCTCATGTGGAACCTGTACACAGACCAAGAGGCAGTTGTTAGAACGAGGGGATGCTGCGTGGTTTAAAACCAGGAAAGATGTGTGTCAGGGTTGTAGACTTTCACCATACTTATCAATCTGTATGCTGAGCAAATAATCCGAGAAGCTGGACTATATGAAGAAGAATGCAGCATCAGGATTGGAGGAAGACTAATTAACAACTTGCGATATGCTTGCTGAAAGTGAAGAGGACTTGACGCACTTACTGATGAAGGTCAAAGACTACAGCCTTCAGTATGGATTA
>NW_004444020.1:11466189-11467716 GCF_000243295.1 Trichechus manatus latirostris
TCTGTCTTGGAAGAAGTACAGCTAGAATGCTCCTTAGAAGCAAGGATGGTGAGATTTCGTCTCACATACTTTGGACATGTTATCAGGAGGGACCAGTCCCTGGAGAAGGACATCATGCTTGGTAAGGTAGACAGTCAGCGAAAAAGAGTAATACCTTCGATGAGATGGATTTTCACAGTAGCTGCAACAATGGGCTTAAACGTAGCAAGGATTGTGAGGATGGCGCAGGACCAGGCAGTTTTTTGTTCTGTTGTACATAGACTCACCATGAGTCAGGACTGACTAAACGACACCTACCAACAACAACAACAGTGCCCATGTGCTAGAGTTTTACCAAGAAGTGGAGGTGTGGATCAAAAGGGTATACAGGGAACTTCAACTTTACTAGCCATTGCCAAACAGGGCCTCTGCTGCTGCTTCTGTAAAACAGAGAGTGCGATTCCTATTCCTCAGAAAGTTAGTGCCGATAAGTGGTAGGTTATCCAGTAGGAGCAGGTTTCAGCAGACTTAGGCTTAAATCCTGGCTTTTCGACTTACTTGCTGTGTGACTTTGGGCCTGTTATCCAGCCTCTCTGTGTCTCAGTTGCCTCACCTGCAAAATGGTTATGATAGTATCTATCTATCAGGGTTCTTGAGAAGATTAAATGAGATACTGTGTCTGGCACAGAAAAAGTATTAAAAACTCCCAGCAATTACTATTATTACCATTATTGTTATTATTGTGTCTTTAATCTCTTTGTTTTTCAACCTGGTATTATGGTAAGTTTCAAACCTATAAAATAGAATAGTACAATGAACCTCTATCTTGTTACCCCTAAATCCCCACCCATTTCTTTGCCCCTGTGCCACTGGATTATTTTGAAGCCAATCCCAGACATAATACCATTTCATCCATGAGCGTTTCAGTTTATATCTTTTAAATATAAGAACTTAAAAAATGCATAGCCATGCAAGTGGCCATTCAAGGTAAAACAACTGATCCCTATTTGCCTGGAGCAACAGAGGAAGAAGGGGAGACAGGAATAGGAGGAGGAAATGGAATGTGTGGCTAATTGCCTCCGTGAACAACTGCCTTCTTTGTCGTGAGACTGGAAGAACTGGATGGTGCCCAGCTACCATTACTGAACATTTTGATCAAAGATTCTCTAAGAGAATACTGATAAAAAGGGAGAAAATGCAGAACACAATTTCAAATTTTCATGGAATCCAGTCTTTCTGGAGCCATGGAGGCTAGATGAACCCCTGAAAGTATTGCCCTGAGATAATCTTTAAACCTTAATCCAAAAATATCCCCTGGAGTCTTCTTAAAACCAAACAACAGTTTAGCATAGCTAGTAAACCAGAGACTTCATCAGCCTGAGCCAGCAGAACTAGATGGTGCCCGGCTACCACCAATGACAGCCCTGACAGGGAACACAACAGAGAGTCCCGGATGGAGCAGGAGAAAGGTGGGGTGCAGAACTCAAATTCTAGTAAGAAGACCAGACTTAATGGTCTGACTGAGACTGGAGGTACCCTGGAAAGCAT
>NW_004444020.1:11467816-11486541 GCF_000243295.1 Trichechus manatus latirostris
GACATAAAGTGATACTCGTGAGGAGTGTGCCTCTTAGCTCAAGTAGATACAAGAGACCAAATAGGCAGCTTCTGTCTGGATGTGAGATGGGAAGACAGAGAGGGTTAGGAGCTGGTTGACTGGACATGAGGAATCAGGGGTGGAAGGGAGGAGTGTGCTGTCACAGTATGGGGAGAGCAATTAGAGTCACATACCAATGTGTGTATATATTTTTGTATGGGAAAAAATAAAAAAAAAAAACCCAAAAAAGGAGGGTGAGAATGGTGTTGACAACTCGAATAATGTAATTAATGTCACTGAATTGTACATGTAGCAACAGTTGAATTGGTGTATGTTCTGCTCTGCATATTCTCAACAATGACATCAAAAGTAAAATAAAATATAAAAAAAGCATAGCCACCATCATACCTCAAAATTGAGAGCAATGTCTTAATATTATCAAGTATTCAGTTAATGTTCAAATTTTCTCAGTTGTCTCAAAACTTTTTTATAATTGGTTCTTTGAATCAGGATCCAAACAAGATCCATACACTATGTTTGGTTGATGTATTTTGTAAGTTTCTTTAATTCTATAGAGATTTTTCTTCTCTCTCTCTCTTTCTTTAGTCTCCTTGCAGTGTGTCTGTCTGTTAAAGAAAGTGGGTCATTTGTCCTATAGAAGTTCTCATGGTCTGGATTTTGCTGATTGCATCCTTGTGTTGTCCTTTAACTTGCTCCTCTAGCCTCTGTATTTTCTGTTATTTTGATAGTTAGATCTAGTGGTTTGGTTAGATTCAGATTTGAAACTTTGGCAAGAACACTTCGTCAATACTGTGCAGTCCATTAGGAGGCACTAATGTCTGGTTGTTTCTCTTGGAATTTTAACAGCCATTTATGATCACTATCTGGAATCATTATTTTTTAAGGTTTGCAAAATGGTGATATTCTAATTTTATTATTCTTTCTTCATTAATTAGCTGGAATATTCTGTAAAGAGAAACTTTCCTTCATCAATCACTTGGTTGCTCTGAGGTAGAGTACATGAAGGACAGGCAGGAAGAATGCTGGATTCTCCTTATATTTAATGACAGTGAGAATGAGAGTCCAGTTGATCATTTAGGAAATGGATGACTTCATGGGTCCTGAAAGATATTAGGTAATATCTTCTACACAAAGGAAGACAGGAAAGAAAGAAAGAAAAACAGTGAACGAATGTACCAATTCACCATCACATCATTCACTTCTTCAGACATATTTATTGAACCTCTTTTCTGTGCAGTAGCTGTTCTGGGTATGGGGGATGCAAAGAGGATTTCTTCCTACTGGTGATGTTGATACAAAAACTGCAGGTGATAGGTACACAGCCTGTACAACTTCCCAAGTCCAAGACACAGAGTCCATAAGAAGGATGAGAAAGAAAGGGATTTCTGGATGAGTAAACTGGGAAAGCTTCACTGGTATGGATCAAGTCCCAGGGAGAGGCCACAGTGGGGCTCAACTGCCCACCAATGCCATTGCAGGTGCTGGGAGCCAGAGGCCAGCATGTCGTTGCTTTAATCAAGTGGCACTTTCAGCTGAGTGCTTGTAGGGTGCCCAGGTATGTGCCAAGAGCTTTGGCAGACATAAGAGTATGTCTAGTTTCTGCTCTTAAGGAGTTTTCTGGATGGGAAGAAAAACAGCATACACTTGACACACAATAGACCATCAAGTACTGGGTATAATTCAGCAAACTTTTATTGAGTGTATACTGTATGCCAGCGCCATGGCTCTGAATGTGAGTTAGACATGGACCTAATTCTTCAACCAGACATTTGGGCATCTCAGCATGTCCATGTTCTGTGTGCTCTATCCTTGCGTTCCCCTGTTCTCACCCTGAACTAGTGGTGTGTTCTTGACCACGTGGGCATCTCAGATGCCTTACCTGGTGTGGTGAAGGTGACTTGCCTATCAGCATCTTCCAGTTGCTTGCTGTGGTGGCTACCAATTACTGTTCATCCTTCAAGACTCTGCACAAGGATCACTTCCTCCAGGAGGTCTTCCCTGACCCAGTCCTCTCCATCAGCAGGTTGGACTGGGTGTTCTCCTTTTGGGCTGCAATGGCACCCTGTCTCTGCTTCCTTCTATCTCAGCAGTTATGACCCTGTGTTGTAATTTATTTGTTAATTTTTTTATCTCCTTGAAGCATGAACTATGAACTCTCTGAAGCCAGGGGTTGTGTCCTTATTCAGCCTTGTATTCTATTGGCTGGGGTAGAATGCAGAAAATATTTGATGAATGAATACCTGGGATTCCATTATTAGATCTTCTTTCTTTTAGGTGGAGCCCTGGTGGTGCAGTGATTAAGAGCTCAGCTGCTAACCAAAAGGTCAGCAGTTCCCATCCACCAGATGCTCCCTGTAAACCTCATGGGTAGTTCTACTCTGTCCTATAGGGTCGCTATGAGCTGGAGTCCACTCAAGGGCAAAGGGTGTGGTATGGTATTCTTTTAGGTGAAGGTACAGTTGGGAAGGGATTAGACAGTTGTTATCAGTCAGTGACACTTTAGTATGAATTAGTTAAGGATTTTAATTATAGTTCCGTGGGAAGTAGCAACTGGGAGTGGGAGGGAATTTAAGACAGGTGTTAGGGATGCACATGTATGCGCTCATGGATAGTGAGGAGTCAGCTTGAAGGGGAGAGGAGTTCAGGATGAGAGAGGATCTTGGGTGGCTCTGAGGCACCTGGGAAGCTCTAAGGCAAAGGCTGCAGGTTGTCTCACCAGGCTCTTGGGTGGTGGAAGGACGGCTCTCCCCAGTGTGCTGGGCCTGACGCAAGCCTTGCGTGTAGGATGTGAACCCAGGGCAGTGCATCCCTTTGGGAGGGAAGTGGGGCTCTCCCAAGCGTGGGGGGCTTCCTTGCTTTGTACCGCCCTGCTTTCCTGAGGACAGGCGCTGGAAGCTGGGCCAGGGCCAGGCCGAGAGGGTGTTATCTTTCCTCTTGGCTCAGGAAGCCTGTGGGCAGCCGAAACCCCGCATGTTCAGACCTCTAGCCCTAGCATTGAAGTGTGGGCACATGAGTACAAGTACTAACGTGTGCACCTAGGGCGGCCAGGCCAGGGCCAATAGGCAGGGCTGGCTGGTGTCCTCTGCCTTGCCATTTTTCCTGCCTTTTTCTTCTTCCTTTTTTTATTGTTATGAAAATCTAGATAGCACCACATTTGCCAATTCAACACTTTTCATATATACAACTGAGTGAGATCAATTAAATCAATCATGCTGTACAACCATCACCAATGTCCTTTGACAAATTTCTCATCCCCATAAGCAAAAACTCAGTGCTTCCCAAACAATAATTCCCCCAGTCTCTCTCCCTCCCCTCCCACCCCTGGTAACCACTATTAAATGCTAATCTCTGTATATTTACCTATTCTAGGTATTTCATTAGTGAGATCATACATTATTTGTCCTTTTGTGATTTATTTCACTTAGCATGATGTTTTCAAGATTCATTCATGTTGTAGCATGTATCAGAACTTCATTTCTCTTTATGGCTGAGTAATATTCCATTATATGTACGTACTACATTTTGTTTATCCATTCATCTGTTGATGAACATTTGGGTTGTTTCCATCTCTTGGCTATTGTGAATAACGCTGCAGTGAACATGATGTACATGTCTATTCACATCGCCAATTTCAAGTCTCTTGAATATATACCTAAGAGTGGCATTGCTGGGTCATATGGTAGCTCTATGTTTAGCTTTTTGAGGAGCGGCTGAACTGTTTTCCACTGCAGCTGTACCATTATGCATTCCCACCAGCAATAGATGAGGGTTCCGATTTCTCCACATTCTCACTAACATTTGTTTTCTTTTTCTTTTTTAAATCTTAGCCATCACAGGAGTGAAGTGGTGTCTCGTTGTGGTTTTGATTTGCATCTCTCTGGCTAATGATGTTGATGTTTCTATGTGCTTGTTGGCCATTTGAATATCCTCTTTGGTGAATTTTGGTCAGATCCTTTGCTCGTTTTTCGATTGGGTTGTTTGTTTTTTTCTTGTTAAGTATTATGATTTTTTAAAAATACATATTATGGATATTAAACTCTTATCAGATATATAATTCCCCCAAATTTTCTCTCAGTCTGTAGATTGTCTCTTCACTTTGTTGACGAAGTCTTTTGATGTACAGAAGTTTTTAATTTTTATGAGGTCCCGTTTACCTATTTTGTCTTTTGTTGCTCGTGCTTTCAGTGTTGTATCTAAGAATCTGTTGTTGAAGACTAAGTCCCAAAGCATTAACTTATATTTTCTTCTAAGAGTTTTAGGTTTTAGGTTGTACACTTAGGTCTTTGATTCATTTTGAGTTAGGTTTTTTTAATATGGTGTGAGATATGAGTCTAACTTCATTTTTTTGTGTGTGGAGATCTAGTTGTCCCAGCACTATTTATTAAAGAGGCTATTATTTCCCCGTTTGATGGATTTAGTGCCTTTGTTGAATCCTCAAATTTATATGGAACTGCAAAGAGCCCCAATTAGCCAAAGCAGTCTTGAAAAAGAACAGAGTAGGAGGACTCTGACTTCCTGATCTCAAAACATGTTATAAGGCTACAGTAATCAAAACAGCCTGGTACTGGTATAATGATAACTATATAGACCAATGGAATAGAATTGAGAGGCCAGAGTTAAGTGTGCCCATCTTCTTGCCTTCTTGATGCCAATAAGCCAGCCCATGGCCCCTGGCTTTCCACAAAGCTAGACCCACAAGCTCTCACTGCCACCCCTCTGCCAGTATTTGCTTTGAATGCCTGTCCCAGGGAAGGAATAAACCATGTGCCCTGAAATGGTGGGACAGAATGTTGTTTTACCTGTGGCTGCTTTCAAGTCGTGTAACAGGGGCTTTTAAGGCCAAAAGAAGGCATAGCTAATGGTGAGATGAGGAGGAATTTTTTAGGTAGGGGTGAGTTTAGGAGCAAAGGAAAGTCCAGATGAAGTGAACGGCTTGTGTGGGGATGGCTAGCACATTCTTGAGGATAGGTGGGACTGCCCTGGCTCTAATTTTCCATGAGAAATGGGTTCACATGGGTTCTGGGACTGTGCAAAGTCTTCTGGGATATTATTTATATGTCAAGGGATGATCTTAATCTGAATAATATATGAATAAATAGCACAATCATGCAGTCTCAGGTGTGCCCATCACAAAGTTGCACATAGGCACTGCACACTTGTGTGCCCACTATGCACGCTCACATGAGCAAACACACACACCCACACCCACACCCACACACACCTCTTTTTTTCTTCAGTCTGAGTCTTAGGAAAACTGTCATATAGACTGCCTGTTAGTCTGTGCTTACCAAATGCTTACTGATACTTCTCTATTTTTTAGGTCTGGAAAGGGAATTTCTGTTAAGATCCCACTGGGTTGTCTTTGGCTCCTGGGGCTTTGGGATGAGGAGTTTGCAAACTTCAAGCTACAGCAGGCATCTGGAAGGATGAAGCTCCTGCCACATATATGAGTTTGTTTGAAACTGGCTGCCCCCTAATATTTGCCTTTAGGTACCACCCTGTGGTTGGCAGAATTTATCTCCAGATTCATTCAGTAATTGATTCATGCATTCAAAATGAACATATCCAGGGCACCTCCTCTGTACTGGCCCTGTGCTAGGTCCAGGGATTTGGAGAAGTCCTTGTTCTTGTCTTTGGGAAAGTGTAGTAAACAGACAAATGCAATATAGTGTAAGTACTATGATTGGGGAAGGCATGGGGGAAGCCTTTTGAGAGGAGATGATGCTGGGGCCAAGAAAGGGGTGGAGAAAGCATTCCAGTAAGAGAAAGCCTATGAGTAAAGACTAGAGCTGAGAGAGGTGATGGTGCGCTCAGGGAACCACCAGTGGCTGGGTTTGGTAGCAGGCAGCATAAGGGATGGTGGTGGGTGGAGGGAGATAAGGCTGGAGAGGTTGACAACATTTATATCAAAGAGAGTTTAGGGCATGCCCTGAAGGGGTTGGACTTTATCCTGAGGCCATTAGATGTCACTGAGTGGGAGTGAAGGGGAAGGTTTGTGTGTTAGGAAGATGATTCTGGCTACAGCTGGAGGATGGGTGGAGGATGCCAGGCCTGAAGGCAAGGAGTCCAGGTGAAAGATGGTGGGCCTGCACTGAGGAAGGAACAGTGGATGGAGAGAAGGGCACATGTCGAGAGACATTTAGGAGGTGGAATCTATGAGACTTGGTGACTAATTAGATGTGGGAGTAAGGAGGAGTCAAGAAAAACTCCAAGGTTTCTGACTTATCAATTGGGTGTAGGGTGTGACCATCCCCTGAGAGAGGGAAGGCTGGAGGCACAGGTTTTTTTGGGAGATGATTACCTGTGTGTGGAACATGTTGTGTTTGTGGTGCCCGAGGGATATCTTAGTGGAGATGTCCCGGAGGGAGATGGACATGAGGGTCTGGACTCAGGAGAGAGGTTTGAGAGTCCTTAGCCTATTAAGATGGGACAGGATGAAGTCACTCAGAGATGTGGGGAGAGAGAGAAGAGGAGAACATTAATGAAAAGAGATGTGTAAAGTTGGAGGAAGCTGCATAATTGACTGAGAAGGAATAGCAAAGAAATGAGAGATGACAAAGAGTATGTGACGTGGCAGAAACTTTAGGAAGACAGTGACTCAGGGCCAGCTCAAGACCCTCCCTCACACCCACCTTTTGTGGCTTCCTAGACCTGGAGTGTTCTCCCCTTCATGCGCACTCTCCCAGGGGTGGTGGCAAAGTCTTTCTGATGGTGTTGCTGTAGACTAGTTATGGGGTAGAGATGGAAGCTTCTTATTTGTTCGATATACTCATAGTTACAATTTATGCAACTCTCATTAGGAGTCAGTTACTTTACATACATTATCATTTGATCTTCAAACAACTCTTTTCCGATAGAAATTTTTCCCACTTTACAAATGAGGAAACTGTGGCTCAGAGAGGTTAAGCATCTCGTTCAGGTCACACAGCAAGTTATATGTGAAGCTAGGATGTGGAGTCAGGTTTTCTTGTTACATATATCTCCAGATTTTTCACTGCCCTGTGTTTTTTCTCTTGGTGCATGTTTAACAGTGGCTGACTCCTGGGTTGGTGTCCTGGCCTGGCCTGGCTCGCCCACACCCTTGACGCCTCCAGGCCATGGAGACTTCAGAGGAGACCTGTATCCCAGATTAGCCCCAAAGACAACACGCTTCTGACAAAGAAAGAGGAGGTCCAGGCACAGCCGAGGCCTGTGATGGGAAGGGCTTCCCGAGAATCAGTAGGGAACTTCCTCCTGGGAAAGCCAGGAGAGGGCCAGTTCCTCTCCTAGGCCCATCAGGGAGTCAGGGCCCCAGCTGTTCCTGCCTGGCCACCCATAGCCATGAGCGCCTGCCGGAGACAGGAGGACTTGCCTGCTCACTGCCCATTGTCCCAGCACCGCAGTGCTGCTTCCCATGTGCCTCCTGTTTACACAGGAAACCCCTGCTCTGGGATGCAGCCTCCCTCTCCCAATGGCTGTAAGGACTGGTTTTAAGCTAGAATCCCTCACAGGCAGCTTCAGTGAGTGAGGATTTGAGTAAGTTATTGCTGCTCAGTGACTTTAAAAAATAGTATACCAGAGTGGGTAAAAGCATGGTCTTGGAGTGTGATTGCCTGGGTTTGAATCTGGCCACTCATTAGCTGTATGACCTTGAGCATTCACAACAACTCGATAAATGTAGATTCCTCTTTTGTAAGATGGATGATAATATCTCAACTCATTTTACAGGTTTGATGTAAGGATAAACAAAACATGGACATAAAGTGCCTGGAATGTAATATGTGCTCAATAAATTATAGATCTCACTATTACTGTTACTTGTTCTTTACCTCCCACTTTTAATTTGTACCAAATTTCAGCTCCGCTCCAACTGCAGGTGATAGTTGTAAAATATGGACCAAAGCACTTAGGAAAAGAAATAAAAGGTATCCAAATTCAGAAGGAAGAAGTAAAACTATTTCTATTTGCAGATGACATGACCCTATATATAAAATCCCAAAGAATCCACAAGAAAGCTATTTGAGCTTATCAATAAATTCAGCAAAGTTGCAAGGTACAAGGTCAACACACAAAAATCACTTGGGTTTCCATACACCAGCAGTAAGTAATCTGAAAAGGGATATTAAGTAAACAATTTCATTTATGATAGCATCTAAAACAAAATATCTAGGAATAAATTTAACCAGGGAGACTTGTACACTGAAAACTATAAAACATTGCTGAAAGAAATTAAAGATCTACATAAATGGAAAGATATTCTGTGTTCATGGATTGGAGACTTAACATTGTTAAGATGTCAATACTACTTAAAGCAGTTTATAGAATTGATACAATTCCTATCAAAAATTCCAACAGTCTTCTTTGCAGAAATGGAAAAGCCAATCCTCAAATTTATATGAAATTTCAAGGGGCCCTGAATAACCAAAGCAATCTTAAGAAAGAATGAAGTAGGAGGACTCATACTTACTGATTTTTGGTGTAGTGGTTAAGAGCCAAAAGGTCAGGAGTTTGAATCTAGCAGGTGCTCCTTGGAAACTGTATAAGGCAGTTCTACTCTGTCCTATAGGGTCACTATGAGCTGGAATTAACTTGACAGCAATGGTTTTTTTTTCTTTTCTTTTATAAAGTTACAGTGTCATGGATTGAATTATGTCCCCCCAAAAATGTGTGTATCAATTTGGTTGGGCCATGATTCCCAGTATTGTGTGATTTTCCTATATGTTGTAAATCCTGTCTCTATGATGTTCATGAAGGAGGATGGGTGGTAGTTGTGTTAGTAAGGCAGGACTCAATCTGTAAGACTAGATTGTCTTGAGGCAATCTCTTGAGTTATAAAAGAGAGAAGCGAGCAGAGAGACAGGTCCTCATACCCCCAAGAAAGCAGTGCCGGGAGCAGAGCACATCCTTTGGACCCTGGGTCCCTGTGCGGAGAAGCTCCTAGTCTGGGGGAAGATTGATAAGAAGGCTGACAGAGAGAGAAAGCCTTCCACTGGAGCTAATGCCCTAAATTTGGACTTTTAGCCTACTTTACTATGAAGAAATAAATTTCTCTTTGTTAAAGCCATCCACTTGTGGTATTTCTGTTATAGTAGCATTAGATGACTAAGACATACAGTAATCAAAACAATCTGGTATTGGTATAAGGAGAGACATACAGGTCAATGGAATAGAGTTGAGAGTCCAGAGATAAACCTATACATCTATGGTCAATTAATTTTTGACAAGGGTGCTGGGTCCATTTAATAGGGTAAGAAAAGTCTCTTCAATAAACGGTACTAGGACAACTGGATCTCCACATGCAAAAAAATAAAGCTGGATTCATACCTCATACCATATACAAAAATCAACTCAAAATGGATATACAAGAATTAACTCAAAATGAATCAAAGACCTAAATTTAAGAACTAAAACCATAAAACTCTTCTTAAAAATTTTTTTCATTGTGCTTTTGGTGAAGGTTTACACAACAGTTTAGGTTTCCATTCAACAATTTCTACACAAATAGTTCAGTGACATTGGTTACATTCTTCACAATGTGTGAACATTCTCATTATTTCCGTTCTGATTGTTCCATTTCCATTAATCTAGTTTCCCTGCCCCTTTACATTCTCATCTTTGTTTTAAACTAACTGTTGACCATTTGGTCTCATACAGCTGATTTTTTAAAGGAGCACGGTACTCATGGGTGATATTCTTTATTTTGTTAGCCAATCTGTTATTTAGCTAAAAGGTGACCTTTGGGGCTGGTTTTGGTTCAAGGTTTAAAGAATATCTCAGGGCAATAGTCTCAGGGAATCCTCCAATCTCAACCGGTTCGAGAAGTCGTTTATTTTTAAAAGAATTTGAGGTTCAGTTACACATTTTTCTCCCATTCTATCAGGATCCATCTACTGTGTCCCTGATCTGAATGGTCAGTAGTGGTAGCTGGGCATCATCTAGTTATTCTGGTCTCAGGATAGGTAAGGCTGTGGTTCGTGTAGAATATTAGTCCTGTAGACTAGTTTCTTCTTTGAGACTTTGGTTTCCTTCTTTCTCTTTTACTCCGGATGAGTAGAGACCAATAGTTTTATATTAGATGGCTGCTTGTAAGCTTTTAAGACCTCAGACACTACTCACCAAACTAGGATGGAGAACATAAAGTTTAAGAACTATATTATGCCAAATGACTGAGATGTCTCACGAGACTATGGTCCTAATACTTCAAACCTAGGAAACTAATCTTGTGAGGTGTTTGTTTATGTCTAAGAAGTATCTGTAACTGTGCTCTATGTACTTTAATATGTACGAGTAAATGTGCATGCAGTCATGTACATGCATATACATATACATACACCTATATATATGCTCATATATACACCTATACACATGTATGTCTACACACATACATATATACCCACACATATATTTTTTGGTTGTTGTTGCTGTTGTTCCAAAATTATATATGCCATAAAACCAAAAACCAAACCTGCTTCCGTAGAGTTGATTCCGACTCATAGCGACCCTATAGGACAGAGTAGAACTGCCCCACAGGGTTTCCAAAGAGCGCCTGGTGGATTCGAACTGCTGACCTTCTGGTTAGCAGCCATAGCTCTTAACCACTGTGCGACCATATATGCCATAGCAACTACTAAAACATCCTTTTTCTTGTGTACATTTTAGTGACATTGTTTACCTTCGTCAAGCTGTGCACACTTTACCCTCATTTGGTGTTACCTTTCCTATCACCAAAAATCACAAGTGCCTCCTATCTAGAGAGTGAATCCCCCTCCTCCCCATCACTGGTAACCACTAACAAACATTAGTTTCTGTATATTTGCCTGTTCATGTCATTTCATAAAAGTGAGAACATACAATATATATATTTTTTTGTGATTGACTTATTTTGCTGAACATAGTGTGCTCCAAGTTTATCCATGTTCCAAGACATTTTGGGAACTTGTTTTTCTTTTTTAGTTATTTATTTTATTGTGGTACTTTAAGTGAAAGTTTACAATTCAAGTTAGTCTCTCTTACAAAAATTTATACATACATTGTTTTGTGACCCTAATTGCTCTTCCTATACTGTGACAGCACACTCTTCCTTTCCACCCTTGATTACCCGTGTCCATTCAACCAGCTCCTAACCCTCTCTGCCTTCTCATCTCACATCTGGACAGGAGCTGCCCATTTAGTCTCATGTATCTACCTGAGCTAAGAAGCACACTCTTCGTGAGTATCATTTTATGTCCCATAATCCAGTCTAATCTTTGTCTGAGGAGTTGGCCTCGGAAATGGTTTTAGGTCTGGGTTAACAAATAGTCTGGGGGCCATTCTTTCTGGGATTCCTCCAGTCTCAGTCAGACCATTAAGTCTGGTCTTTTTACTAGAATTTGGGTGCTGCACACCACTTTTCTCCTGCTCTGTCAGGGATTCTCTGTTGTGTTGCCTGTCAGGGCGGTCATTGGTGGTAGCTGGGCACCATCTAGTTCTTCTGGTCTCAGGCTGATGAAGTCTTTGGTTTGTGTGGCCGTTTCTGTCTCTTGGGCTAATACTTTCCTTCTGACTTTGGTGCTCTTCATTCTCCTTTACTCCAGGTGGGTTGGGACCAATTGATGCATCTTAGATGGCCGCTCACTAGCTTTTAAGACCCCAGACGCCACTCACCAAGGTAGGATGCAGAACGTTTTCTTAATAAGCTTTGTTATGCCAATTGACCTAGATGTCCCCTGAAAGCATGGCCTGCAGACCCCCGCCCCTGCTACTCTGTCCCTCGAAGTGTTTGTATTCAGGAAATTTCTTAGCTTTGGTTTAGTCCAGTTGTGCTGACTTCCCCTGTAGTGTGTGCTGTCCTTCCCCTCACCTAAGATAATTCTTGTCTACTTTCTAGTTAGTGAATTCCCCTCCCCCTCCCTCCCCACTCTCATAACCATCGAAGAATGTTTTCTTCTGTGTTTAAACCTTTTCTTGAGTTCTTATAATAGTGGTCTTATACAATATTTGTCCTTTTGTGACTGACTAAATTCACGCAGCATAATGCCTTCCAGATTCCTTCATGTTATGTTTCACAGATTCATCGTTGTTCTTTATGTGAATATACCATAATTTGTTTATCCATTTGTCCCTTGATGGGCACCTAGGTTGTTTCCATCTTTTTGCTATTGTGAACAGTGCTGCAATGAACATGGGTGTGCATATATCTATTCGTGTGATGGCTCTTATTTCTCTAGGATATATTCTAAGGAGTGGGATTGCTGGATCATATGGTACTTCTGTTTCTAGCTTTTTAAGGAAGCACCAAATTGATTTCCAAAGTGGTTATACCATTTTACATTCCCACCAACAGTGTACAAGTGTTCCAGTCTCTCCACAATCTCCTCAACATTTCTTATTTTGTGTTTTTTGGATTAATGCTAACCTTGTTGGGGTGAGATGGTATCTCATTGTAGTTTTGATTCGCATTTCTCTAATGGGTAATGATCGTGAGCATTTCTTCATGTGTCTGTTAGCCACCTGAATGTCTTCTTTGGCAAAGTGCCTGTTCACATCCTTTGCCCATTTTTTAATCGGGTTGTCTTTTTGTTGTTGAGGTTTTGCAGTATCTTGTAGATTTTAGAGATTAGATGCTAATCGGATTTGTCATAGCCCAAATTTTTTTTCCAGTCTGTAGGTTGTGTTTTAACTCTGTTGGGGTCTTTGTTGTAAGAGGGACCACTGGAAGCATAAGTCTGGCAACTCTTCGCTGCTTCTGAACCAGCTCTCCCTCCCCCTGCTGCTCAGTCTGATTCTTCAACTTTGTTCAGGCCTCCTAGATTGTCATATATAATCGATTCACTTGTTTTTTTGAGTCTTTGTTGTAAGAGGGATCACTGGAAGTGTCTGACTACTCCTTCATGTTGGCCTCACCTCCAAGAGCTGTGCCATTTTGCATTCCCACCAGCAATGGATGAGGGTTCTAATTTCTCCATATCCTCTCCAACACTTGTTATTTTCTGTTTTATTTTTTCCTGTTTGTTGCTAGGTGCTGTCGAGTTGGTTCTGACTCATAGCCACCTTATGTGCAACAGAGCAAAACACTGCCCGGTCCTGCACTGTCCTCACAATTGTTGCTATGTTTGAGCCCATTGTTGCAGCCACTGTGTCAATCCATCTCCTTCAGGGTCTCCCTCTTTTTTGCTGACCTCCTACTTTACCAATCATGATGTACTTCTACAGGGACTAATCCCTCCTAATAACATGTCCAAAGTATGTGATATGAAACCTCATCATCTTTGCTTCTGAGGAGCATTCTGGCTGTACTTCTTCCAAGACAGATTTGTTCATTCTTCTGACAGTCCATGGTATATTCAATATTGTTCACCAACACTATAATTCAAAGGCATCAATTCTTCTTTGTTCTTCCTTATTCATTGTCCAGCTTTTGCATGCATATGAAGCAATTGAAAATACCATGGCTTGGGTCAGATAACCTTAGACCTCAAAGTGACATCTTTGCTTTTTAACACCTTACAGGAGTCTTATGCAGCAGATTTCTGCAATGCAATACATCATTTAATTTCTTTTTTTGTGTGTTTTCGATGAAGGTTTACAGAGCAAATTAGTTTCTCATTAAACAATACACATATTGTTTTCTGACTTTGGTTGCCAACACCACGACCTATCAACACTCTCCCCTTCTCGACCTTAGGTTTCTCAATACAAGCTTTACTGTCCCCTCCTGCCTTCTGGTCCTTGCCCCTGGGCTGGTGTGCCCATTTAGTCCGTTTTGTTTTATGGGCCTGTCTAATCTTTGGCTGAAGGATGAACCTCAGGAGTTACTTTAGTACTGAGTTAAAATGGTGTCTGGAGGCCATACTCTTGGAATTTCTCCAGTCTCTGTCAGACCAGTAAGTCTGGTCTTTTTTTTGTGAGTTAGAATTTTGTTCTATATTTTTCTCCAGCTGTATCCCAGACCCTCGATTGTGATGCCTGTCAGAGAAGTTGGTGGTGGTAGCCGGGCACCACCTAGTTGTGCTGGACTCAGTCTGGTGGAGGCTGTAGTACATGTGGTCCAGTAGTCCTTTGGACTAATCTTTCCTTGTGTCTTTGGTCTCCTTCATTCTCCCTTGTACCAGACGGGGTGGGACCAGTGGAGTATCTTAGATGGCTTCTCACAAGCTTTTAAGACCCCAGATGCTACTCACCAAAGTAGGATGTAGAACATTTTCTTTCTTTTTTTTTTTATTGTACTTCAGGTGAGGGTTTACAGAACAAATAGTTTCTCATGAAATGGTAGTACACATATTGTTTTATGACATTGGTTAACAACCCCATGACATGTCAACCCTCTCCCTTCTCGACTTTTTTTTTTTTAAAATTGTACTTCAGGTGAAGGCTTACAGAACAAATAGTTTCTCGTGAAACAGTGGTACACATGTTGTTTTATGACATTGGTTAACAACCCCACAACATATCAACCCTCTAACTTCTCAACCTTTTTTTTGGTGAACATACACATAGCCAAAGATACACCATTTCAAAAATTTCTACATGCACAGTTTAGTGACATTGACTACGCTCTCCCAATTGTGCTGTTATTCTCACTTAGGATGAAGGCTTACAGAACAAATAGTTTCTCATTTAACAGTTACTACAAATGTTGCCCTATGACAATGGAGAACATTTTCTTAATAAACTATGTTATGCCAACTGAGCTAGATGTACCCTGAGACCATGGTCCCTGGCCCTCAGTCCAGTAATTCGGTCCCTCAGGGAGTTTGGATGTGTCTGTGAAGCTTCCATGACCTTGCCTTGGTCAAGTTGCGCTGACGTCCCCGGTATTGTGTACTGTCTTACCCTTCACCACAGTTATCACTTATCTAGTTAGTGTTTTACCCTCCCCACCACTCCCCTCCCTAGTAACCATCAAAGATTGTTTCTTTCTGTGTGGAAACCTTTTCATGAGTTTTTATAATTTTTTTATAATTTTTTATACTTTTGTGATTGACTTTTTTCACTCAGTGTAATGTCCTCCAGATTCATGCATTTTTGTGAGATGTTTCCCAGATTCATCATTGTTCTTTATTGTTGCATAGTATTCCATTGTGTGTGTGTACAATAGTTTGTTTATCCATTCGTCTGTTGATGGGCACTTAGGTTGTTTTTATCTTTTTGCTATTGTGAGTAATGCCACAGTGAACATGGGTATGCATATGTCTATTAATGTGATGGCTCTTATTTCACCAAGATATATTCCTAGGAGTGGGATACTACATCGAATGGTATTTCTATTTCTAGCTTTTTAAGGAAGTGCCATATCATTTTCCAAAATGGTTGTGCCATTTTGCATTCCCACCAGCAGTGCATAAGAATTCCAAACTCCCTGAAGCCTCTCCAACATTTGTCATTTTCTGTTTTTTTTTTTTTTTTTTTGTGAGTGCCAGTAATGTTGGGTATTTCATTGTAGTTTTGATTTGCATTTGTCTAATGATTAGTGATGGCAAACATTTCCTCATGTATCTGTTAGCCACTTGAACGTCTTCTTTGGTGAAGTGTCTGTTCATATCCTTTGCCCACTTTTTAATTAGGTTATTTGTCTTTTTGCTGTAGAGGTGTTAAATCTCCTATTGATTCTAGAGATTAGACTTTTGTTGATTTGTCATAGCCTAGTCTGTAGGTTCTCTTTTTACTCTTTTGGTGAAGTATTTTGATGAGCATAAGTGCTTAATTTTTAGAAGATTCTGGTTATTTAGCTTATCTTCTGGTGTTTGTGTATTGTTAGTTATGGTTGTATGCTATTTATGCTGTGTATTAGGGCCTCTAGCATTGACCCTATTTTTTTCTTCTGTCATCTTTATAGTTTTATATTTAGGTCTTTGATTATTTTGAATTTGTTTTTATGTATAGTGTGAGGTATGGGTCGTGTTTCATTTTTTTGCAGATGGACACTCAGTTTTGCCAGCGCCATTTGTTAAAAAGACTGTCTTTTCCCCATTTAATGGAGTTTGGGCCTTTGTCGAAGATCAGGTGACCATAGGGGGATGGATTTACATCTGGGTTATTGATTCTGTTCCATCAGTCAATCTGTCTGTCATTGTACCAGTACCAGGATGTTTTGACTACTACGGCTGTATAGTAGGGTTCTGAGGTCAGGTAGTGTGAGGCCTCCTACTTTATTCTTCTTCTTCAATAATGCTTTACTTCTCCAAAGTCTCTTCCCTTTCCATATAAGTTAATTATTAGTTTTTCCATCTCATTAAAGAATGTTGTTGGTATGTGGATCGAGATTGCATTTTATTTGTAGATGGCTTTGGGTAGAATTGACGTTTTCACAACATTGAGTCTACCTATCCATGAGCATGGTATGTTTTTCCGTTCATGTAGGTCTCTTTTAGTTTCTTGCAGTAGTGTTTTGTAGTTTTCTTTGTATAGGTCTTTTACACCCCTGCTTAGACTTATTCCTAAGTATTTTATTTTTTTAGGGTATAGCTTTCCTGATTTCCTTTTCATCGTTCTCTTTATTGGTGTATAGGAATCCAACTGATTTTTAAATGTTTATCTTGTATCCTGCTACTATGTTTAATCTTTCTGTTAGTTCCAGTAGTTTTCTTGTGGAGTCTTTTGGGCTGTCTATGTATAGTATGATGTCATCTGCAAATAGGGACAATTTTACTTCTTCCTTACCAATTTGGATGCCTTTTATTTCTTTTTCTTGCCTTGTTTCTCTAGCTAGGACTTCCAGCACAGTGTTTAATAGGAGTGGTGATAAAGGGCATCCTTGTCTTGTTCCTCTTCTCAGGGGGAGTGTTTTATGCCTCTCTCTGTTAAGAATGATGTTGGCTGTTGGTTTTCTATCGACGCCCTTTGTTAGGTTGAGGAACCCCTTCTCTACCTGTTTTATTGAGTTTTTATCAGGAACTGACGTTGGACTTTACTGAATGCCTTTTCTGCCTCGATTGAGAGGGTCATGTGATTCTTTTCTTTTGTTTTATTTACATGGTGGATTACGTTGATTGATTTTCTAATGTTGAGCCATCCTTGCATACCTGGTATGAATCCCGGTTGGTCGAGGTGTATTATTATTTTTTTATATGATGCTGAGTTTTATTGGCTAAAATTTTGCTGAGAATTTTTCCATTTATATTCATGAGAGATATTGGCCTGTAATTTTCTTTTTTGTGGTGTCTTTGCCTGTTTTGGTATCAGGGTTATGCTGGCTTCATAGAATGAATTTAGAAGTATTCCTTCCTTTTCTATGTTCTAAAATTGTTTGAATAGTACTGGTGCAAGCTCTTCCCTGAATGTTTCATAGAATTCTCCAGTGAAGCCGTCTGGGCCAGGAGTTTTTTTTTGTTGGTTTTTTTCTATTAACTTTTTAGTCTCTTCTCCTGTTATGGGTCTGTTCAGATTTTCTACCTCAGTTTGTGTTAGTTTAGGTAGGTAGTGCATTTCTAGAAATTTGTCCATTTCCTCCAGATTTTCACATTTGTTGGAGTATAGGTTTTCATAGTACTGTATTATGATTCTTTTTATTTCAGTTGGGTCTGTTGTAATTCCCCCATTTCATTTCTTATTTGGGTTAATTGCATCCTCTTCTATTTTTATTTTGTAAATTTGGTCAATTTTTTGTTGATTTTGTTGATCCTTTGAAAGAACCACCCTTTCATTTTGTTGATTCTTTCTTTTGTTTTTCTATTCTCTGTTTCATTCATTTCTGCTCTGATCTTTATTTTTTTCTTTCTTCTGGTGGCTCTGGGCTTCTTTTTCTATTCTCTTTCCATTTGTTTGAACTATATACCTAATGTTTTGATTTTGTCCCTTTCTTCTTTTTTGATGTGCGCATCTATTGCTTATAAATTGACCTCTGAGCACTGCCTTTGCTGTGTCCCAATGGTCTTAGTATTGTGTGTTTTCATTCTCATTTGATTCTAGGAATTTTTTGATTCCATCTTTGATTTATTCTATTACCCAGTGGTTTTTAAGCAAGGTGTTATTCAGTTTTCAAGTATTTGATTTTTCTCTCTTGCTGTTCCTGTTATTAATTTCTACTTTTATGGCGTTGTGATCAGAGAAGATACTTTGTATTATCTGACTGTTTAGGATTTTGCTGAGGGTTGTTTTGTGGCCTAAGATGTGGTCTATACTGGAGAATGTTCTATGTGTTTTGGAAAAGAATGTGTACTTTCTTGTTGTTGGGTGGAATGTTCCATATATGTCTATGAGGTCAAGCTGGTTGATTGTGGCCTTTAGATCTTTTGCATCTTTGTTGAGTTTCTTTCTAGATATTCTGCCCTTTACCAAGAATGGTGTGTTGAAGTCTCCTACTATTATTGTGGAAATGTCAATTTCTCTTTTCAGTGCTGTTAGGGTTTGTTTTATGTATTTTGGAGCCCTGTGATTGGATGCATAGATATTTATTATGGCTATGTCCTTATGGTGGATTTTCCTTTAATCATTATATAATGTCCTTCATTGTCTTTCATGGTGAGTTTTGTTTTAAAGTCTGTTTTAGCTGAGATTAGTATTGCCACTCCTACTCTTTTTTGGTTGCATGTCATTTAATGTCTTTTTTTTTTTGGTTGATACCCTTTATTCTACATTTGTTTTCTATTTTGTTACTTTCTACTTACTTTTTTAAAATTTTCTTTAAATTTTTTTATTGTAGTTTAGATGAAGGTTTACAGAACAAGTAGTTTCTCATTAAACAGTCAGTACACATATTGTTTTATGACATTGGTTAACAACCCCACGACATGTCAACACTCTCCCTT